>NW_028327174.1:84028815-84360898 GCF_987537825.1 Furipterus horrens | reverse complement strand
GTTATCAACTGGGAGTGGGGAGGGGGAGACATGGGGAAATGGTGCAGGGACTAAGAAGCATAATCAGTTGGTACAAAATAGACGGGGGAAGTTAAGTATAATATAGGAAAGGGTGAAAAAGACTTTTCAACTCTTTTATCAATGAAAGCTTTATTATTTTTTAATTGTATATTTATAAGGTGACTTTTTCAAACAGACAATAATTTTCGAGGCCCTGAACCTCAGAGCATGAATTTTAACTTAATTAGTTTATACATTTGTTCTCCTTACAGTTTTAAGATCCCTGCTCTATTTCAGAAATTACATGCCCTTATCTGTAAAAACAGAAAAAGTAACTCACACATGTTAAATAGAGTTACTCATAGTTGTAAGTGATAACAAAATGTATGTAAACATAGAATTTTAATTTATGTGTGTGTGTGTGTGTGTGTGTGTGTGTGTGTGTGTGTGTGTGTGTTTAGCCTTCTTTCTATTAGTTCTTCCCATGGGGAGAGGAGGATTCTAGATGCCCAGGACATTTTTTTTCTTTTTTCTTTTTAGCTACATGCATTCACCCTCCCATAAATCTCTCTAAAATATTGGAATTAATTCTTTCTTTTTTCTTTCTGGGTTAGGATTGTTCATCATTTTAAAGCTGAAGTGAGAAGGTGTATCTTATTTATTTAAGGAGCCATATTCTTGATCACCAAGTCAACAGAAAATCTTTAATTGCAAATAACATATAATCTTCCCCATGCCAGTTTCTGTTTTCTCTTATGAATACAGAAGAGTTTTCTCCTATTAGGCTTTTTGATTTGCTTCTTCATGCCTCCTAGATGATCTCTAAATGCTGGAAGCAATGTCAACAGGCTTTTCATTTTTGCTAAATTCTCTGGAACAAAATTGAGGGGAAAGTGTACAAATCTAAGCTGCTATTTTCCACCATTGTGCTATCTCTTGCATCAAAGGAGATGTGAGGTCAAAAGAATGGAGGAATACCAAAATACCAAAGATCTATCATTACCCAGACATTCATGTAAACCTCTCTACAGCCCCCAATCATCCACTGGAGGGCAACCACTTTGTGTTCCAGGACAGGAGAATCAGCAAATAGAGGAAGATGTTTTAGATTCTCTTTGCTTCCTTTTTTCCTGCTCTTTACTTCATTTTGAATGTATCGCAGCTCCAACAACTCAGTTCCATAAAGTCAGATGAGGTCCTGAATCTGTGAACATCTTATCTTTTAAAATTAAATTTATTAGGGTGACAATGGTTAATAAGAATATATATGTTTCAAGTGTTCATTTCTATGATACATCATCTGTATATTCCATTGTGTGCCCACCACCCAGAGTCAAATCTTCTGTCACCATAATTTGACCCCTTAACCCTTTACTACCCTCCCCCCAACTTCCTTCCCTCTGGGAACCACCATACTGTTATCTGTGTCTATGAGTTTTTTTGTTTGTTTTTCTCATTTTGTGAACCTCTTATTTTGTATCCTTACCAGATTGTTTAGGTACCTATCAAAGTCAGGAATAGATAGATTCTTTCTCTAAGTGAGGACTAATTTCAGAGACAGAAATTATAGGATAAGATATACTTAAAGGTAAGACAAAATATTTTTTCTATCACTGTTTTTTTTAAAGCACTATTCCATGATTTTCAAAAATTACCACATTGTTTCATCTCTCTTTCTATGTACTCTTTCAAATCTCTGCTAACTGGGTCCTCCACATTTTATGGGAAAGTAGGGAGATGGTTTTGCCCACTAATGGATTTCTTTCTCAAAAAGAAGAGATATTCTATATATTTTATAACCTCTCCCAGGAAGCATTAATTATAAATTCATTACCTAATTGAAATAGGTTTAATGGTCAGGTTCTTCTGTGTCTTTCAGTTTGAGCAGGAAAAGCAAGCGGATGGGATTTTTAAATCAAGATTTCTCACTGGAACTTTCCAAGCACATTTACTGTAATTATATGAAATTCATCTTTCTGGAATGTGTATATATATGTGTGTGTATATATATATATATATATTATATATATATATATATATATATATATATATATATACAGTCCTGGCTGGTTTGGCTCAGTGGATGGAGCATCGGCCTGCGAGCTAAGTGTCGCTGGTTCGATCTTCCAGTCAGGGCACATCAGAGAAGGAAAACTCTGACTCCAAAAAACCTCCGCTGCCTTGCGGCATACCTCTTCAGGGGAAAGGCTAAGAGAGTAAACCCCGACAGAAAATCCGGAGCCGGAGTCCCTAAGGCGGTTTGACGTTGTAGTCAACACCGGCAACTCCTGCGGCGCACCTGAAACCAAGCTGTATTGACTCGTCTTTCCCTTGGATCCTTCAGCTGCGAAGAGAGGGGGGATCTGCTGCATGGGCAACAGCAGACCCTCCATATCACCCTGCCCAGGCTCTGTAGCTTCAGCTTCACTGGAGAGGACATTCCAGCGTCATTGCAAGATGTCGATTCAACACGGGAGGAGACAGATACCGTGTCACTCCCGAGTCGGACTGCACAGCCATTCTCGGCGGTGCAGATAGACTCTTAAGAAGCTACACCATTGTCTCTCGAGACGGACGGCTGCCGACGACATTCTTAAAGATTTAATTATGTTTCAAATTCAACTCCAGACAAGTATAGCTATAGACAGCTGTAGATTCACTTTTTCTACTGTATAAAATTTAATTGTATGACTAAACAGCAATATTTATCTGTTATAGTATATGTAGACAGCAGTTAACTCTAGTGTGTGTGTGTGTGTGTGTGTGTGTGGTTTGTTTGTTTGTTCTTTTTTGCTGTTACTAATGGTGCTGTTGTATACCCAGAGAAAAGACTTTCTAGGAGAGTACATTTTAACCACAACTGTAAATTCTAGCTATCTGGGAAGCTTTTTAAAAATCTGCTTCTTGAGAATACATTCTAGCCCAATTGCAACTGTAACTCTGGTGGTATCTTAAAAAATTTCCCCAGGCAATCTTACGTGCTGGTGGTGTTAAAAACCACTGCCTTAGCTCATTAATACTATTTAGGAATAACCTTGGTAATGAAGTGTGTGCATTTTTACTTTACTAGCAATATTAAATTATTTTCTATATTGGTTGTATACATTTACAATTTGATCAAAGTATACAAGATTTTTGTTTCTTTACATCCTTGCCAATATGGTTATTATTGTCATTGTTCAGTTATTATTGTCAGTCTGATGAATATCAAATGATAACCCATTGGTTTTAATTTTTACTTCTTTCTTTACTAATGAAATTGTATACATACTCATATGTGTTTTGCCCACTTTAGAGTGATATATTTTTATGCCTTTTGTCCATGTTTTTTCTTTTGGTTTTCTTGTCCCTTTGGGGTTTATTTGAAGGAGTTTTGGAAATTTGGCAGAAGTGCATCATCTAAACCTGATCCATATAAACTTCTCCAATGGGAGTCTCATTCTTCCTCATCTGCTGGCCAGTTAAGTAGGATCCGAGACAGGACCCTGAAGTCATAGAACAGGATTTTTCAGCCTCAGCCATCAATATTTGAGACACTGCATTTCTTTGTCATGGGGGCTGTCCTATATATCAGAGGATGTCGAACAGCATCCCTTGCCTCTATTCATAGATGTCAATAACATGCAACAGAGACAACCAAAAATGTCTCCAGATATTACCAAAATTCTGATAGGGGCAAAATTGCCCCTAGTTGAGAAGCCCTGCCCAGGAGGATTGTAGAGCTGCAAGATTCAGACATCTGTATCCCTGAATTACTACCTGGAGAAAAGTAGTCTACCCATTAAGAACCTATGAGATTTTGAGATTCATCTGTTACCTTATCTAATGCAATTATGTTATTCAAATCTTCTTTAAAATTTCTACTTTTTGTTTGCTTGTTTTATTAATGAGAAAAATTGCTCAAATCACTTACTAGGAAAATAGACTGTTCTATTTAACTCTTGAATTCTGTAACTTTTTAAAGTTAGGTGAAAGTAAGTTTAGAATGTTATACCAGTGAATTTGACTCAAACATTGTATACTAGTAACCTGTGTGTGGGGGTATGTGTATGTGTCCGGTATATGTATGTTCTGTCTCATAATATAGCCATCTATTTCTTTTGGTTGGTATTCTTCTGCCACGCCCTTTCTTTCCTTCTGCTTTTAACTCTTTGTGGTCTTATAGTTTCTACACATCTTAGGCAAACAAGTCCAATATAATAGTTTTTATCTTTTAACTGAATGACATAATCTCCTTATATTTATTGCATGTATCTATTAGATTGACTAAAAAGTCCATATGGTCTTTTCCATAAAAGAAAAGACACATTTTTTCATTTTTACCAATAACTTTATTGATTTGGATGGAATGTTGATTGTTCTCAGTTTATGTCTTTATTTGCTTGCTATCAACTTAACTGGTCTACCTGATTGTAGAGCTTCCTCCAGTGAGAAATCTCCAGCACAAAACTTCACAAACCACTTTTGACACATTTGATCAGTCATAACACCTTCTCCATACACTGCACAAATCTCTCTCTCTCTTTTTTTTTCATTTTCAGTTGTGTTTCTACCTTTCTTGAAATAATTAAGCATAATATGCCAAAAATGTTGCATATATTCTTTCACCTTCAATATTAAAATGGCCACATAAAAATTCACCAATATTGATTTTTTTAAATGTATGCTGATATGACAGATATCAGAATACAATCTAACAAGATTGTTTTAAATGAAGTTCAAGATGACTAAGCACTACTATATCCATCATCCAAAAACAAAAAACAAAAAACAAAAACATCCTTTTTGTCCAAACTAATATATTGATACATTTGTTTTTTATTTTTATGCTTCTATTTTTAAACGATTTCTCTCTATATATTTCTTTTATCCTGCTTTTAAAAAGATTAATAGGGTTTTACTATAAACAATAAAATGGCAAAACTAATATTTATCAACAATTGAATTTAAAAAACAAACTAAGCAAAGAAGAGCAGAGACAGAGTCATGGATATAGAAAGCATTTTGATGGTTGCCAGATAAGAGGGGAGGGTATGGGGGAATGGGTGAGGAGGTGAGGGGATGAAGAAGTACAAATAGGTGGTTACAGAATAGCCATGGGGATGTAAAGTACAGTATAGGAAATGGAGTAGCCAGAGAACTTATAGTCATGACCCATGGACATGAACAATGATGGAAGGATTGCCTGAGGGAGTGGGGGCTTCTGGGTGGAGGGGGGGCAAAGGGGGCAAAATCAGGACAACTGTAATAATATAACCAATAAAGTATAATTTTAAAAAGATTGATAGTCTTTTATTTTCTTCTATTTTGCCACCAAGCAGATTGGAAGTTATATGGACTGTTTATTTTCATTTATTAGTTACATTCGTATTTAACTTTTAAAAGACCAAAGTTAAAAATCTTTATCCACCTCATGGAAAATACAAGCTTAGAATGCTGTACTTGCAGTGGTTTCTCTTTCCAACTTATACTTGACTGTTATATATCTTCATCTTCTTGTTTTCCTTTCATTTTAAAAAACAGACAGTATTTCAGATGTGTCTTGAATTTGATGTTTAATTTATCAAAATATTTTTCCAATATTTTTCTTGGACACCTGTCTAACATAACTTTCTTTCCTCTTGATTTATATCCTTTGGAAGTTTCTTTAGGGAAAATCAATTAATAGTTTCATTGTATCTTCATTCTTGAGATACTTTCTCTGACTATATGGAAATATGAACATTTTTTCCTCCAGTACTTTGAGATATCACTCTATTGTTTTTGGCATTCATTGTTGCTATTTGGAATGACAGTATTACTCTTCTTCTTTTTAAAAAACGGCCTTCACTTTCTAACTACTTTAATCATCTACTTTTATATTTTGCCATTAAGCATATTCACTACAGTCTATATATATAAGCTCCTTTTAATGTATCCTTCTCGAGAACTATTCAGCGTATCTAATTGAAAATTGTTCATTCGTGAATTTGGAGATATGCTCAAGAATTATCCTCCTTACTACACTCCCATTCTTTCTATTATCTCATATTAAACTCAAATTTGACATGTGTAAGAACTTTTGCTTTCCTTTATGTGTTTTAACTCTTTTTTTTTCACGTCTTTACATTCTGTGTTTCATTATGGATAATTTTTAGACCTTATACTAGTTTCTAATTTTTTCTCTTTATCTATATCTGTGTAAATTGTCTATTGGATTCTTAATTTAAATTATGTATCTAAAATTTTTAATCAGAATTAGTTAGTGTTTTTCAACCATCTAGACAACTATGGTAAGTATGTTGCCTAGGCATTATATATTCTATACACTTTTATACTTTTAAGAATTCTTATTTTTATATTATTTATTTAATAGTGTCACTATCTGTACTGTAATTATGATTTCAATATTCTTTTTCTATTTACTATCATTCTGTATCATTTGTCATTTTAAGAATGTAATTTGTCATTGTAAGCTCATATTCCTTGGACTTTACATATAAGAATAATTTGAATTCTGAGTTTAACAGTTTTCCCCAAAAGGAATATTTCTTGTTTCTTTTAAATTACCACCATGTACTTCGTAACTGGAATGTTTAAAACTAAATTTTGTGCTTGGATTTCTCTGTCACTTGCTGTTACTATAGTTTGTGGTTGACTATTCTTAGAGGATTCTCTTTCTGTCTCTCTCTCCCCCTCTCCCTCCCTCCCTCCCTCCCTTCTTCTTTCTCTCTCTCATTTTCTTTTTCTCTCCATGCATAGCCAAAGTGACATGCTTAAGACATCTCCATCATCTCTCTGTATAGGTGGGATTATATTTTTGTAATTCACCCACTGAGTATAGTAGTTTTCAGGGGTCCTAAATGACACAAGGGTTTCCATTTTTCTCCCTTTAACATGAATTGTTATTTGGCTTTCACAGGATCAATTTACAACATTTAGGTCGGCAGGCAGAGTCAAAAGCTACTAGCTGAACAATACAATCTTAATTCTTGTATTTTTATTTTCTCTTATATTTTATCCACCAATTCAAGGACATAACTGGGACATGTGTGTTTCGATTCTCAGAGAGTTTTCAGGTCAAAATCAAAAACAGAATAAAGGCAACCTTTCTCCTCCCTCAGGATTTTTGAAAGTTATACCTTCTTAAAGGTTCTGCTCACTGTTCTTGAAAGAAAATGTGAAGCAGCCAGTGCCCCTCAAAGCAACTAGGGAGAGCAATGTGTCTCCACACTGGGTCAAAAATAAATATAGCTAGATTCCTCAGGAGGTTGTGCTTTTATCCCTGACTGCATCCGAGGAAGCCAAAAGGTGCGCTTAGTGATTCTGTTTCCTATGCAGTGAGGTTTATAGTCTTGCTGAGAATTCCCAAACCTAAATATGGTGCAGTGTCTCTAGGGCTGGTATCCATGAGAACCTAGGGGAGGAAGACCTCATAATAACTGATGTATGTTTTTTTAATCATTAGGCAAAAAATAAATGCTGGAGAAGAGTGTTGGGAAAGTGAAAAGGGTGAAAAGATTGGGATTTTAAATGATTTATATAACCCAAAAATGTTACCTATTCATCCCTGCTATTCATATGTGTGATTGTTTTACATTGCCCTTCCCTAATGTGGCAGTGGTCCTTGAAAATAGCTGCTATTGCTTTGCTGCTTTGTTCACAGTTCCTTTTACATCTTCACAAAGGGAAGTTCTCATATGCCCCAATGTCATATATATATATATATATATATATATATATATATATATATATATATATATTCACACACACACACACACATGCAGTTATTGTTTTGTCTGTATCTCTATGCTGACCTCATTTTAAGATTTTTATAGAAATTATATTTTATTCTATGTTTTATAGTAGTTATGTAGACATGCATGACCTTGTGAGGTTTTTGCACAAAAAATAAATGTTTTAAGTTTGATTTTTTTCATTGTAGATATACTATTCCTTAAAGACAATTTAAGAATTTAGATAGATAGACAGATCCATACATAGGTGACATTTAGCTAAATTGGAGAAAACTTCCACTGAATCGTTACAATTGTACTACTATTAGAATATGCATATATTTTCAAATTTTAATTGCCATTTGGTGACCCACTGTAAAATTCAGGAGTGCACAGGGCAATGGCAGAGAGGTTACAGCATTCACTAACAGCTACAGGCCATGAGTTATTTCCTTTATCTTCATCTATTGTCTCTGAATTTTTCTTCTTACCTGAAATACACCACAGACAGATTTTTTAAAAAAATTATTTATTTGTTTGTTAGTTAGTTTATTTATTTATTTATTTGTAGAGAGAGGGGAAAGGAGAAAGAGAGGGAGAGAAACATCACTGTGTGGTTGCCTCTCACTCGTGCCCCCAACTGGGGACCTGATGTGTAACCTAGTCATGTGCCCTGACTGGGAATTGAACCAAGCAACACTATGTTACAGACAGATTTTTAAAATCAGTTCAACCCTGTTGTAATGTATTTCCATAATTCAATGCAGCATGGATGACTGTATGAATAGTGGAGATAAATTCTAGTCCAAAATAATAATTTCCTGGGTATATTGTTATTTCTTTTCATATGTAAAAGTGAGGAATATTAATCCCCTATTTATTTCATATGGTTATTAAAAACTCAAATTACATAACAAACATGAATGTGCCTTAACTGAGACCTAAATATAAGGTATTATTATTATTTCCTTGTCCTTCCTTTAGATAGCTCAAGTCGTTTTTTGCAGAGAGAATTAAATAAATTTATCATACCATTTCATAAGCTATTCAGAGGTTTTGGTTATATTTTATTTTTTGTTTTCAAAGTTTCTGACAGAATTTTCTGTAGGAAACTAATGATGACACTTTTTAACAGCTTTGAGTTTCCTTGCATATTATTGCTGTAATATTTTCTAAGATCTGCTGAGATTTAACATGGCTTTCTCTTCCCAATGTTGAAGTAACTGAGTTCTGTAGTAATAAGCTTTGCCAGTCCTTGCTCCTTTATAGGCCAATGATTTTCTGAAATGCACATCTTTAACTGATTTGTGATATAATTTCTTGTTTTATTCCTAAACAACAACTAAGAGCAGAAATATCTGTTATTCTTTCTCAGCAGAAAAAATTCTAAGTTTAATGAAATTTATAAAAGGTTAAAAGTTTACTGATTTCTTTGCTCTTTTCCTTTAACTTTTTAAATGTTTTGTATGCCATTTAAAATCAGTGCTTTATTAATTTCAAGTACACTTTAATCTTTTTAAAAATCATTCTTATTTTTCTTTGTTGCTTAACTTGTCTGCTGTGCCTCATAAACAAATCAAATATTTGAGTCAATACAATGTTCTGTTAGTATACCACAATTAAAGATATGATTCAATTTTCTCTCCTGAAAAATAAATAATTTACTTTTTTAATGTATCAGCACATACACAGTTTACAGACATGAGAATATAAATCTAAAAATTATGCTTGTTACCTTCTTGAGAAATGATATAAAATTACTCTAAAGATATGTTTGTCATAAGATTCCAGATATTTGGGTAAATAAATTGTTTTCCTATGGGATAGTTTTTTTCCTGTCACTCATTCAACTGCTGATAACAATTTGCATATCTTTGGAAACTTCAGCTTTTTTTGATTGTGATAATTGATTAATTTGTTGACACAAAATAATTAAAATTTGTGATTTTAAGTAACATTTATTGTTGTAAATATCAGATAATATCCCTGCCTTTTTTCCTATAAAGTCAAAGATGTTTTAACTGAACTTTAGATAATTCATGTATGTGCCAAATATCCCCAAGAAAGCTGACACTTGAACAAAAGGCACTTCTAATACATACCTTTAGTTTTTAAAAAAAGTCTTATTTTTATGTTTTTTTTGTTTCCTTGATGTGCTTCTCAAGTATGTATTATAAATGTACTATAATTAAAAGTGAAGGGATATACCTAATATTTATTGAACACTTACCTTGTGTTAGGTACCTTCATACATTATTATAAGCTTTTTCGAAATTAAGTCTCAAAACAAGATGCTTTTCTTATTTTGTTTTAGTTTTTAATAGAGGGAAAACTAAAGATCAGTGGATGTTATTAAGTAAATTTCTCAAGAGAGAAACAGTTAGTAGGCTGCAGAGCTAGGATTCAGGGTTGAGTTCAGGACTTCTGACACCAGTGAGCATAATACCAGCTTAGAGGCAAGACATTCCTTAGGTGTTCATTTATAATAGATGAAAAAGAGACCTTTCAAAATACACGGTGTTCTCTAATCAGAAATGTAGATCGATCTCTTTGATTCTCTGATCAGGAATGCATTTAGTTGCAAATAAGAGAAAATTGAAGGCCTATGTACATAACCAACCAACACAGATGGAGGTTATTTGTAAAACTTAAAAAATTCAGGGATGTGACTGACATAGATGTTCAATAATGTTATTGGAAATCAGGGCTCTTGGTACATTTTGCTTAGATATTTTCCTTAAATATTTTTCTTTTTGTTTTGTGTTCGTTCTTGTAACCTCAGGTTACGATATGCCTACTGTGTGCCTCCAGACATCATCCTATGTGTCTTCTACAGGCCAGTGGCAAGAGAAAAAAAGAGATGCCACTAGTTGACTTCTGCTTACATCTTATTGGCCTGAAAAGAACCACATGATTATTTCTGGGAACAAAGGAAGCAAGGATGTCAAGATTTAACATTTATATCACAGAAGGGAAAATAAGGTTGAAAATGGAAATTTGAACAGCTAACCTACAATATCTGTTATACACACATTATCCTATCCATCTTACTTTTTTAGAACTAACACAAACATATGTTTTCATTCATTTATTTATTCTGTCATTCAAGAACTATTTATTTGATCTCTGTTGCTGGGAGTTAAAAATATACTGTGGATAAACAAGAAAATGTATATGAAAAACACACAAAAATTGCCCTAACCAGTGTGGCATAGTTGGTTGGCCATTGTCCTGCAAATCAAAAGGTTGCCAGGTAGATTACTGGTCAGGGCACATGCCTGGGTTGTGGGCCATGTCACCATGCAAGAGGCACCTGATTAATTTTTTTCTCATGCATTGATACTTCTTCTCCCTCTTTTTCTCCCTCCCTTACCCTCTCTCTAAAAATAAATAAATGAAATCTTTTAAAACATAAAAACTTAATTAAACATATGTAAAATGTGAATATTTGTTTAAAAGGATATACAAGTGTCTATAAGCACATGAAAAGGTCTTTAGCCATGTTAATCATCAGGAAATTAAAATTAAGCCAACAATGAGATTCTGCTACAAACACACCAAAAGGGTTACAGTGATAAAGACTAAAAATCTTCATTCTTTGCAAGAAAATACTAGGTATTTAATGTGATTGGAACTCTTTAGAAGAGTAAATATTAATATAATCACTTCTAAAACCTATTTGGCTGTGCTCACTATTGCTGAATATATGTGCTTTTTGGCCTAGCACTTCCAGTTCTATGTATATGCCCAAAAGATGTCCATATATATGTTCTTGAAAAGACATGTGGATGAAGTTCATAGCTACAATACTTATAATAGCCCAAACCTGAAAAACATAAATATATATCTTCACTAGAATGAATAAATGAATCATGGTATATTTGTATAATGGAATATTATACAGTAATGAAAATAACTTAACAGTTGCTGTATGTAACTGTTATGAATGGGTCTCATAAACATAATGCTGAAAAAAACGGAGTAGCAATGGAACACACTATGTTCCATTTATGTAAAGTACAAAAAGGACAAAGGTAATCTTTGCTGTTAAACTCAGAACAGTAGTTAGACCATGGAGGGAGAGTGAGGACAGGAATAGGGAATGAAGGGAACTTCCTGAATGTTACTGATACACTGTTACTTTATCTTAGAGTTTTTACATAGGTGTTTCCTGCATAAAAATGCATCAAGCACCCTACTTATGATACATGTACTTTTCTTTCTGAATAATATTCTTTCATTAAAAAGTTTAAAATAATACACAAAAAATGAAAAAGAAACATATGTGACACTGACCTGATAGAGATTATTGACTTATAGAAGAGAGAGCTTTTAAGTAAAAATCATGAGCATAACAGCGTTAATATGAGTTTTACTAAGTAGATTAAAGGATAATTGCAGATCTTTCAATGAGAGCTAATCAAAGTACTTGAATTCAGATGAAAGGTTCTGGAAAGACCCCTATGAGGAAGTGAGACCAAAGATATTATTTGAAGCAGGAGGGCGTTTTCAGATTGTAGCAGCACTAGAGTTTGACTCCAGCTAAGTTTACTTTAGATTCATGGAGACTGAAAAATGACAGTGGAGCATTGGAGGGGGAGTTCATACCAGTTTAATCTCACTTTGGCAAGCAAGGATGGGAACAATAAGATCTACCTTATAATTCTTGTGGCAGCAAGTGAGAACAGGGGAGTCACAGGAGCCAAAGGATCATCTGCCTTCACTGCCTTCACTTTTGTCCTGCGGCAGCCGGCAAGGACTGAGGGAGCCAAGTTCATCTAATTTTAGTCTTGTCCTGTGGTGATGGGCAAGGACTTAGGGAGCCAATATCATCCATACCCCTTGAATAGAAGTTATATCATGAAGTTAACAAAGGTGGCCCCTGCCAATCTGAGCTGTGTGATGGCATACCACTTACGCACTAAGAAATTATCTTTAAATAAGGGTGACCCAGGAAAATGAAAATACATGCATGCAGAGGTGGGGATCCTGGCTACAGCCACCCTGACACAACACAGATGAAGATCGAAGACAAGAGTACTCTGAGCATAAGGAACATGTGTGAAGACTGCAGGAGAGAAAGTGCTTGGCTTCTTAGGACAACTGAAAGTGGGACAAAGTAGCTGGCAGACAGGAGAGAGTACAGTCTGATTTAAAACTGGGCCTGGCTGCTGTGGCTCAGTGGATTGAGCGTTGGCCTGCGAGCCAAGTGTCGCTGGTTCAATTCCCAGTCAGGGCATATGACTAGGTTGCACGTCAGGTCCCCAGTTGGGGGCGTGAGTGAGAGGCAACCACACAGTGATGTTTCTCTCCCTCTCTTTCTCCTTTGCCTTCTCTCTAAAAATAAATAAATAAACAAACAAATAAATTATTTAAAACTGGGGATGTTCCCCGTGTCTATGCCTGAGATCAAGTGTATCTTCAGCATGTATCAGTTATTCATTAACATTTTGTATCGTCTCCATGTTAAATTCTTAAGTAACTTGGGTTAAATAGAGAAGGTGAATGTTAACAGGAGAATTACAACTCATAAAGTTGAGTGTTACAATAATGATGTGCACAGTTGCTATGGGAAAACATAGAACAGGAATATTATTAATCCATGAGGAATCAGAGACTTTCTCAGAAGAGGTGGTAGCTAAGGTGAATCCTAAAGGCCAAGGAGAAATAAAGAAAAGAAGTTGGGGAGTAAGAAAGGACATTTCATTGACGAGGGAACATGGACAACCCCCAGAAGCAAAACATATAGTTGAGTATAGATGGAGAATAAGGTAAGGGTGCAGAAAGGATGCAAGTTAGGAGGAACATGCTAGAGAAAAAGTAACCATGGTTGTCCATGTTTGAGGAATTGGAATTCTATTCTAAATAAATGAATTTGAATGGTTTTAAACAGAGATTCAAGATAATCAGATTTTAAAGATGATGCAATTTACTGATATGTGCCAGACCCTAGCACAGTGCCTGGCTTATAATAAATAGGACCCACCAAATATTAGTAGCTGAATTAATTTTGAAATTCAGATTTCATTGACTGCTAGGTGGAAAAGGGAAGCAATCTGTTGGAAAATCCTGTTGGGTTACTTTGAAAATATATCCAGAACCTGAGCACTTCTCATTCCCACTGCTTTCATCTTGATCTGGCCATTGTCCTCATTTAGATTTTTGTATTAGCATCTCATTGGACTTTCCTGAAGGCATTCGTATAGCATTCATTCTCAACACAGCAGTAATTAGAATCCTTTAAAATGTAAGTCAAATGATGCCATCTCTGCTCAAAACTGTTTAATGCCTTTTCTTCTCATGCAGAGGAAAATTCAACAGCTTTCAAAGTCATGTACAATGTACTTCTCTCTTTCTTGTGCTGTCAACCTCTTTCTTTCCTGCATTCATTCACTCCCTCTCAGCCAGACTGACTTCTTGGTCTTCCTCAAGGACACTTACAATAACAAATCATTGTTGACACTCTTGACTTAGGGCAACAAAGCTTTTGATCGTTGAGGCCTACCTTGACACACTTTAAAAAGAAGCACTTCTCACCTGTTCCCAGCACTTCCATTTCCCTTCCTTTGTTTTTCATAGCACTCATTACTTTCTAACATGTAGTTTCCCCAAAATATTATGTTTATTATTTCTTTCATTTCTTCTATGAGAATGCAAGTTCCATGTTGGCAAGATTTTTTTCCCTTCATTAAACTCTAGTGCCAAGAAATGTCTGTCTCATAGTAGGCACTCAATAAATACTTGTTAAAGTGAAACAGGATAGAAGGAATTTAGGGAAAACTCACACATGGAATGAGGAAGCAGATGCTAACAACACAGGCCCATACTCTGCTAGTTCCTCTCACCAGAGCCGCACCTCCACACATGACCAAAGGGAAAGAGTTTATGGCAGGAAATGCCAGTGGAGGTCACAGAAGTCAACAATGATAAGAACTGGCAAAAGTCAATGATGACAACTGGAAAACCTGATCAATCCAAGATGGAGGAAAATTGACCAGAAAACAGTCTCAAACCTCATTACACCATCATTATAATGAAAACTGAAGGGCAAGTAAGAAGGCCTAGGAGGATGAATACAACCCATATAGAATGGCCCCCTCCCATCCAGAAAGCAGAGACAGAATTTGGTACCACAAAGTTCAGAAATAACCTACCCTTTGATTCACATAAAATCCCAAGAACTGACTGACCCCCTGCACAAGTAACTCATGAGTTAGTTCTCCTGTGTCCAGTCAGAGGTATATTTTTGCTTCTTTTACAGTGGTTCCTTGTGAGACATGCAACCAGGGAAGCAGCACATGGTGGCAGCTTCTGTCAGTCCCACCCACTGATCCTGTCTCCAGGAACCCATGTCCTAGCCCCTATATAAATAGAACTTGCCTTTACTCTCACTTGGATGTGTTGTTGAAGCCTTTCTTGCACTAGTCAAGGGCCTGAATTTCCTTGATTATGCTCAGGCAGGGCCAACCCAGTTCAGAATATCTGGCGACAAACTCTGGTAGGGAGAGATGGAAGGAGGAAACGCAGTTAGAAGGCCACTCTCTATTTACAAGGACAGTGCAATGCAGGAGGAAAGTGGGCAAATGTGCGGCATTTGGAAATGGACCATTGCAGTCTCTCATTCTAAGAGAAGTGTTATACACCCTAGTTTCTCACCTCCCAGTTGATTGTACTTACACCATCCCCTAAGTTTTTTGTAAGTAGGTTCCAGGAACTGCTTTGATAAACAGTAATGGACTTGATATGAAAGAAGAGACAGAGAAAGGTGTTAGATAACTTTCAGATTTCTGGTATAAACCTAGATGTGTCATATCAAAGGTTAGGATACTAGAAGAGAAACATGTTTAGAGGTAAGATCAGAAATTTAAATTTATTTATGGTAAATAATTCATCAGGAGGCAAAAACATTTATTTTTATTTACTGATTTTAGAGAGAGAAAGGGTGATAGAGAAACATTCTTTTGTTGTTTCATTATTTATGCATCGTCGGTTGATTCTTGTATGTGCCCTGATCAGGGATTGAATCCACAGCCTTGGTATAGCAGGACGATGCTTTGACCAACTGAGCTACCTGGTCTGGCAGGAGGCAAAGCCATTTTGATTGAATAGACTGATTTATTAAATGGTGAGTAGAGACTAGAATTCAATTACTTGTCTATAACTTTGAAATAACTGCTTGCTAAATGACTATAGTCTAACTGAAAAGGATGGTAAATATGACATATGAAAACATTAAACTCCATGTATCAGCCAGGGTTCAACCAGAGAAAATAATTAATTGGAAATATACATTAAGAGAGTTACTGCAAGGAATTGACTTACATGATTTTGGGAGGTAACAGTTCAAGTCTGAAATCCCTAAGGAGGTTTTTAGGAGGAGTAGGCTTGAACTCTGCGATTAATCAAAGCTGCCACCCATAGGCAGAACTTCTATCCCTGTGGGGAGGCCTCAGTACTGCTCTATAAGTCTTTCAACTGATTGAATCAGGCCCACCCAGCTTAACTAAAATAATGTCTTTAATAAAATCAATTGTTCCTAGACTTATACAAAATGCTTTCACAGCAGTACCTAGATTAGTATTTGATTGAATAACTGGGGGCTATAACTTAGGCAAGCTGACATAAAACTGATTATCACACTCAACTCCCTTCTGTACTGCAACTTTTATGAATTCATTAATTTTAGTAGTCTTAGTTCTTTTATACACATCATGGAGAAATTTTTATATAATTAAGTATGTTAATAGTTCATTTGCATTTACCCTCACTAGATATTTATTTCAGCATGTGTGTCCTTGAATTTACCTGCTCTCCGACTTTTTTCTTACTTATTTTAATGGATTCCTTCCCTGTGAACCTGCCCAGAAAAGTGACTTGATTTTCTGAATTCTGGAGTGAAAAAAAAGTCTATATACCTTTTTGATATGCTAATATTAGTTTCTCTAAGCATGAGGAATTTAAATGTCCTAGAAAAATAACTATTTGAAAAAAATACATATTTATATATCTTGATTGTACAAAGCAGTTTTATATTTCTCACTTCTGCCGTTAGTAAATGAATTTTTCATTATTATCATAAACTATTATCTTCACCCCCAGCCTTCTTTGCTAAGAAAACAATCACATCTCTTTCTGCTAAAATATTATTTTTAATGAATAGCAATAGATTTTCCCACTGTTCTTTTATAACATTAAAATTTGAAATGGTCTTATGGGCTTTTTAATTTTCAACTCTCATTTTCTGTGAAAATATGACTTCATGGTATAATTTTAATGCTAATCTAAATGAGATAAGAACAAAGCACTTATAGAATTTAGAGAAGAGATTGAATGACTTTTATGAAGCGATCTAGGAAACATTTTATTGACTAGGAGATAATTTTGACCATGATCTTCAATTAGGTAGAAGTTTGACAGGTTGAGAAGTAGGTATTCCAGGTTGTGAGAGAAAAGTATATAATGAACAAAATTGCAGAGGAATGAAGGGCCATGGAATATTCAGGGAAGGGGGAAGTTTAGTGTGGTTGGAGGATTAGTGCAGAAAGTGAAATAAAGAAAATATAAGATGCAAAAGTTGGTTGGGTTTGGAATTGAAATGACATATAATGAACTAAAAAGTGAAAAGGCAATAGAAAACCCTCAAGACTTTATGGACTTTTATACTTTTTTGATTTTTATCTAGTAGTGCTTGATATATGGCAGGCATTCAATAAATAATTTTGATAATGGAACACATCCTGTTTTTAAATGAAAAGCTCTCTGAGTTTTATTGAAGAGGTGATGGTAAGAAATGAGTGGCAGAAATATCTAATAGGAGGTTAGAAATAAAATTAAGTTCGAGAACATTATTTTTCTACCCATAAGCATTTTAAGAGATAGATTTTTGTATTGAAATCAAAGTTTAAACATTTTTTTATGAAGAAGAGGTAGTTGTGCATTGTAGCATTAAATCACACTGAAACCCATCCATGAGCAATAACATTTACAAACATCTAAAACTATAAAAGGTGGAGAATAGTGTTATGCAATTTTATAGAGTTTTTATATTCTTGTTGTTATTGTTGAAGGAAATTCTGAAAAACATCTTTGAACATTAGATCAATGTTATGAATTTGCCAACATATTTTCCTGTGACAGCAAAGATATTCAAGAGATAACTAGAAATAGGATCTGAAATAATAGTCTGGCCTGGGATTGCATCTCTTTCTGCTGATGAATAATTGGGTTGTATCTAAAGGTTGTATTTCTGCTAAGCTGGAGTATCCCCTTGTGTCACTGAAAACTTTTTATCCTCTTTGCACAAATTGATCCCAAAGATTAAAGAAGTCATGGTGGTTATTTCAAGTTGGACTTATTGACACCTATTCTTATTGAGTGCAAAAACAGATTGATGACCAATTTGTTTTAATCCTCTTGGGAGAGAAGTGGGATTACTTCAGAATGCTTGCTGGTTTTTTCACCAGTGTCTGCCAACATTAACACCCATGAGAAACTTACTTGCTTCTAAATTTATATGATTTAAGATAGAAACTGCATACCAGAAAATAGAAAAGAAAATATCCCAGATCTTACATTTTGCTTGAACTTATAATGGAGTTGAAACAAAGCCAATCCAAATCACTATTACATACAAACTAGCATCAGATATAAAAATACTTTTGATACTAGTAATCACAAATTTTTAAATAAAGTTATCAAAATATTAAATGAAAAACTTTGAGAGAAAGAACTTATACACTAACAGTGCTAAGAAAAATATAGACATAGATATTTTTCCAGTTAATTTTGTGTTTTACGCAAAGGCAGTTGATATGGTGATCACCCATATAGCCACAGACAGTAGTTTCACTCTCTGATAGCCAATGATTTCAACAAGACCTAGGGATCTTTCTCAGCAGGCTAAAATCTCTAGTTTATTAGATATGTAGAATCAGAAAGAGAACTAATCTTTGGTTAAGCAGATACTTCAGGATCAGATGGATGTATCACATCAGTCATAAGGTAGGACTTCTTGAGAGTTCATCTATCCTTTTCTTTCTTCTTATGGAACCTTCCTTGAGAAAGACTTGTAGCACAGTGTGGTTCATGGCTGAATATCTTAGTCTCATATGGTAAGCATAGAACATTTTAGGAAATTAATTTTAACTAAAGCATTTTTCTCTATTATTTTTACTATAAAAAATTTAGGCTAAAGTTCAAGTTTGACTCTCACACTAACTTTTGTTTCTCAGTTTGTACCTCTAAGATGTGTACCTACTGTCCACCTGATGTAACTTCACAGGTATATGCTAAAATTAAAATCAGACCTTGAGCTTTGTCTTTATCTTGTAGCCATTAAAAAAATGTGTGCTTCAATTATGTGTTCAAATTTATACAAAATTACTGAAAGAAGTTACATTTTGTTCATTTAGTGTCAATTTGTTCAACATAGGACAAAAGTGTCAGAGGGCTATCCCCCTTTCTTGGCATTGGTAGACACAGGTAAATATCTTGCTTCATAAGGTACAACTTACTTGCTCACCCAGTAATATTTCATGCCTACTGTGGGCTAAACATCTTGGTTTTTATGGGAATTGACTGAGAAAAAAAGAAATATTCAATTTTTTTTGGAATTGTATAGATATCACTATACTGATTTTCAAGTTATCAGTCTACCAATCTACCAAACTGAGCCCAGGAAAGTAATAGGATACTAATACCATCCAAAGAGCAGTGAATATTGAGTTGAGAGGATGTGTATCTTGCAGAACTTCAGTACCACCTGGAATTGGACTGCCTGGAGCGGGAGGTGGATGATAGAGACAACACTTCAAATAATAATTGAACCATATCATATCACTCACTTCACCTTTTATATTGACTAGAAAACAGTTGCATTAACTGGCTGAAACTTTGATGACTGTGCCTATGCATAACAAAATCGTAGTTCACAATCATATTTTGATCAAATCCGAATCAAATATTTTACCAGCCCCACCTATCGTCCTCGAAAAATCTCTTCTTAAACTCCAGGTATTATGTAAATACTGAGGAAAGTGATATTGTTCACACTACATTAGAAGAAAATTTGTAGAAAAACTACTTCTTGTAGAATACTTTCCTATGCTCAATGATCGCACACACAGAAGTTAATAAAACTCCCATTTACAAGTTACTTTGAATTTGTCCCCTTCCTTGGGACTCTTTCTAGGCCCCTTTTCACTGGCAGTCTTCTTGGTGCCCTCCTTTCTTTAGCTTTTCACCTTTCTCAGCTTTACTTATGAGCATTATTCAGTTCCAAGCACAGGTCACCAGTTTAAAGTGATATTTGCTGAAACAAAAATAAACCTCTCTATGAAAATTAAGACATAGTTGTAGGTTGCAGACACTCTGAATGTCCTGTCTAGTTTATGTATTTATCAATTATAGCATAATATTCAGAACATAATAGTTGCTCAACAAATGTGTTTAGGAAAAAAAATATTTTCCAGAGGTTTACTGCTGTTACATTAAATTAATGAATGAACATTCATTTTAATGATACTAGGAGTTTCAGTGCTTGGAGATGATCATAGACTATCTTGACTTATCATGCTTTCTTCTTGCTAGACTTTGTACATATATAAATGAATGAATTGCTCACTAATGGGCTAAGTTCCTTTCTTTAATCTGTTTTATATTTGAAGAAATTAAGGAATAGACTAGTTAAGCAACCTAACCCAGGTCACAATGTCATTTCTAAAGTTAAAATATGAACACAATATGATTTCAAAGCACAATTTCTTTACCACTCTGCTATAAAATAAACACTGACCATTCATCTTAACCATAATTAGTATTTCCCAAATAGTTGCATTTCATGTTAGGGTGGGCAACTTTAATTTCATCAAGAATGGTATGAACACTATCTCTTTGCAATATGATATGGAAAACATATTTTAGCACAAAAATATAAATTACAACAATAACCATGATGAAGAACAATTCTTTAAATTAACAGCAACAAAAAACTATTAACCAACTAGTGCCCTGGCCTCAATTCACTACTCTCTAATCACAATGCCTTTATAGATGGCAATGACAAATACCCTGGCATTGGGGAGTCCCTTCAGTATATTATACACTTTTGCCATGGAACTTTCTATTTTCACTTGTATCCTTCTAAATATGATGAATTTTAACATACCTTAGAAGTCTATACTCTACAAAGAGGCATTGTTTGCTCTTTATAGAAATGAGATCATGACCAACAGGTATCTGGGAATCTGGGCATGAAGCCAGCAGCCTTAGAGAAATAGACTAGGATGAACTTTTCTTGAGTTCATGTACAAGAAGGTATTTTTCATTGCCTCTGGGATCAAAAACAAGGAAAAAGCTGATTCTTTAAAACTGGCTAATGCAACTTGATAGGAGCATGAATGAATAGCTGTGTTTGTGGCTAAGTTAAAACATGAGTATCTTTTCAAAGGTACAAGTTCAATTTTAGCTTGCTCTTTGGCTACAGATTCAGTACTGATTCCATTTCAGTACTTAAATATTTCTGATGGCTGATGTTTTATTTCCTCACATGTTAAAAATATATATGAAGAGGAACATGGAAGTTGGTGTTCATGAATGGTATATTTGTATCTGGCCTAACTAAGAAAAGAATTGAGAATATTTTCTATTTTATCAGAAATAGGTTTAATTATGCTTATATATTTCATCAGGTATAGTTTATTACATTCAAGTAATTTCATACTGGTAACATACAGATTGCATTCTCTGATTTATGAATTCCTTTTTCTGATCACTAACAAAATTGCCACCATACTTGAATATTTATCTTTCAGTCCTGCCTTATGAAAAGTGAGGGATAAAAAGTATTCCCCTCCAGCCAAAGATGAATCTCTCCTCTGCATGTCATCACAGCTTTGCCTTCTCAGGACCTTCCTTTTGGCATGTGTCTGTTCCACTCCATTGTCATCTACCTCTCCCTCTCCCTGGATTATTCACTTAAGCCCAGGATCTCCTGTCTCAAGCAAAACAAACAAACAAACAAAAAAAAACTAAAAAAGTCCCCCCTCATTCCCATTGCTTCACTTTTTACTCACTTTCATACCAAATTTTTGAAAAGTTTTATACAGAGATTTATATGAAAGATGAAGTTTATGATGATGTCAATGAGATAAAGGAAATATAAAGAAGGAGCAACAAGTTAATTTTATCATTATTTTTTGACATTCAAATGACTCATTAAAAATGTTTTACTTTGAGATAACTGTAGATTCACCTGCAGTTGTAAGAAATAATACAAAGAATTCCCATATATTAGCAATTTTCAACTGGTGTGAACAAGTTTATTTTTAATTAAATGTACTTTTAGGTACAAGAGCTCTTGAGCATATGTACCACATTTGCTCCTTTTTAAATGGGTTCTCTTTTGCTGCATATTATTTTATTTTTTAAAAAAACTTGGCTTAAAACATTATTATCTCACAGTCTGCATTGAACAGAGACTCTCACAGACTAGAATCAAGGAATCCTTTGATGTTAGTCATCTCAAAACTTGACTGGGAGAGGATTCACTTTCAGGCTCACGTGATTGCTGGTAGTATTCAGTTTTTCACAGAATGTTGGACTGAAAACCTCAGTTCTTTGCTACCCAGTTCTCCCCAATATGGCAATTTGCTCTATCGAATCCTATAAGCTGAGAAAGCAAAATAGTCTGCTAACAAGATGGAGTCACAGTCTTTAGCAACCTAATCATGGAAATGACATCCTTTCACTTTTGCCATATTTTACAGGTTAGAAACAAGTCACAAAACTCAGATCAAGGGAAAAGATTACACAAAAGTGTGATTATCAGGAAATAGGGATCATTGGGAGCTATCATAAGACTATCTGCACTCATTTTGCCAACCTAACCTCATAAATGTAAAAAACAATTCTTCAAATAAAGTAATGTAATGTAACAACAATAATAATCTAAATGTGATATTAAAAAGTATATAAACACAGATGAAATTATTATTAAGTGCATAAAAAGAGCTTATAAATGACCAGGTGCAATGTGATTCAACTTTTATTGAAATAACAAATGGAAAATGCTAGACATACATAATGAGTAGGTTGATAGCATAATTTCAGAGAGGAAGTAAAAACATGTGTGCAGTCTCTCACATCTTTTTTTTTCTTTTTTACAGTATGAATAGTAGAAAAGACAAGAGCCAGGATAATGAACCAAAAATATAGTAGTATTTTGCCAAGGAATGTTCTAAGTATTTTATGCATGCTCTCATGTATGCTATTTTTTATGTATATAATTTAAGTATTTTATGTATGTTATCTCATGGGTGAGGAAGCATGGACTATTTTTATCCTCATTTGAAAAATTAGAAAACTGAGACCCAAGATATCACAGCTCATAATTGCTGGAGTTAGAATTCAAGCTTAGACTTACAACATGCTCTTAAATACCACAAAACTGTCTGTCCAGTTGTTAACTGCAATGTGTTTCAATAGGTTCTTCTGGGATAAATAGGAACAGAAGGCCAAGAACTACTACTAGTTCCAAAGCAGTAGACCAAAATTGACAAGGGATTACATTTTTTTTAAGTTTATTATTCATTTTGGGAAATGATAGAAATTTTTATTAATAATTATGCAGGAACAACAAAAACAAGCAAGCCACTGTTCCAGGCAAATGGGGGATATCTGGTTACCTTATTTTTCTGGAGTGCACCAGGGTGGGCTTGTTGAGAAGGCTTTCTCAGGGAATTTTCAGAGGGGAGATGTCTGATAACTCTTTTCTATCTTTGACTCTCTGTGAATGTAAAATGTATTTATGAGCCAAATACCATTGCTTCATTCTCATTGCAGAACAACCTCTACTGAAAGCTCCCTTTTCTTTGCATATTAAAAAAAGAGCAGTTGAAGAGCTAATATTACCATGACAAATTTACCAATATCAAAGAGTTTGAACAAGACTAAGATTAATAAAACATGTCACTAGGTTAGCTAGGTTAATATATCCCATCCTTAGTTTTGTCAGTTAGCCAAATTCTGATTTAATGTTACTTAACTGTGTATGATTTTGCCTTTAGGGGAATTTTGGCAACCTTTGGAAACATTTTTGGTTGTCATTACTGTGCAATTTGTTGGCATCTAGTGAATAGAGGCCAAGATGCAGCTAAACAGCTGACAGTGCCCTGGATGCCCCTCTCCTCACCTCGCTGTCCTACCCTACCAGTTCCCTCAGCTGCCACTCCAACAACAAAGAATTGTGGAGAACAAGTTGCCAATAGTGCTGAGGCTGGGAAACCATACTTTATATGAAAAAAGAAATGAAGAGCTCTTTAGTTCTTTAATTTCCCCCCTTTTTACTGTGAAAAGAGCTGACTACTTACTGATATGCTTTAATAAAATGAATCTATATAAATTGTGATTACAATCATTAGGGAGTGCATTAGTAAATTAATTTTAATATGAAGTGAAAGAAGCCTCCTTCAGCTTTCTGAATTCAGACTAGGTTTTTATTCAGAACCTCACAAAGATGTCTCCAGAAAAAAAAATGTGTCTCAGCCTCTTGACCCTCTATGTCAGAAATAATACATTAAACCATCACCCTTTTACATTATTATAATAAAAAACTGGTGTATGATTCTAAAAGAGCAACAAAGAGAAAGAGAGGGAGAAAAGCATATCTGGGCAAACTCAACTATAGGTAAAAGAGATTTAAAAATGTTGATTTTTCTAATATTAAAAAGTAGTATGCATTGGCTTAAATTAATGAATTGAATGTATCTGAAGCAACTGTAAGATATTGTCAGCATATATGTTTAAATAAAGGAGAGATTCAAACATGAGGTTATTATAACAGCTAATTTCTTTCAAGCTGTCCATGAATTTTGTTTTTATATTTTATATACTGAGGTGATAGAGTAAATATGAATTTCTGTGTTATATTTTTTAGGCTAGATTTCTAGAAAATCTATTAGAAAAACAATGTGGGCATATGATATCATTATTATATGTCTATTTTGGCTATATTCACAAATCAGTTTGAAGAGATACAAATTGAATTAAATAAACATTTTTTAAAATAATTAAAATAATGCAATTTAAAAGTATGTTTTTTTTTCCCTCACATTAGTAAATTTGGAAAGGCAAAAGAAAACAAATTAAGATTACATGACATATAACCATCCAGAGGATATCACTATTAAAAATTTCATTCTTTCAGTTCATAACTTGCTCATATATAAAAGGAAACTTTCTCTGTTTATTTGTTTTATAGTTTTTTTGTTACTTTTAAGAAAATTGATGGTTAATATAAAATTTATTTAATGACAAGTTTAGTGAAAAGGCTAATTGCTGCTTTTTTAAATAGATCTGGGTATAATTAGCTATCTGATATGGGTTATTTTCCTTTTCTTCTTTAGTCTTACTATTTTAATTTTTATAAGAATCATTTCCATTTATATGAAGGTCATGTAAAAAAATGCCTCTAGGATACTTCAAATGTAGTTTGGACTCCAGGTCACCCTCTTTTTCTTTACTCTTTCTTTCTTTCTTTCTTTCTTTCTTTCTTTCTTTCTTTCTTTCTTTCTTTCTTACTTCCTTTCGTTCTTTCTTTTTTATTTTGTGAGTACATTTTCTAAGTGATAAAAAATATTTTGACTAGTCCGAACTTAATTTTCCTGTATTCTTTCCTGTATAATACACACGTGAACAGATGCACACCACCACATTGATCACAAAATTAAGTTAATATTTAGGAACAATCATGAGACAAGAAAACTTGTTATATTTGACCTTAAGGTATCTATCACAAATTTGGATATATAAGTCTACATGTTGTCAATACCATGAAGGGTCTGAGATTTTATGCTACTCGCAAGCTGATAAGCTAGTCTGCCCACATTTAATTGCTGCTGGCAACAAACAAGATTCTGGGATCAGAAAGAGAATAGTTTGTTACATAATGCAATAGTAGTACCCAATGTACGACCGTTTTCTTGTGGTGGTTTCCTGAGCCTAAATTCCCACAGGATGCAACAAGGCAAGGTGATGTCTGCACATGTAGTAAGTTGCACAACACAGAAGAAATACCACAAGCTCAGAAACCCCAAACTTTGTATAAATGGGCTTAAAACAACCTCTTTGTTTGTCTTAGAGAGAGACATTATTTGCATTATAGTGGGCCTCAGACAAACCTGCCATTTGCTCCAAGTGGAGACACTATTTCTATCTTTTAAATATATTTACCATACAAACATCCTTGTAGACATAGTCTGGAACCAATGACTGTCAATGCTTCTGCTTGCAAGATTGCAGGAATGTTAGAGAGCCATGAAGTATCTTCTAGCACATGGCAGCCCAATGATCAACAGAGTCATTGATGTGAACAACCTAGGGGGGATTATCTAGTTTTATAATCCACATAACTCAACATAGGACTAATGTGATCTAAAACAAACATGTCAGTAAGGAAAGAATATGATAAATTCCCAACTGGATTACCCACCTAAATTGCTCTATGTGAAAATGTCCTTTGTCACAGTCATCTTTCCTTAGGGAGAAAAAAGGTAAAATACAGTCTTTCTTTAAAAGACACATTATAACTTTTTGAAATATATAATTAACTGTTGTTCAAATATTAAAACAATTATGAAGTCACCCCTCATTTATTTTCCCTCCATTCTCTTGTCATATAATATTTGCCTTTTTTTTTGGTTTATGAAGTATCCTTTCAGCTTTTTTATGCAATTATAAGAAAATGTGAATAAATTTTTGTTTTCTCAGTTTCTCAAACAGAAGTAGCATACGACTTCACAATTCTGTTGATATTTTTAATTAGTACATTTTGAATCATTATATATATATATTTTATCTCTATATATGTATATATGTATGTGTATATAAATAGAGAGAGTGCATCCCTATCTTTTCATGTCTACATAGTATTTCATTATGTTGATATATTTTAGTTTTTATTATAAAAGTCTTTGTCATTGATAAATCTTTTGCTACTTCAATAATACAAAAATTTATTGTTTACATATCACTTTACACTTGTGCAGAAATAACATAAACTTCAGAAGTAGCATTACTGGGTCAAAGGTAAAACATATTTGAAAATTTTTGATATATATTGTCAAATTACCATCAATAAGCTCTGTATTATTTTGCATTTTCACCAGCAGTAAATAAGATCACTTGTTTTCAGACAGTTTTCTTTAAATTAATTATGCTCAAACTGAGTATTCTTCTGGAAATGATAAAATAATTTCCCATAATACATACCATATGGTAGTAAGCATCAAATAGTTCAATGACTCAATTGCCAAAAAAAAAAAAAAAAAATCATAAAGTCATACACACTGGAAGAAAAGATAGGTGAATGGCTTGCATACCTGAATAAATAAAAGTGTTTTCACAAATATACATACATATACATGCAGAGACATTTTCTGCATGACAATTGTAATAATAAAATAATAACAAAAATAAGGGGGAAAAGGGAAACACTGAAAAGAAGAGCATAAAAAAAACAGTAGCCATATAAGATTTATTAAACCAGTAGTAAAAATGTGTTACTGGCTTGTGAATAGACAGGAAAAGAAAAAGTTTAGCTACTGACTGAAATACATATGAGAATTTAGGGAACCAGTTTAATCAGAGCAGTTAAAGACAGACTGTTTTACCTTGTCAAATTTTTAACTTTTTCTCATTTCTCTAATTTTCTTTTGCTTTCTAGTGCTCTATTGTCTCTATTTTTCATTTAAATTTAATTTTTATTTTTATATATATTTTTTACTTTAAATGTATTGGGGTGACAGAAGTTAATAGGATTATATAGGTGTCAAGTGTACAATTCCATGATATGTAGCCTATGTTCTTTATTCTTTCTTTTTAGAGTCCTGTCAGTTCTCTTTCACTTTTATGGGTTGTCTGGCCATGTCTTATATTCCGCTTTGAACTATTCTTTCTCTGGTTTATCATTACTATAATTGTTTGTAATTCATAGTAGAATGTTTACAATGTTTATCTGTTACATGGCAATGTTTACTTGACAAATTATTTTGTAGAAAAATTCTGTTGCTTTCTGTCTTTTATCTAATCCTTATTTAAATATTTTCCTTCCTTTTTGGTTATTCATATTTGGGCAAGCAGCAATTTTATGGACCAGATCTTTGCAAGAGATTCCTAGCTGGGAAGAGAGGGGTTTAAGCAAGAGTGTTGAGGAAAAGTACTCGTCTTGGCAAAGGGCTTCTTCCTCACTTGACAAGATAACTTTCTATCATGGACATGGTGTGGTGATTGCTGGGAGGAGGGCAGTATAAGGGGACTAAAAAGTAATGTAAAACAATACAATAAATATTAAGTTAAAAAAACATAGTGCTTCTGTCAAATCATGTCTCTGCCACCCTTTCTTACTTACACAGGTGCTGGAGGCTTTTCCTTACCTGCCCTACACGCCTAGAATTTCATCAGCCACTGCACCCCCCCACCCTCATGTGCATGTCCAGAATGATTTCCTGACTGTTGAGAGGTGATCTTGCCGTTGCTCTCAGAGCACTTTATTCTGTGCATTTTTCCCACCTTCTCTCTACCCCTTTGTTAGCTCTCCTGCTCCTTGAAGAAATCTGTCCTGCTCATAGTATTTCTTACTGATTAAGGCTGTTCAACTTTTTGGGAATGATTTTTAACTGGAGGTGTTTGAGTTTCACCTTTACTGGGGATCTAGGGCTGGGTTCCTTGTGTAACTTCTTACAGAAATTCCTACACTTCTATTCTGGTCTCAACTCTTTTGGTAACACTTAAAAGTATACTGCAATTTTTAGGTTTTATGTCTCATAATTTATATAAAAATTAGTTTATGGATTTTTCCCTGTTTTCACTTTGTTTCAGGAGGAGAAAAGGTAATATTCAGAACTAAGATGCCACAGTGCTAATACTGATAATTTTTTGAGTGTTTTATTTTTAATGAGGGGTTTCATACCAATTTTAAAAATTAAAACACAACATTTAATCAACTATAAATGATAGACTCATTCCATACAAATATTACTAACAGGCATATGATTTGATTAACTAGGAAAGTGCAGCTTCATAAAGTTGTTCTTAATGTGGTCTACTTAGTATGAAAAGAGTTATCTTCTTTATAATTCCTAACTAATCTTTATTGCAGCAGTTCAGAAAGCACAAAGACAGCTTTAGGAGGATTGATACTCTCTGGAGGGATCTCAAGAGTTATATTTGAGAAGGTACTAAGTGAAACTTTGAATAACATAATATAATTGTGAGAAGATTATATCATGAAATGACTCTCTGGCTTCTTCTTACTCATTTTCAATTTCCCTACAGAAAGCCTAAGTGTTATACTTCAAGATATTCATTCTGTTGCTCTAGTAGCCAATAATAATAATAATAATCCTTCTAATTTTTTGACTTTCCATCCCATTAATATTGGCTTAATTTTGTACCATGATGGTTGGTGAGGTCACACCTTCAGTTTTAATTTATTAATTTATTTATCTTGCTTTTAAATGCAAATTTTAAAAAAGATTTCAAACTATAAATTGACTGATGGTCTATCCTAAAAGCATACATCACTATTCATATTCATTTTTCAACATTATTAATCATTTATTATAGCCACAAAATCTTTTCTTATAATGCTGTATCTTTTAACCTTTTACAAACCAATTTAAGGAATTTCATCTCTTAGACAGTAAGATTATTCAATTTAAATGACATAATAGAACATACATTTTAATATCTTGAGGATATATTGTTTTTCATAATATTCATTATGGGGAGTTATAAAATTATTCCATTGAATGTTGTCATTTATTTAATTATTGCAGGCAAGTATTTTCTTTTCTTTTAGAGACAATTTCTATCAACAACGAAAACCCATTCATTATTTTTAGTAAGTTAACTCTTTTTTGTGTTCAAAATCAACTTCTTCCAAAGTTCATTCCCATGAGCTAAGTTGTCTGATTTCAGTGGGCTCATTCATTTATTTCCAGTTAATAGCAGTTTTCTGGGCTATGGCTGATCTAGGGCAGCCTTACCTGGAACAGATCACTGTCTTACCTGGAACAAATCACTGCATGAGATTTCTTGTTTTTCATCAGCCTAGCTGGTTCTCATTCCCATGGTAGTTGTAGTTGCAGAGGTCAAGGAAGAGAGCAGAAAAGTTCTGTAGGCCAAAGGAAGTCACAAAGCTATCCCAGATACAAAAGGTAGAGAAATAGTCTCTACCCATGATAGTAATGGCTCCAAAGTCACATTGTGTTGCAAAAGGTGTGCAAATAGGGAAGTGCAAACAATTAAGGCCATTTGTGTAATGAATGTACCAATGCTTTCAATATGGAACTACCCTACTCCCCATCCCTGGTATTTCTGCTAATTACAGTGATCTTCCTTTTGCCTCCAGAGTAGACATGACTCAAGATCTGGGATAATTAGTGCAACTGAAGAAGCCTCCATTACAATGATTGATCAGGGCTGGGTACATGACCAAAAAATAACTCCCTTGTTTTTAGAACAAAAGCTGATGATATGCTTGCAAAATAAAGGGAAGCTGACAAAAGGAGACATGAAAGATAAAGAGAGAACAAAGCCTTTATACATTATTTTAGCCCCCAGATTCAGATGTCCTGATGTTAGAATCAATCTAGATTCCTAGAAGTCATATTTACATTCATAAATGAATCTCTTTTCCTAACAAAGTCAATTTGAATTAGGTTAGTATCACCTCAGTATGAAGTATCCCTGAATAGTATGTCAGAAATAAACTTAATGGATATATCTACAATAATATGAACTGGTAAAAATTTGCTTGAATGTTTTATTTATTTTTTGTCTATTTTTGGTGTTATACATTAATTATTTGAGTGTAATTAACTCAGTGCCAGAAATAAATTGTCATAAATTAATAACTTCAGGGTGATGTGCCTGCTCAATTTCACTATTATTTATTGCTTATATTCTATAATAAAACCCTTTTAAATCATTCATTAAATTGCTCACTCATTTAAAACACAATTTTAAAGAAATATATATGTCTGGCTCTGTGTTTTATGAATGAGAGACAGGCATTATCCTCATGAACTTGTATATGTAATAATATTTAAAACCTTGAGATATTTAGATTTTCAGAAAAATAAATTTGACTAGTTCTATTCTTAATGTTGTCAATGTTGAAATGGCAAGTGTTGAATGATAGATTATTTTAAAAGTTAATTTTCAAAAAAAACCTGTTCAGCTGTTTTTGAGACATAACCAGCAGAGTGAGAAAATCTATTTTATTCGTTTTTAAAAAGTTGCCCTTTTCTAATGTCAAGCGACTATAGAATGGATGAACTTTGGGAGTGTCAGTCTTGGAGCGCTATGCAATTTGTTCTGAGTATGGATTAGTCAGGCTGAGCCTTTGAGCTCATCAGAACAAGGAGGACGAGCTGGACACAATTGTAAAGGGCAACGTGCTGTCAGGTCTGCTTAACTCAGCTTTGCGCCATTTCTTTTACACTGGAGATTTCCCAGTTTTACTGTACTGTGATTGTATCTGCCAATATATCCTCGAAAGTACTGTGGCCAATATATCATGGACAGAAGACTTATAATAAAGCAGTTGCATACTATTTGGGTTTACTTTCTAATCAGACATGAATAAACCTATTTCCCAGAAAAGATAAAAGACATAAGCACACTTTTTTCTATCATTGTTGTGGTTCAACTTTGATTGCAGTTTAAAATTAACTCATTTATTCAGCTAGCATTTTATATAAAAATTATAAAGCCATTAATATGTATTTTGTTTTGACTAAATTCATGAATTTTCCAGTTGAAGTGACCAGTGTCTTTAATTTTGTACAAGCACACAGTCATATCCTACAAAGATACTTGCCATTAAAATGTTTAGGACACACACAGTAATATCCACATATTAAAGCCACAGTACGATCTTAGGATTCTGTAAGTAGAGAGAGTTATTGGTGGTGGTGGTGGAGTGGGGAGGTAATGAGAAGGAGAAATACTAGAAGCAGGTGAGTAGAAGAAGGATCTGGCTATAAAGATATTAACTCTCGTTTCACTGCCCTTCCCTCTGCTTTTCCTGGTCCCTTAACAGTCCCCTGCAGCTGAACAGTGAAATCTCTTCCTATTTTTGGAACACTCTTAATAAAGACGACTCATACCTAGACTATATCTTTTTTATTTACCCTGCTCTGATCCCAGGAATTAGCCCTCCCCCACCCCCATTTCATGTAACTCCCGTGACATCTTCTGAGAAGAAGCCCTGCACTTCCCGTCTCACGTGGGGCACAGAGACTGGCCCACAGGTGGGAATATCACCCACAGGGGAATGCAGGAACCTGTAATGCTGACCCTGGGAGAGAGATTGGCTACTCTATTTATTTTTTACATTAAGTTTAATAGAATATTTTTAGTGTGTCAAACACTGTTTCAAGTGGTTAATGTGAAATAAATCATTTAGGTGTCACAACTTTGAGCCTCGAAACTGTTATTTTGTAGGTAAACCAAGGCACAGAAGTGTTCAGTTGCTCACCCAACATCATATGGTTAGTAAGTTGCAAGATAGAATTCTAAAAGAATTAATAATATTCTCTTCTGAAATTGTAAATTATAAGTACCACATAAGCTTGAGCATATAAGGGGTCTTGCTTGAACATAAACAACAGAATGAAAGCACAGCTGATACTAATAACAACAACAATGATTAGGGAGGCAGAGAGACAATGGCATTCTTTGAGCACATCTCCATTTGATCTTAGAATTAATCACTTTATTTCCTCTCTCTGTTCTTTCTCTTGGTAGGCTCTTTCTTCTCCAGCAAATACAGACAATGATTATTGTCACATGATAACCAAGTCTCTTGGCTATCGCATTCAGATACCTGGTGACACATAGAAGAGACTGTTTTGAGAATTGATAAAATAGGGTGAATGGCTAGCCTCCCTGGGAATAGCCTTTGGTGTTTATTCATTTACTTTTACTTCTCTCATTCTTAATTCTAAGAGTGTTATATTGACATGAACTTTAATAATTCGTATCTGTGATTGATTTCAGGTAAATACGCAGAAGTTGGCACATCTAATTACATATTAAAAAGTATTACACAGTAACAGAAAATCATTTATAGGTGCTTTTATGCTCCATGGTATGAAAGCATCACTTAGCCCTCCTTGTAACACAGAGAACTCTCTGTTTTTTTCTATTTTAGGGCACCAAAAGAGACAGTTTGCAAACAACAGAGAACCGAAGGAGAAGCTTTCCACGTGCAAAGATTGTCCTTGTCACATATTCTGTTACAGCCTCTCATATGCCCTCATTCTGGACCAGCTGTTCAGGTTTCTACTGTTCTGGGTAGTAATTATAGAAAGGTATTTCAGAGTTTTCAATAAAATGCTTCTTTACCAAAAAAAAAAAAAAAAAAAAAAAAAATCACTGTTTTTGCTCCTCTTTATTTACCATGCAAATAGAAGTACGTAAATAGGGAAAGCTAAAGAAATAGTAAAAAAACAAACAAGCAATAAACCAGAGTTGTTTTTGCTCTCAGCACCCACTAACATACAGAACCTTACTCCTCACTGAGCTGGTGAAACCTTTTAAACACAAAGTCAGTATCTAAATGTGATGCTTCCTTTGTCTGGGAAGAGAGACTGGTGTTCCTGAAGCTGAACAAACCATGACTTTTTATACAGATAACAATCTGTTGGCTCTTCTGGATCTGTAAGAAAATGTCTAACATCAAATAACTTTAGCCTTTAAATTTATTTTCAAAATCCTTTCTATTTTGCTTTTATAAAGCTGTTTTTCACAGAGATACAAATAAAACTTTTTTTTCTCTAAATTTCTATAGTTCTCTGTTATTTCCTTTGCCAACTGAGGCCAAAGTTTAAATTATCCCTGTGAGTTCTTTTGTCTGAAACATTGTGGATACCTGCTGTGGGGGAATTCTTTTATTGCTTTGTTGTAGTTAATTACATTGCCATATGTATTTTATATTGTGAAGTGTTTCAGGCTTTATAAAGAAAGGAATTCTTAATCTTTCACTGCAATTTTCACTTAAATAGATCTTTATTTTTTCCTTATTGTAATTTGTGTAGACTTCGGTTTGATCTTTAGAGTTTGAAATGACATTGTCTTTGATTATAGGGATAAGTGCAGGCAGTAGGGTACGTGCCATAAATTTATTTACATATGTTCAAGTAAAACATAAGTTTGTTTCTGTCCCTTTAGTGCTTCGTGGAGGCAGATGCTTTAGTCTTACATAAACTGATACAACGACTCAATCTAGAATGACTCACTTGGGCTTCTGCTATAATCTCCCAATTCTTCAGCGAATTTAGGAACTGTTGACAATTACTGTAGTTGAAGTTTTGAAGTAAGTGAGTCACACAGTACATTCAAACTTCAAATCCAAATCATCAAACTCTGTTCACCGTATACCCAGATTCATCCCACATATTAGTTACTCACCAATCTTGTCTACAATGTCTGTAAAAACTACTTGAACCCATCTCATGAGACCTAATTCAGTCACTTATCTCTTACCTAGTTTGCTTTTTTTTCTACATGATATTCATATATTCATTCCCTTTTATTCCCATTCAATCCATTCTCAACATTGCTGACCTAGTTTTTTATGAAGAGAATATTTGCCAGTACTTCTTTTGTTGAAAAACCTTAAGCTACAATGTTTCAAAATAAAGTGTCCTTACCATGCTGTGCTTGGACTATCTGCAAATTAGTTCCATCATGGCTTTCCAGCTTAATCTCCAGCTAACAATTACACTCTTTGGATGTAGCAAAAACACCTTACACTTTATCAGTACATGTGTGCTTGTGCATTTCCAAGTGCTTTTTACTTTTCCTGACTACTCTAAGCAGATTGCATGCAATAATATTTACTTGGACCATACTTTGTGCAAGATAATTTCCTAAGAGTTGAAATACAGAAAAATAAAAGACAAAGTCTTTGTGTTTGTTTTTTATTTTATTACAGAGGGAGATCTAAAGAAATAAGTCGTCGTCGTCGTCGGTAGCCGTCCGTCTCGAGAGATGATGGTGTAGCTTCTTAAGAGTCTATCTGCACCGCCGAGAATGGCTGTGCAGTCCGACTCGGGAGTGACACGGTATCTGTCTCCTCCCGTGTTGAATCGACATCTTGCGATGAAGCTACAAAGCCTGGGCAGGGTGATATGGAGGGTCTGCTGTCGCCCATGCAGCAGATCCCCCCTCTCTTCGCAGCTGAAGGATCCAAGGGAAAGACGGAGTCAATACAGCTTGGTTTCAGGTGCGCCGCAGGAGTTGCCGGTGTTGACTACAACGTCAAACCGCCTTAGAGACTCCGGCTCCAGATTTTCTGTCGGGGTTTACTCCCTTAGCCTTTCCCCTGAAGAGGTATGCCGCAAGGCAGCGGAGGTTTTTTGGAATCAGAGTTTTCCTTCTCTGATGTGCCCTGACTGGAAGATCGAACCAGCGACACTTAGCTCGCAGGCCGACGCTCAATCCACTGAGCCAAACCAGCCAGGGTCCAAAGAAATAAGTAAACACATATAAAAAGGAGTCCTTAATAAGTATATATGTTTATGTATACATATATGCATGTGATCATTTTAGATAGTAATAAATGCTATGAAGAAAACTAAAAGAAGATAGTAAGTTAGTGTTTTCTCAACCATAAGTTGAAAGCAATTTAGATACAGCCATCACTTTGCATAATAACTAAAATGTGGTGTTCTTTCTATCAGCACATATACAATTATCATTATCATCATTAGTATCACATTTTCATGGATCTATTACTGGGTCATTATACTGAGCCAGAGAAAGTTTAAATAAACTGCATAAATCATAACTAGAAAAGTCAAGAAGAGGGGCTTTCTCCAGAACTTACATTTTTAACAACCATGTTCTGCTGACTCTTTACACTTGTACCATAGTTATGTGCCTGCAGTCCACCCCCTCCCCATTGATTGTTCAGCTCCATGTTGGAAGAAATCATGCCAAATTTATCTTTATATCATAAATGTCTTGCATGTATTCAATGTTTGATAAACTCATTAAGTTATACTCTCAAAGAATGCATGTTGAACTTAATAACTTTGTCAGATTACCCTTTTTTACACATTTAAAGGGAAAAGAGAGAGACAGAGAGAAAGGATTCTCCACAGTGTTAGTACCATGCAATTGAATTAACTTAGGTCCAATAGACTTTCTAAATAAAACACTGTGTACAGAGTGAGGATATGAGGTTGTTCACTCCTAATACATATGCTAAATCTTTGCAGAAGTATAACGAAGATTTCCCTATGTTGAGAGTTAATTATCCATGAATCTCTCAAGTTACTTCATGGCTAGGCATTAACAGGAAATTTGCTCAGATTTATTTATATTCCAGTAAAGATAGAGAGGTTACACTCCCATCCCTGGAGAAGATTTGCTTACATCCCCAGGTAATAAAGATAAATCTCTCTCTCCTTGAAGGAGAGGATGTTCAGGGTGTCTGCAGCCCTGGATAAGAACAAGGGCTTCTTAATCTCTGGTGTCCTCACTTGTGATACATCGCCACTGTCTGTGCACCCAACACTGGGCCCTCCATCATGCTGCTGTGTGGGTATGGGGCTCAGGTAACCGGCACTAAGCTGGAGTTCTGGCACTACCACTTTTGCCAGTACCGAAATGTCTTTGTCTTTCTGATCCAGAGCGTTATGCTTTTCTGCTACCGTATTTGAAACCATGCCAAGACAACTTATCTTGCAAGTAGAGTAAATTCTCAAGCTCTTCATAATTTCTGACTTAGAAACCTATAAAAACTCAGAATGGGCTAAATTGTGGGGTGTCAAAAACAGCAATTTTTTGTTATAGATAAATACATTGATACCAAGTACTATGTTTTTCTCCATAGCTATTTCCATTATATCAAGCAGCATCTGGCTTTAAAAGACACATTTTATAATCTTTACTTACAAGAGAACAAATAGTAATACAAATGTAAAACCCCATTTTCACCCTCCAGTGGGGTGACAAAAGTAAAATTTATAGTTATTTTCCCTTTCTAGGGGTTCTAAGTAACATATAAATAAAGGATTGCACCTCCATGTCTCTCTTACTTCTGCTGGATAGTTTATGAGACTTAGAGGTTGTTTTTATTATGAGGTAATTTAGTTTATGGTGCTGTTACCAAACTAGACATACCATTTGAATAAAATCTCATTATTAATCTACTCATTTAAGCCACTATTTAAGTAGTTAAAAATAAATAAAATTTTACTTTCCAAGAGACATGTGGATGCCTAAAACTTAAAGTATATATTATGTATGTGTATATATACACACACAGTAGTATATCGTCGGCAGCCATCCATCTCGAGAGACGATGGTGTAGCTTCTTAAGAGTCTATCTGCACCGCCAAGAATGGTTGTGCAGTCCGACTCGGGAGTGACACGGTATCTGTCTCCTCCCGTGTTGAATCGACATCTTACGATGACGCTGGAGTGTCCTCTCCAGTGAAGCTGAAGCTACAGAGCCTGGGCAGGGTGATATGGAGGGTCTGCTGTTGCCCATGCAGCAGACCCCCCCTCTCTTCGCAGCTGAAGGGTCCAAGGGAAAGACGGAGTCAATACAGCTTGGCTTCAGGTGCGCCGCAGGAGTTGCCGGTGTTGACTACAACGTCAAACCGCCTTAGGGACTCCGGCTCCGGATTTTCTGTCGGGGTTTACTCCCTTACACAGTAGTATATATGTATATACATATAACATATACATATATATGTATATGACCGATTATCGGAAAAGAGAACAATTAAGACAAGTAATGAACTCTACCATTTTAAGCAAATACAAAAAATGACAATAATTGTTTTAAAAAATACATATTGCTTATACTATTCTGTCTACTTTAATATGTATTTGAACATTTTTTACAGTATGTTTTATTGATTATGTTGTTACAGTTGCCCCAATTTCTTTTCACTTTGCTTCCCTATGCCCAATTCCCCCCTTCACTCCAGAAATCCCACCACCCCTTAGTTCATGTCCATGGGTCATGCATATAAGTTCTTTGGCTTCACCCTTTCCTATATTATTCTTAACTTCCCCCCTGTCTATTTTGTACCAAACAATTATGCTTCTTAGTCCCTGAACCATTTCCCCATTTATCCCCCTTCCACCTCGCAGCTGATAACCCTACAAATGATCCCCACACCTATGATTCTGTTCCTGTTCTGGTTGTTTGCTTAGTTTATTTTTGTTTTTACTTTTTAAATTCAGTCATTGATATGATAGTTGTGAGTTTGCTGTCATTTTAATGTTCATAGTTTTAATCTTCTTTTTCTTAAATAAGTCCCTTTAACATTTCATATAATAAGGACTTAGTGGTGATTCCAAAAAACCTCCGCTGCCTTGCGGCATACCTCTTCAGGGGAAAGGGTAAGGGAGTAAACCCCGACAGAAAATCTGGAGCCGGAGTCCCTAAGGCTGTTTGACGTTGTAGTCAACACCGGCAACTCCTGCGGCGCACCTGAAGCCAAGCTGTATTGATTCCGTCTTTCCCTTGGATCCTTCAGCTGCGAAGAGAGGGGGGGTCTGCTGCATGGGCAACAGCAGACCCTTCATATCACCCTGCCCAGGCTCTGTAACTTCAGCTTCACTGGAGAGGACACTCCAGCATCATCGCAAGATGTCAATTTAACACGGGAGGAGACAGATACCGTGTCACTCCCGAGTCAGACTGCACAACCATTCTCGGCGATGCAGATAGACTCTTAAGAAGCTACACCATCGTCTCTCGAGACGGACGGCTGCCAATGACGGTGATGAACTCCTTTAGCTTTACCTTGTCTGGGAAGCACTTCATCTGTCTTTCCATTCTAAATGATAGCTTTGCTGGATTGAGTAACCTTGGCTGTAGGTCCTTGCTTTTCATCACATTGAATATATCTTTCCAGTCCCTTCTTGCCTGCAAAGTTTCCTTTGATAAATCAGCTGATAGTCTTATAGGCACCCCTTTTTTGGTAACTCTCTGTTTTTCTCTTGCTGCTTTTAAGATTCTCTCTTTACCTTTCACCTCTGGCATTTTAATTATGATGTGTCTTGGTGAGGTCCTCTTTGGGTATAGCTTGTTTGGGACTCGCTGTGCTTCCTGCATTTGTATGTCTATTTCCTTCACCGAATTTGGGAAGTTTTCCTTCATTATTTTTTCACATAAGCGTTCAATGTCTTGTTCTTCCTCTTCTTATTCTGGCACCCCTGTGATTCAGATGTAGGCATGTTTAAAGCTGTCCCAGAGGTTCCTAAACCTATATTAATTTTTTAAATTCTTGTTCCTCATTTTGTACTGGTTGACTGCTTTTTTCTTCCTTATGTTCCAAATCATTGATTTGAACCCCCGTTTCCTTCCCTTCATCATTGGTTTTGTGTGGATTTTCCCTTGTTTCACTTAGCATAGCCTTCACTTCTTCCCTTATGCATTTGCCATACTTAATCATATTATCAAGCCTGTGAGCATCTTTCACCAATGTTTTGAACTCTATGTCTGTTAGGTTGGTTGCTTAGTTCTCCCACTGGAACCTTGATCTGTTCCCTCTTTTTGGCCATACTTCTCTGTATCCTCATCTTGACAGGCTCCTGTGTTTGTTTGCTTCTGTGTCTTAGGTAGAGCTGTTGCACCTGTTACATTGTAAGGGGTGGAGGCTTAGGTATTAGTCAGTATGGGAGATCCATTTCACCATATTGTGGAGCTATATGTGGGGTAGGGGTATGAGATGGAGCAATCTCGCTTGCTCAGCACTTGCCTCTAATCCAGGCACTTCTCCCACTTCCCATATGGGATTGGCGCCTCTCTAGCTGTTGCCCTGGCTGTTGTTCCCAGAGTGGGTGGGTCTGTGGATGTTCTAGGACCATGGGGCCATTTAAACAGGCGGACTCTACTGAGAGTCCAGAGGTTTCTGCCTTCACCCCAACCCCCACTGGTTTGCACAGTCAGAAGCAATGAGGCTTTCTTTTCCTCAGCGCTGGGATCGTGAGCTCTATGGTCTGGTCTGGTGCTAGGAGCGCTCCGCAGGTGTCCCTCCTGACTTTTTAAAATGTTTGACTGAGATTTTCGCTGGCCTGCCACTGCTGCCATTGCTGTTGCCACCACACTGCATCCCCTCTGCTCCAGCTCCACACCTCCTACCTGTCTGGATGAGTATTTCTTCTTTACATCTTTGTTTGTTGGATTTCCATGCAGCTCGGTTTTCTGAGACTTCTGGTTGTCTCCAGTTTTGAGGTAGTTGTGTTTCTTCTTAGTTGTGGAGGGAAACACAGCATGTCCATCTAGGCCTCCATCTTGGCCAGAATTCCTGTATTTGAATGTTTCAATAAAAAATAAAAACCACTGAAAACATAATTCTGAAGAGCTAATAGGTATAATACACAAAGAATTAGAAATTGGTGAAAAATATATCTAAAATAAAAATTACAAAGGATATGAATAGAAAATTGCCAATAGCACATCTAAATTAGCAAAAAAATCAATATCACAAGTAGCTCAAAGAATATAAACCAATTTAAATATGAGTAATACAAAAATAGGCTTAAAAGTTAAATGCTCTCAGTGGCAGTGATTTTGGGGAAAAATGTTTTTTCATACATTGTTGGTAGTTGTATAAATCGTTATAGCCTTTCATTGTAAAGCAATGTAAATAAAAAAATGACGCAGTCACTTCTAATAATCTATTCCATAAAAATATGGCATCAGTAAATGCTTTCTAAAACACTGTAGTGAGAGAAGAAAGGTAGTTGCATGCAACCACTAAAGAAATAATTGTATACCCGTTGATTGAGAGAGAAGTCCACAGAGCTCTCTAGATTGCAAAAGCCAATATGCAGATGACTATAGATAATATGACACTTTTTTAAAGAAGTATTGACATATCCTACATATGTATAAATATATTTGTATATGATTATATTACTATGGTAAAATACATGAAAGAACACCTACCAGGTTATCATTGGGTGTGGGAAAGTGAGGAATGGGGGAAAAGTGGGAGGAATAAGATGCAATAAAAAAGATCTCTCTGACAAAACACCATGTGCAATATGGTTATATATGTAGATTTCTGTGGGTGTATAATAAGATAGAGTGTCTTTCTGTAGTCTCAGGATCCTAGGCTTCATCCTCAAAGCTGAGAACAATAGATTATGAAAACTATCTAAAAAGCAACCTAGACACATCCTCATGGGATCATGGGACTAACAGTGGCTAAACTGGCCCAGTGATTGTTACCACAATGTCCTCAGGAAAGAAGACTATTTATTAGGAATAAAAATTCAAGGAAGGAATTTGAAAGAATGGAGAGCACCTAGGACCACTCCTGCCTTTCTGCTCGAGGCCACAATTAGGGGAACTGGGCTCAGCACATGGAAAGACTCTTGAGGGTCTAAAATGTTATCATCTTTGACACTTTGTTTCGTGGTAGAGCATAGAGCACACAGCAGGACCACCATGCCTCACACTCACCTAGAGAAGTTTGAAAATAAAAAATGCCTCTAAAACTGTGGAAAGAGAAACTCCAAGGGCAAAATTTCTCTTCCATTGGGTGTTGGAGCTAAGATAGAGGAAGCAACTCTGGCTCCAGTACATGCTGGGTAAAAGCATCTCAAATGGACTTGACTGGATAAGGACTTTAGTTAAAATAGTCTATTAGAGGTGTAGTGCCAGGGGCCAGACCTGAGGGGTCATTGTGGGAAGTCAGCGAAGTCCATTGTGTGTGCAGACAGCTCTAGCAGGACAGTAAGTGTAGGTGAAGGACCCACAAATGTGTCCTCCGAGAGAGGAGAGAGAGAGGGATAGACAGAGAAAAAAACAGTGTTTGAACATTTAGGTTTGAGAGTTTATATGCCATGTTTCACATGCATACACACAGAGATGCATAGAAGACTGGTCACTGAATTATTAATGTTATATCAAAGAAATGGGATTTCAGGTCTGTCTTTCTTTCTTTTTTTTTAATGAACACAAAATTTCATTCAGTTGAAACCAGAACTTAGAGTTTGAAATTAGTGTTCATTTTCCTTTTAAAGCAAATGCATTTTCTTTTGGCTTATCTCTAACAGCAACTACCCAGACACCAGCAAACACAAACACACATAAACACACACACAAGCACAAACATTTACATACATAAGCATGCATTCCAGGATATGTCTTCCAACCACTTCAACACTACATTTTTGACAGTTCTCTGCAAAGAAACAATTTATGTGGCTCATTAAAGTATGAGGCTCAATTAAAAAAACAAAAAACAAAAAACAAAAAAAAATAAAGCCTTAAAGTATTCAAATATGCAGCACAATCAAGGGAACACACCAGCTGATTGTTGAAATAAGCAGATTGTTGAGTAAATCCCATTAAAGACAATTTTAGAGACTGAAATATGTTTGGAAATTAGTAAAATATGCGATTTTAGTTGTCAAGTATATTTAAATGTTTCAAAAGATGCAAGAAGTTGTTTGAGGAAAGTTACAAACATCCACCCTCTGGTAGCGAAGAAAGCATGCCCAAGTCTGTGGGAGTGGGCTCTAATGTCTTGTGTGATGGGGAGACAAAGTGAGAACAGGGTCTTCTTAGGAAAATCTCAGGAAACTAGAGCATGGTATGTGAATATCAAGTGGTGAGATTACTTCTTTCTTCATTCCCTAGGGGAATAACAGCATCTTATTCTACTGGAAAAGATATAAAGCACCCTAGGGGATAGTAACTAAGGCAGAGAAAGGGAGATGTTTTTGCACAATTGGCAGAAATTGCCTTTTTATCTTCCAAGAAACTGTTGTGATGCAAAACTGTCAATTTAGCACAGTTGTGCTTTAAAACCATTTTCGTATTTTACGCATTAATTTTTAAAACTCCTTTTTTTCTCACAAAGAATAAAATTAGCATTGAAATACTGTGGTTAATGCTTATATTATGCAGCTTGATTATGCTACATCAGTCATCTCATGCACCTTTATTTAATATAAGAAGGAACATTTAAAAATATTTGTAATGGTCTCTTCTTTTGGCAAATTTGGCTTGTGAGAGGAAGGGATGTGGCTGGTTTCACATAAGTAGGCGCTATGCAGTCTTTCCATAAATGTGCAGATGGTTAGTTGGTAATATCAAGTAGTCTTTTGCACAGATGGGGGAATAAAAATGATTACTGAAAATTACACAGGAAGATTCATTCAGAACATGGCAATTGCAACCGTGTAGGAGTTATGGTTTATATTTGCGAGCTGAAATAGGGCATAAAGAAATCAGTCTCTCAGAAAAGCTGTAATCAATTTAGCGATCAGTACTCAGATGTCTTATAACATACTAAATTTATGGTCATTTTAGAAATACTCAAAAGGCTAAAATTCAGCTGTCTTCTTACTCAGGCTTTTCCCTGAACTGACTGTGAACACATTTAGTAGCAATCATATTCTCCCAGCAGCAATAGTTTGGCTTACAAACACCTTTGGGAAATTTGACTCATTGTAAGTTTTCTAGTTCTCTCCTTAATGGCAAAGCTATACTACTTTTCATGACTATGTAAAGGCTAGCATGGCATTTATGTAAAACAAACAGAAACCTTACAGATACATCTGTGAGAGTTTTATATTTAAGGCATGTCTGAATCTTTCAAACTGCATTCTAGAGCGTGAACATGTTGATTGACCGCGTACATTATTTATCATCTACTCCTAAGATTTCAATTCGAAGTTATTTAAATAAACTAAGAAGAAAATAATAACTTGTAATATACAGAGAATCACCATCTTAAAAGTTTAGAAGAATGGCTCAACCACACTTCTAAAATGGATCTTAAATATAAAGATCAATGGGTTTTATTTATGAAATTGTAGGTATATTGTTATTGGTGCTTTTTTAAGAAAAAGGTTGATTTTTAAACTTAATGTAAATGTACATTGATTTTGTTTATTTTTAGGCTTATTAATCCATATTTTATTGGAACAATTTTTATGTATTCAGTTTCACTGTTGTTACAGAGCGAATGTGGGTTCTTTCACTTGGCGCCTTGGTGTAAAACCCACAAGTAGTGTTGAGGAAAACAGGTCTTTATTTACAATCTTCTAACCTGGGGAGGACAGGGAGCACTTCAGCTCAGAGCCCTGTTCTCCCACAGGACCCAGCACTTCCCTTGCTCCCCAAAAGGCTAGAAGCCAAAAACATGCCCAGAAGTTCCCCATCCTTTTTCTGTCAGCTGTCTCCTTCAGGATCTGGGGTACGATGTCATCAGCCTCCGTATAACAATGGGGAAAACATGTGCTATGTTTCATTAGATCTCTGTCCTTTCTTTCCTTCTTTCTTTCTTTCTTTCTTTCTTTCTTTCTTTCTTTCTTTCTTTGGGGGGAGCACCCACTCTGTAACAATTCTCCCCTCTCAGACTTAAGACATTTTATAATCTTATAAAGGACAATGGGCAAAGGTCTCATGATTCTCTAGCTGATTCAAGCTCGACATGGTCATTGTCCTACCTACCTTTGGGTCCAGAAATCCCTAATAAGAGTGGGGGTGTAGAGGGGAGGGTGGCCTTCCCACATGAGGAAGGATCTTGCAGACTTTGGGTCAATTGGCTGTCCCTAGGCAATGGCATGCTTGGTTTAACAGGCTGGCATCCTAGTTGTATTCTGGGGGAAACAGATTTGGCAACAGGGTTAAAAAGCATCATTCAATCTATAACCACTAGATGACAAAAGGCAGGGATTAATTTTTCAATGTCCCACATTAGGAAAAAAATAAGGCTTCTTTGGAGGAAGGTGTGCAAGGCACATCACACCTGTCCAAAACCCTTTTGCCCATTATACTTAGTTTTGTCTGAGGGAAATATTTTAGGATTTCCCCCCTCTCAGACCTCTGGGCCCTTTCTGTTCAAGACATTAGGATACAAAAGAGAAACCAGTTTTAAAGTGAAGCCCAAAGACCACCCCATTCTTCACCAACCCAGCCACTTAGTTCAGTCAAACCATTGAGTCTCAGGAGGCAGTGATGCAGACAGAATTAAGTGAGACTTCTACGTACAATCACTCAGGTAATGAGATCATAGGCTTATGCCCTATCAAATCAGAGCACACACATTATGCAACATAACCCACAAACCAGTCTCAAAATCTGCAAGACTGTCTTATTGGGAAGACATCCAATTGCAAGGCATTTGACATTCTTCTTGCCTATAAATTAAGCATCTTTGATAATGTCACACACCTAGTTTAATTTTCAAATGAAAAGAAACTTTAAATGAAAATAAACTTTAAAGACAGTTAACTGCACTGGTTTATAGTTTACCACTGAGCATTATGATTTTCTTTGAATCATGAGTTTTCTCCTTAAGATTGCCCTCCTTGTCATTAAAGGGACTGCATTAAGTCCATTTTTAATTTACCCTGTTCATTTGCATAAACACAACCAGAGCAGCAAATGATCACATATGATCTTTACATCTGATTTGCTGAAACATACACATGAAACCTTTAGAGTGACTTTCGGTCTGCCCTTCAGGGCACAGAAGCTGAGCTACATACTTGTCATTCAGTCTTGGCTGTAAACACCAGTCCTTTCCAAGTCTTTCTGGTTTTCCATTGTGCCTTAAGGTCCCTTCTAGCCATCTTGCAGGAATGCAACCTTCATTCCTTCCCTGGAAATACTGCCATGAACTGCACAATCAACCAAGGTACCAACCCTTTTCTCTAGTGGGCTTATATTACCTTTGAAAACAACCCCAGTTCCTCAGGGCTCTTGGATAACAACCAGAGCCCAAGCATGTCTCCTTTAGGCATGACATTCCAGTCAAATCTTGGTCAACAAAACCTCTATTAACAAGTGGTCTTATTAGTTTTATGCAAAGAACATTATGTCATTACTTACTTCTTCAGAATGCCAAATTCTGAAGGGATAAGGTAGGGAGAAAAATATACAGTGTGAAGGAAAATCCTTGTCCTTCAAATATTCACTAAAATTGCATTTCCCCCCATACTTTACATTTTCTTTCATTCACTTTCCTACATGTGAAGGTTTTTTGGGGGGTAGGAGGTGGAATTTGCTGGCTCATTCACTAATTTATTTTGCTTTCATTTTTTCCCCCACTAAAATTTTTTGTGTTTGTTTTTCTATTACAGTTGTCCCAGTTTTTCCCTATTACTTTCCCGAACCCTGCCCCCCCTTCTCCCACAGTCAGTCCCCACCCAGTTGTTCATGTCCATGTGTCATTTATACATGTTCTTTTACTAGACCCTTCCCCTTCTTACCTCCCTTCTCTCTGTCCCCCTCCCCCTTTGTCACTGTTAGTTTACTTCTTGTTTACATGCCTCTGGTTCAACTTTGCTTGTTTGTTTGTGTTGTTCATTAGTTTCCTGTAATAGGTGGTAGCATAAGATGTTTTTCTTTCATTGTCTGGCTTATTTTGTGAAGCATAATTCTCTCTAGTTCCATCCATGTTATTGCAAATGGTAGAAGTTCCTTCTTTCCTTCTGCTACATAGTACTCCATTGTATAAATGTACCACAGTTTTTTGATCTACTCATTTAAAGATGGGCACTTAGTATGTTTTAAGCACCCCAGCAATAGGCTATTGTAAATAGCACTGCTGTGAACATAGAGGTGCATAGGTTTTTTCTGAATTGGTGTTTCAGGATTCTTCAGATATAATCCTAGCAATGGAATTGCTGGTTCAAAAGGCAGTTCCATTTTTAGTTTTTTGAGGAAATTTCATACTGTTTTTCATAGTGGCTGCACCAGTCTGCATTTCCATGAGCAGTGCACTAGGGTTCCCTTTTCTCTGCATCCTCGTCAGCACTTGTTTTGGTGATGATGGCCATTCTGACTCGTGTGAGGTGCTATCTCATTGTGGTTTTTATTTGAATTTCTCTGATGGCTAGTGATGTTGAGCATTCTTTCATATACCTATGGACCCTCTCTATGTCCTCTTTGGAGAGTGTTTATTGAGGTCCTTTGCCCATTTTTTAATTTGGTTGTCTGTCTTTTTGGTGTTGAGTCATATAAGATATATTTTGGAGATCAATCCCTTGTCTGAAGTATCATTGGAAAATATCTTTTCCCTTATGGTTGGTTCCCTTTTCATCTTGCTCATGTTTTTCTTTTGCTGAGCAGAAACTCTTTAGTTTGATGTAGTCCCATTTATTTATTCTTTTCTTTATTTCCCTTGCCTTAGGAGATATATCAGTGAAAATATTGCTACGTGGTATATCTGAAATTTTCCTGCCTCTCTTCTCCTCTAGGACTTTTATGGTGCCACAGCTTACAGTTAAGTCTTTGACCCATCTTGAGTTTATTCTGGTGTATGGTGTAAGTTGGTGGTCTAGTTTCATTTTTTTTGCATGTCCCTGTCCAGTTTTCCCAAAATTATTTGTTGAAGAGGTTCTTTTCACTCCATTTGATGTTCCTTCCTCCTTTGTAAAATATTAGTTGACCATATAGACGGGGGTTTATTTCTGGGCTCTCTATTCTGCTCTATTGATCTATATGTGTGTTCTTATGTCAGTACCAGACTGTTTTGATTACCGTGGCCTTGTAGTATAGTTTGGTATCAGGTATTGTGATTCCTCCTACCGTGTTCTTCTTCCTCAAGATTGTTGTGGCTATTTGGGCTCTTTTTTGATTCCATATAAATTTTTGAAGTATTTGTTCCAGGTCTGTGAAATATGTCATTGGTGTTTTAATAGGGTTTGCATTGAATCTATAAATTGCTTTGGGTAGTATGGTTATTTTAATGATGTTGATTCTTCCCATCCATGAACATGGTATATGCTTCCATTTATTTGTGTCTTCTTTCTTTCTTCAGTGTTATGTAGTTTTCTGAGTATAGGTCTTTTACTTCCTTAGTTAAGTTTATTTCTAGGTATTTTATTTTCCTTGTTGCTATAGTAAATGGGACTTTTTTTCTAGTTTCTATTTTTGAGATTTTATTGTTGGTGTACAGAGATGCCTTGGATTTTTCTTTTTTTATATTTTTTAACAAGGTTACCTTATTTTTATTTTGTTATTTGTATTATTATTTTATTTTATTTAGCTGTTTTTAGAGAAAGGGAAAAGGAGAAAGAGAGGGAGAGAAACATCAATGTGTGGTTGCCTCTCACGTGCCCCCAAACGGGGACCTGACTTGCAACCTAGGCATGTGCCCTGACTGGTAATCGAACCAGCAACATTTGGTTCACAGGCCAATGTTCAATCCACTGAGCCACAGCAGCCAAGACTTGAGATGCCTTTGATTTCTGAATATTGACTTTGGAGTCTGCTCTTTTGCCAAATTCACTTCTCTAGTCGAGTAGTGTTTTGGTGGAGTCTATAGGGTTTTCTATGTACACTATCATGTCATCTGCAAATAACGACAGTTTTACTTCCTCTTTTCCAATTTGGATTTCTTTTATTACCCTTTCTTGTCTGATTGCTGTGGCTAGAACTTCCAAGACTATGTTGAATAGGTGTGGAGAGAGTGGACATCCTTGTCTTGTTCCTGATCTCAGGGGAAATGCTTTCAGTTTTTGGCCATTGGGTATAATGTTGACTTCAGGTTTCTCATATATGGCCTTTATTATGTTGAGGTATGCTCCCTCTATTCACATTTTGCTGAGTGCTCTCATCATAAATGGGTGTTGTACTTTATCAAATGCTTTTTCTGCATCTATTGATATGATCATGTTGTTTTTATCTTTCATTTTGTTTATGTCTTTTATTTTGTTTATGTCTTTTATTTTGTTTATGTGGTATATTAGGTTTATTGATTTGTGAATATTAAACCATCCTTGCATTGCTGGGATAAATCCCACTTGATCATGGGATATGATCTTTCTAATGTGTTTTTGGATCTGGTTTGCCAATATTTCGTTGAGGATTTTAGCATCTATGTTCATCAGAGATATTGGCCTGTAGTTTTTTTTTCTTTGTTGTGTCTTGACCTTGTTTTGGAATTAGGGTAATACTGGCTTCATAGAAAGAGTTTGAGAGTCTTCCCTATTCTCGGATTTTTTGGAATAGTTTGAGAAGGTTAGGAGTTAGTTCTTCCCTAAATATTTTGTAGAATTCACCTGTGAAGCTGTTCAGTCCAGAGCATTTGTGTGCCAAGAGTTTTTTGATTACTGCTTCAATTTCACTAGTTGTTAGTGGTCTATTCAGGCTTTCTGCTTCTTCTTAATTCTGTTTTGGAAGATTATATATTTCCAGAAGTTTCTCCATTTCATCTAGGTTGTCGAATTCCTTGTGGTACAGTTGTTTGTAATCCTTTCTTACAATCATTTGTATTTCTGTGGTATTGGTTGTGATTTCTCCTCTTTCACTTCTGATTTTATTTACTTGGGTCCTCTCTCTCTTTTTCTTGACAGGCCTGGTTAAACGCTCGTCAATTTTTTTTATCTTTTAAAAAAACCAGCTCCTGGTTTTATTGATCTTTTGAATTGTTTGTTTAGTCTCTATGTTATTTAATTCTGCTCTTATCTTGATCATTTCCTTTCTTCTACTTGCTCTGAGCTTTGTTTGTTGTTATTCTTCTAGTTCCTGTAGCTGCAGGGTTAGATTCTTTATTAGAGCTCTTTCTATGCTTTTTTGTATTGCTATGAACTTTCCTCTCAGGACTGCTTTTGCAGTATCCCATAGTTTTGGGGTTGTTGTGTGTTCATTATCATTTGTTTCCATAAACTTTTTGATTTCTTCCTTGATGTCATTGTTAACCCAATCATTATTTAATAGCATATTATTCATTCTCCATGAGTTGGAATGTTTTTGAGTTTTTTTCCTTAAGGCTGATTTCCAGTTTCAAGGCATTGTGATCCGAGAAGATGCTTGACATTATTTCAATTTTCTTGAATTTATTGAGGCTTCTTTTGTGTCCTATCATGTGGTCTATCTTTGAAAATGTCCCATGTGCACTTGAAAAGAATGTATATTTAGCTTCTTTGGGGTGAAAACTTCTATATATATCGACCAAGTCCATTTGATGTAGAGTGTTTTTCAGTGCCTCAATATCTTCGGTGTTTCTTTGCTTCGAAGATCTGTCCATTGTTGACAATAGGATGTTAAAGTCCCCTATTATGAGTGTGTTACTGTCTATACCTTTCTTGGAGCCTTTCAAAATTTTCCTTATATATTTGGGTGCTCCTAAGTTGGGTGCATATATATTTATAAGGGTTATATCTTCTTGATGGATTATTCCCTTAAGTATTATAAAATGCCCTTCTTTGTCTCTTTTTATGGCCTTTGCTGTGAAATCTGTTTTGTCTGATATAAGTATTGCTACCCCAGCTTTTTTTTCATGTCCATTTGCTTGAAATACTTTTTTTCATCCCTTTAATTTCAGTCTGTGTAGATCTTTTGTTCTAAGGTGGGTCTCTTGTAGACAGCATATATGTGGGTCATTCTTTCTAATCCATTCAGCTACCCTATGTCTTTTAATTGGAGCGTTTAATCCATTTACATTTAAGGTTATTACTGATAATTACTTATTCATTGTCATTTTCCCCCTTTGTACTTGTGTTCTTCTCTCTCTCTCTGTGTTTCTTTATCTTCTTAAAGCAGACCCTTTAGCATCTCTTGCATTGCTGGTTTGGTGGAGATGTATTCTTTTAGCCTTTTTTTGTCTTGGAAACTCTTTATTTCACCCTCCATTTTGAATGAGAGCCTTGCTGGGTAAAGTATTCTAGGTTGTAGGCCTTTATTTTTCATTGCTTGGAACGTTTTTTGCCATTCCCTTCTGGTTTGTAGTGTTTCTGCTGAGAAATCTGATGATAGCCTTATTGGAACTCCCTTGTATGTTATTAGTTGTTTCTCTCTTGTTGCTTTTAGGATTCTCTCTTTGTCTTTGAATGTTGTCATTTTAATTATGATGTGTCTTGAAGTGGGCCTGTCGGGGTTCATCTTCATTGGGACCCTCTGTGTTTCCTGGACTTGCGTGATTCTTTCTCTCCTCATGTTAGGGAAGTTTTCTGTCATTAGTTTTTCAAATAGGTTTTCTATCCTTTGCTCTTCTTCTTCTCCTTCTGGAATTCCTATGATACAGATATTATTACGTTTCATGTTGTCCTGCAGCTGTTTTAGAACCTCTTCAGTCTGGTTCAGTCTTCTTTCAGTTTGTTGCACTGTCTGGGAGTTTTTGTGTATGTTGTCCTCCAGCTCGCTGATCTGCTCTTCTGCTTCCTCTAGCCTGCTTTTAATTCCTTCTACTGTGTTCTTCAATTCGGAGATCGTATTGTTCATTTCCTCCTGGTTCTTACTGATAGCTTCTATGTCCCTTTTCATGCTCGTGTAATTCTCTGTAAGTTCCTTGTAGTTTTTCTGCAGTTCCTTGTAGTTTCCCTGGAGTTCTTTGTAGTTTCCACTGAGCTCATTCAGCTTCTCCATAATCCATGTTTTGAATTCCGTATCTGATATTTTGCTCCCCTCTATTTCATTTAGCACTCTCTCTGGGGATTATACCTTTCCTTTTGATGGGGGGTTGTTTCTCTGTCTCCCCATTTTTGTGATTCCTATTGTTTGTTGGTGCTTCTTAGAATGATCTGCACTTCCTGGATCTGCCTCTGGTAGCGTCAGAGCATATACCAGACTGGCCCTAGGCAGCCTATTGAAGACTTCCAGTGATCTACTGCCTTTGTCTGTCTTCTTTAGTTGTTAATCTACTCCATCTGTGATTAGCCAGCAGGCTTAAGGTGTGGCAGCTTAATTCCTGTAGGCAGGGCTTTTATTTCCCCTTAGTCTGACGCCACTTGGAGGGGAATGGTCTGTCTGCTGTACTGGGGCTGGGTCAGCACTGGCTGGTCCTTGGAGGAGGTTAGTGTAACTTCCACTTACTCCTCTGCCATCTTGGATCTCCGTCTGTGTTGTCCTTGATGTTATTTCTTTAATCTGTCTGGTTGTATTTCAGCTACTGTTTGGTGGGTCTTTTTCTTTGGTTAGTTGATTGAGAGTCACTCTGCCCACATTGTCTTGAGATCTTTTGTGGAGGTGCTGCTCCTTGAAAGATTATTGAAAATATGTGTTAACTGAATAAGTATCTTCCTTTAAGAGTCATAACTGTGAACAGTTGTCTCAGTAAGATGCACACGTCAGACCAACGGCCTCATGACCAACCGCCTCACGACCAACCGCCTCACACCTATTTGCTAACATTTTGAGATCATATATTTTAGTCATTTCTTCTGAGCACTCTTTAAACATACATACTTCAATCTATATATCTATCCTTTGAGAACTTTGGAAATTGAAACCCAGAAATTTTAAACAGCCTTCACCCAACTAATAAATGACCAGCTCAAGTGAAGGAGCTTAACTCAGTTTAAACTCATTTTTGTTAAGAATTACACAGTTACCTTGCATGGGCCTGCTGTGGTTTCTGTGGAAGACTCTTAGGAGGCAAGTCAAAGGTCAGCAGGTCACAGGGGTAATGCACGGATAGAGATATTATATTCTCTTGCTAAGGACTGTTCAAAACAATTTTTCCTCTAAAAATTCCCAACTTAATTGAAGTTTGTGCTGTTAGGTTGCACTATACTAATTTCTCTCTCAGATTCTGAATAATACCTTCTATCATTCCATTTACTTATTCAAATACTTCTAATCCCAACATCATTTTGGCCCCCATGAAGAACTCAGTCTCTCTGACCCTAGGGTGTTATAGCCTTTCAGAATCCCTCTCATGTTCCCACTTAGTTCATTCCCTTCACAACTCAGTTTGGACCCCATAGCCTACCCTCTCAAATAGTCTTTAATCCCATGTCCCTCTGTCTCTTACTCAGAGTCACCTGATTAATTAATCTCTTTCTGTGGGCAAATCCAGCTGAACAACTGAAAAATGCTGGAGTATTTCACAAAAGCGCTTTGAATGTGAAATTGGTTTTCAGTACTTCTAGATAATTTGACTACACTTTCCCATTTTCCGAGATCACTATTTCACACTTTTCACCTATATTAATGTGTCTAACTATTTTATTCTACTAGTCTGTTGGTTGGTTGCTTCATAATTTCTAGATAAAATAGAGGCTGTCTGCTGATATCTTAAGATACATCTATATCAGCGATTTTCAACACTTTTCACCTCATGGCACACATAAACTAATTACTAAAATTCTGCAGCATACCAAAAAATATATTTTTTGCTGATCTGGCAAAAAACAGGTATAATTTTGATTGATTTACAAAAAAATTTATAATATTAGTAACTATCTACACTTTTTGCTCCGAGGGACTTAAAAAAAAAAAAAATCAGGTGCCTATACCTGTATATAAGGATTTCTGGTACCAAAAGTTAACCAATCAGATTCAAATACCTAATAAATAGCAGAAATGGCTCTTAAGTCCATAACTCTGAATCCAGAACTCATTTCTTTCCCAACATGCATTTTAATATTTATGTGATCATTTCTTTACCATAGAAATATGCTAGTCACCAGTGAACTACTTTCCATATTTCCTTTAAAATATGTAACCATGCCACTGAAGCTTCACAATCACAGTGTCAAGCAGAAACAATAGACAATAATATCTTAATTCCACAGGTGAGAACATGGAAGCCCAGAAAGACTAAATTACTTGCTCCTGGCAGCAGCCTTTAATTTGTAAAAGCAGAATAAGAGCACATTTTCAAATTTTTTCTCCTGCTGTCCCTCTTGACCTTGTATACTTTGTTTAATATATTTTATTTTTATATCAGAATCAAAACACTTTTAATTATTTTCAGTTGTACCAAGATGGTATAACTGGAACCAGATTTAACCTCCTGCTTGAATCAATTAAAATACTGGACCAAATATACATTAATAATGATTTTAAGAGAGTTAATATTTAAAAAAATATTTTCTTTCTACCATGAACATGGTAAATCTTTCAATTTATTTAAATCTTCTTTAATTTCTCTTAGCCATATTTTATTGTTTTCATTTATAGGTCTTACAGATCTTTGATCTGATTTATCCTTAAATATTTCATAATTTTGATGATATTGTTTATCACATTCCTTGCAATTTTCAATTGTTCATTGCTAGTATATAAAAATATATGAACTTTTTACATTGATTTTGAGTTGTAAAAACTTGTTAAACTCTGTCATTTTGGTAGCTTTTTTGTTGAGTTTATCAGATTTCTGCAAGGCAGATCACTTCATTTGTAAGGATAATTTCACTTCTTTCTGTCCAGTCTAGATGCTTGCTCTTTCTTTTCTTTTCTTTCCTCTTTTCTTTCTCTCTTTTCTTTCTTTCTTTTCTTTCTTTCTTTCTTTCTTTCTTTCTTTCTTTCTTTCTTTCTTTCTTTCTTTCTTTCTTTCTTTCTTTCTTTCTTCTCTCCTTCTTCTTTCTTTCATTTTTCTTATGTTTGCACTGGGTATCACATCCAGTAATATGCTGTATAGAAGTTCTGAGAACAGACGTCTTTGTCTTCTTGCTGATCTTAGGATAAAAAGTTCACTATTTCACTGTTAAATATATGTTTTATTTTTAACTTCCCCCTGTCTATTTTGTACCAACCAATTATGCTTCTTAAGACCTGCACCATTTACCCATTTATCCCCCTTCCCCCTCTGGGCTGATAACCTTCCAACTAATTCCCATACCTATGATTCTGTTCCTATTCTAGTTTGCTTAGTTGGATTTTGTTTTTATTTTTTAAGATTCAGTTGTTGATAGTTGTGTGTTTGTTGTCATTTTAGTGTTCACAGTTTTGGTCTTCTTTTTCTTAAATAAGTCCCTTTAACATTTCATACAATGGTTTGATGATTATGAACTCTTTTAGCTCTGCTTTGTCTGGGAAGCACTTCATCTGCCCTTCCATTCTAAAAGATAGCTTTGCTGGTTAGAGTAATCTTGGTTGTAGGTCACTACTTTTCATCACATTGAATACTTATTGCCAGTTCCTTCTTGCCTGCAAAGTTTCTTTTGAGAAATCAGCTGATAGTCTTATAGATACCCCTTTGTAGGTAACTCTGCTTTTCTCTTGCTGCTTTTAAGATTCTCTCTTTATCTTTCACCTTTGGCATTTTAATTATGATGTGTCATGGTGTGGTCCTTTTTGATTCTAGCTTGTTTGGAACTCTGTGCTTCCTAGACTTGTATGTCTACTTCCTTTGCCAAATTTGGGGAGTTTTCCTTCATTATTTTTTTTACATAAACTTTCAATTTCTTGCTCTTCTTTTTCTCCTTCTGGCACCCCTATGGTTTGGATGCTGGTACGTTTAAAGTTGTCCCAGAGGTTTCTAAATTTCTTCTCATTTTTTCAATTTTTGTTTCCTCATTCTGTACTCGTTGACTGCTTTTTTCTTCCTTATGTTCCAAATCATTGATTTGAACCCTGGTTTCCATCCTTTCACCATTGGTTTTGTGTGGATTTTTCTTCATTTCACTTAGCATAGCCTTCATTTCTTCCCTTATACATTTGCTGTACTCCAGCATATCTCTCAAGCCTGTGAGCATCTTTATCACCAGTGTTTTGAATTCTGCATCTGTTAGGTTGGTTATCTCCTCATTGCTTAGTTCTCCCACTGGAACCTTGATCCGTTCCCCCTTTTGGGCCATAGTTTTCTGTGTCCTCATCTTGACAGGCTCCTGTATTTGTTTGCCTCTGTGTCTTAGGTAGAACTGACACACCTGTTATGTTGTAAGGGGTGAAGCCTTAGGTATTCATCAGCACAGGGCAACCTGTTTCACCACGTTGTGGAGCTGTATGTGGGGGAGGAGTCTGAGAGGGAACAATGCTGCTTGCTTAGCACGTGCCCCTTTTCCAGGCACTTCTCCCACTTTCATATGGAACTGGTGCCTCTCTAGCTGTTGCCCTGGCCACCATTCCCAGAGTGGGTGAGTCTGCAGACATTCTAGGACCATGGAGGCCCTTTAAACAAGGGAACTCTGCTGAGAGACCAGTAATATCTTTCTCTGTCCCAGCCCCCACTGGTTTGTACAGTCAGAAGCAATGAGGCTTGATTTTCCCTGATGCTGGCACCATGAGCTATTCGTTCTAGTCAGGAGCTGGGAACACTCCCCAGCTATCCCTCCCCGTGTTTTAAAACATGTGACTGCGCTTTCTGCTGGTCTGCTGCTCCCACCACCGCCACCACCACACCACATCCTTCCCACCCTGGCTCCGCCCCTCCTACCTGTCTGGATGAGTATTTCTTCTTTATATCTTTGTTGGACTTCCATGCAGCTTGATTTTCTGGAACTAGAAGTCTGAGATCAAGGTATATATAAGTTTCTCCTGAGACCTCTTCCTTGGCTTGAGGATATCCATCTCCTTGCCTTGTCACACATGCTCTTTGTCCTTGCTGTGTCTTCCTCATATTATAAAGATATCAGTAATATGGATTAGGGCCCCTTCCTTATGACTTCATTCAACCTTAATTACCTCTGAAAAAGATTTTTCTTTAAAGACAGTCACATTGGGAGTCAGGACTTCAGTGCAATTTAGTCCATAATAATATTTTTAGTTTAGCAATGTGTCTTAGGTGAGTTATTTTTCACTGAAACTTAGCTGGCCAACTCTCATATATGCCAACAACTTTAAACATATTTGTATAAAATAATTTTACAGTGCTGTAACTTTGTATATTGCTAAATCATCTATATTTATCTTAGCAAATACCTTAAAAACATAATTCCAAATTTTGTACCATATAAGTGATAAAGGGGTCAATGGCATGGACTTTGCATTTAAACAGATCATTATCTTATTTCTGGTTTCACTGTTTAAAAGGCACAAGATCTGTTATCAGAAAGGTCAGGAGTTTGAATCTTGGCTCTACAAAGGAGATCTAGGTCTTGTTCAAGTTGCTTTAACTTGTTCACCTTTATTATCCTTAAGTGAAAATTTCTTAACCTCTCTGAGCCTTAGTTTTCTTACATTTAAAAAAATTGGGTTACTGAGCTTAGTTCTTATTATGGTGTGAGAATTAAATAAAATAATGTATAGGAAGCACCTTCTCTTCTTCTATTCTCTACTCTCAAAAGAATTCTCAATCTTGCTGGTGAGAGAAAGGGAGAGAGAGAGGGAGGGGGGAGGGGAAGAAAAGGGGGAGGGAAGGGGGAGAGGAGGGGAAGAGAGGGGAGGAGAGAAGAAAGAAATGGACAGCTATGGAGCATCTAGAGTTTATGTACAGGTGTAACACATTACTATGGAATATAATGGTGAAAATGATTCTCCTGGTATTTTACAGCTACATGTCTTATTGGCACATAATGATTTCAGTGCTTCTGACTACTTAAAATCACACCAACAGGTTGGCACTTGCACTTTTTCTGTTTTCAACAGGGTTTTGCATTACACAGTTATGAATAGCTCACACATACTTATATCATCCTGTCTCTCAGCTGGTAGTAATTTTTTTTTAGATAGTGAAATTAGATTGCCCACTGAAATATAAAGAAGGTAATACACCATGGGTGAGAAGATATAATTATCATAACTGCCTTTCTCATCTTCTCATCACCTTGCCCCTTGAAGTGTAAATTTTAATGAGTTAAAGACTTGAAGTAGAAATAAGCTCTTTTTTTTTTTTTTAATGAAGGAAGGCTGAGCTGGATCAAACACAGGAGCTTCATTCTCATTTGAGGAGTGAATGTTTTGTTTTAAAGCTGCTGTGGCTCTTTAACACATTGAGCAGCCTCATAATTGTAAAAGTTCATTTTGTAGCTCCTGCTGCTTATATTAATGTAGCACTTATAATCTACTTTATACCCTTTATTTTAAATATAATAGAAGAAAAAGGAAAGTAATTTCTCTACTGTTGTTTTTGTGGTCTATATAATTTCTGGAGGAAAAAATATATAGAAAGAATACTCCTTGCTCTGAAAATATAAAAATTGAATCTGAAATTTAGCAAATGAAACTTTGTTAATTCAAAAACACAATATTCTATTCTTAAATTTTATATACAAATTTACTCCTTTTATTCCTCAGTTAAGGTACAAGTCTATTATGATATTAGTCAATATAGAGGCAAATCACATCCCTTCAAACAAGACTTTGCTTTTTTGATCACCTTCCTCAATCCTAAATGACTTTCTCTCTTCTTTTAACCCATAGAAACTATTTCTATTCCTCATCAGAACTCTTTCTGATTTCTCAGTTCTGCATTTAGTAAACCCCTTTCTGCTTAAATTCCCTTAGCATATTTTTAGATTCTGAATTGCCTATGATATATTAAGTATTTGTTGTGGGTAAACTTCAACATTTTTTCCAAAAATATTATTTAAAAATAAGACCACATTAGTTGGATTCAATTTTGAACTCCGCCTATGTGACTCCAGAATGTTACTGCTTTGTCATTTTAAAATAAAGATGGTAATAGAACTCACATGTGGGTTTGTTTTGAAGATTAATTAAGGTAACATATTAGGATTTAATCAGGCACATAGTGAACATTTAAAAATTTCTAGCTCTTATGAAGATAATTAATGTCTACTCTTGTTATAATAGAGTCTTGCCTCTAACAAGTATTTGATACTTAAATAATGTACTGCTCTGTATAGTTATATAGATGAGATTCTTCAATGTGCATTGTTTCTGTAATAAAATTATGAAACCTTAAAAGGTTATGATAATGTCATTTGTTTCTTTCATGTCAGTTCACCCTATCAAATGATGTACTTTATTCAGAATCATTCATGCAATGGAAACTTGCTGAATAATTACATCAAATTACCTCAGATAGTTATTAATTTAATAAACATTTTTCAAGTCCCTTTATGAGCAAAGAACTGTGGTAGACACAAGCCTTCTTTCCAGGAAATTCATAGTTCAGTGGAGAAAGTAAATCACAGTGGCAAAAAGAAATCATAATAGAAAAGAGTTTTGCTTATAAAGTGAATACAGCCCAATAGGTTATGACATTTAAAATAGACACATTTATGTAGTATATATTTTAAAATTTATAGATCTTATAGTTTCTATTGCAACTACTCAATTTTATCACTCTAGCATAAAAGCAGCCATAGGTAATACGTAAACAAATATGTGTGGATATGTTGTAATAAAATATCATTTATAGTTATGAAGTTTTAATTTTATATAATTTTTCATGTCAAAATATGATTTTCCATTCATATTTTCCATGAAATTATTTCATAATGTAAAAACTTTTTAGCTTGCAGGCTGTATAAAAACAGGTAGCAGGCCAGGTAGAACCCAAAGCTAGTTTGCTGATCTCTGGCATATATAATTGCATCTTATTAGATGGTTACCTTTTTGTTTGTATGCTATCCTAAAAAAATCTACAGTGTTTGCCAAAAAAAATTTAAAAAGAAGAAAGAAAGGAAGAAAGAAGAGGAAGAAAGAAGAGAAAAAAGAAGAGAAAGAAAGAAGAGAAAGAAAGAAAGAAAGAAAGAAAGAAGGAAAGAGAGAAAGAAAGAAAGAAAGAAAGATAGAAAGAAAGAAAGAAAAGAAAGAAAAGAAAGAAAGACAGACAGAAAGAAAGAAAGAAAGAAAGAAAGAAAGAAAGAAAGAAAGAAAGAAAAAAAGAAAGAAAAGAAAGAAAGAAAGAAAGAAAGAGAGAAAGAGAAAGAAAGAAAAAGACTGAGATAAAATGTTCAGGAAATTCAAAGAAGTCCTCTTGAAGATTTTGACCTGGTTCCAAGTTCACTAAAACTGGGGAGCAATTAGTTCTGTCTTCTTTTCTAACAGGTCAGTGAACTGACAAAGTACATGCTTTTTGGCATACCAAAAAAATAAATGAAAACCCCCAAACTATTATGTTTGTACTCACTTATTTTGCTCAGTCAACACCATTACCATATTTCCAAAGGAGTTTTTCTAGTCAGTCTGGACAATAAATGCTGAATTTCTTAGAGCATTTGACTATACTTCACAAGTTAAGCTCTCTTTTCCTCGATGGCACCTCCCACTATTCTCATCCTCGAAATTACTGAGTTTTTCAATGGACCTAGTTTATAGTTCTTTGTTGCTTGAGGCATGGCACTGGCTTTTGGTAATTGTAACTTCAATTTGAAAATGCTTCTATCCTTAAATCTGACCCCTCCTGCCTTGTCCTCAAGCCTCAGCAGCACACAAAAGCTGAAGTGAAATGACACTTTTACCACACTTAGGCTGTAGTTTCCTTTCAACAAATGTCCTGTCAGTGCTTTGGAAAATGTATCCTGGGGACTGTTTATATAAAATTCTGTAAGATGTAATACATTTTTTCAGTAATTGAAATAGGCCTACCATCATAGCTAATATCTAAAATTTTGAAATGTGTGAGTCTTACTTGTTAACCTGTGATTTTTTTTCTCTCAAGTGCTCCATGGCTGTGGCCACATTTATTTCATAAGCATTATCCTTTTTCCATTAGGATTCTTCTCTCTCACTGGGTTTAGAGAAAGATTTGTTTTCACTCCCACTGTTAGTCTGGCTTCCCTGACTTCTCTGTTCTTTTGTTGTCTTTTTGAGCTTGTCTCTTGGTGTTATGGATATTTTATATAGGTCATACACTGTATGGGTATTATCTCTGGATGAATCCTTTTTCTCTTTTAAATGTCAAATAGCCAGCATGATAATTTTTTAAAATATTCAGTGCTTTTCAGATGATCCATCCTTGTACAGAATCAAAACATGATTTCTTCTCAAAATTATTTTCTTTTTCTCTCCCACTAGAATATTTATACTAGAGAAATGTTAAATTTATCAGCTATCTTTTCTTGTCACCTCCAAATAGGGAGAATGTCCAAAAATATATATCCAAATGCTTCTTTCTACATGAATAGCAATATGACTTGGCCTGGTGGTCAGAAAAAAAATCAGATGTGAAATGAGACCTAAATTTAAATTTTTAATTTTTGCTTCTATTAGTCAATCAAGTAATTTCATTTTGCTGAGCTTCTATTTTCATATCAGTAAATTTGGGGATTACAAGAACAATAATACCTACGTCTAGAGTAGTTGCTTAAAATATTTTACAAATGTTACTTACTGTAATAGCAAATAATCTTAAAAGATTGCTCCTTCTCAGAGCATTATAGGGCTTTGGTCTCCCGACTTTACTTGCATATGCTTTTACAAGGAATGGATGTATAAAGATTTAGTTAAGTGATGGGGAAAAGGATTTGCATAATGTGTCACCTACCAAACTAGACCAGTCTCCTTCATACATCTGATCTTTTTCCTAAACAATACTTCCCTTGGTAACTGCTAACTCATATCCCTTGTCTTGCAGAGCCTGTTAGGTCCCCTTTGTTCCTCCGTTTCAGAACTAGTGATTAGTTTTTCTTCCTGCTTAGGCCATTGAAAGTTCAGCAGTGACTCTTACCTCCCTAGCAACATACTTCAGCAGGCATCTATAATTTCAAACATGCCACCTAGTGGTCGCACTCAACTCCTTCCTCTTCGCCCACACACCCAACACCCCAAGAGGCTTATCAAAACCTTCAGTGTGAGAAGCATCCCTTTTACAAGAAAATCAACTGCTTTTATAATTTGTCACATGGTAGAAGAGATACAAGATGTAAGTTGCCAAAATCTTTCTGGAGATAATTGAGTGTGATATTTTATTGCCCTTTTTTATTGCACCTATGCAAGGTCTCAACTTGACATAGATTTGGATATTATACATTCAGTCCATAAATTCAAATTGACAAAGTTAAGCTTTATTAATCATGAGTCATTTATACTTTCTTCTACAAAATAGAATTGTGTTTAAAAATATCCCCATACATCCACATTAACCATGTTCATACGCAATGACAAAACCATCCTACTGGGTAAAGCATATTTATTTTTGACATCTTTCTTTCTTTTTATACCTATTTTCATTGCTTATCCCAATTTATCCACCCCAAGCAACAAATTACAAAGTGGAACACTTCTAGGCTTGACATCACAGCACCACCTTGAGTACAATTTTGGCTAGTAAATACCACCTCTAACATTCATCTGCTTAGCAGTTCCTTGACCTCATTCACTTCTTTTTGAAATAGTAGCTAGTAGCTTTATAGACACACTACAAATATATTTGTAGTGCTGATATGTTAGTTGTTGTTTAATTCCACCTATTATGTAAATCCATTTACATTTCACTGGGTATTTTGGAAGTGTCAGGTCTTAACTGAAAATTTTAGGTATTTTGTGGGAAATCTCTTAATCAAACTTCTGATTTATGAGACCATGACACATAGGCACCCTATTTTAAGAGATGATGTGAAATGTTCCATTTAATTAGGTTCGTTAGATGTGGCACCATTTGACTGCAAGTGAGAACAGTGACTTGGTGGTTGGTAAAATTTAGGATCATAGACTACTGAGAGAACTGAGGACTTTGCATACATTTTATGACTATAAATAATATAAATACACGATCTTATTATATGGAAATTGTTCGGAAATGTCCCAACATAATATAGGTATTAACTAGTATGCATGGGGATTACTCTATATATTTATTGTTTTTCTATTAATCAATTTGTTCATTAAATTTTGTTATTTTTTATGAGGTTTTGCTAATTTGGAGTGTTTACTGATGATGAAAACACTGGTGCTACACTTAAAGATATTTTTATGCACAAAAGTGTAAATTTAATATTTGTTTCTTTCTGCTATTCCAATACAACTGTAAAAATCCCTCACTTAAGACATTCATACTAGAGTGGAACTTCAAAGTCAACCAGTTTCCAAAATATGCCAATGAACTGTCAGATATACCCATAGATACATTAACTCTCAGTCCTCACAATCCTGTATATTTGGCACTGTTCCCACTTTACTGAGGAGGAAACTGAGATAAAGTCAGACAGAAAGAAGCAAATGACAAAATAATAAAATGTGGCTTTTTGTAAACCCACAATCTTCTAAATCAATGTCTAAAGTCACAAAGAATTCTAGGAAAATAGTCAACAAACCTCTTTTACCTGGGTCAAAGTGGTATCTCATTCCTGTCTTTAAAGACATAGGAAGATTTAGAGCAACTTATGTGTGCATGTTTTGTGCTGTATTGGATGCTCACATCTCTGTTTTTCTTTTTCTTTTGATTTCAGTTGCAGTTCCTAAAGCTATGTTTACATGCAGCCTTTATTTTAGTATGTCCACAGATCACTGGTTCTGTAGATGATAATTTGTCCCATCATCATTTAAGTTTGTTTTCCTTAATAATGGAATTCTTGGTTTCCCCAATATGTTAATAGACATAATAGGCATTGTAATTTCCCAAGAGGGAGATTGCAATTTAAATAGTTTCTTAAGTTTATTTGCCCCCAATTCTTTGTGTTTGTATGTGCAAATCCTAAAGGACTGGTGTTCTCTGAAAGTCACTCTGGGAAAAAAATAGATTAAATAGTCATAATTAAGATACTTGTGATGACTGATATAATGTATGTTGACTAAATGGAAATTAACATATGTAGCTTTAGTAATTTACCAAATAGGAAATAAACCAACCTTTTCAATATATAAAAAGATATAAGAAAAAAAATTACAAATTTTCTGAGAATTCATGTTTCTTTTTAGGATGATCCCAGTAAAATAATTTTCCTGACTCCATTGCTCCTCCCCTTCTACTAATATGGAAAGAAATACACTAGCAAACCATGACTCTCCATTTCTTTAATTTTATCTACCTTCACTTTTCCCCATTAACATTCTTTTCAAATAACCATAGTTTGAAAATATGAAGTACAGAGGACCAATTGCTTCAAACCAAAATTATATCCTAGCACTGTGAATGCTTTTGTTTCAATACTCTAATACATTTTAAAAGAATAAGTGGCAAATAATTTGTGGCCATCTTTAATCTATTTTTTTCTGGCATAATTTACTTTCTTTTTCAACTATAATTCTAACATGTAGATTTTTAAAGAAATTCTATGTTGACCAACTGTATAAACCTTTTTGATATTGTAGATTAAATATCTATTTTTGAAAGAATTAAAAGAGCATGTGGGAATGAGTTGGAAATATAAACCAAGTGACATAAGATAAAAAATCTAGGAAGTCATTAATATTATTTTAATAAATACTCATTCCAAACTAATGCTGATTTTTGTCACTTTCAATATATCTAAGTCAAATGCTTAAGTGCCTTTATTTTTTAAATTTTCTTGGCATAATGCATAGGAATAATCTGTTTCTAGTTTAACTTTCTTTGTTAAGCTTAATATTGACTCTGTTTCCAGTAAAATTATAAAAGAGCAACAACAAAAAATATCCTTGAAAGAAAAATTATGGTACTCTTTTAATTGAATAAAATCTGTTAACAATGATGAAATATGTAATTTATTTCCATTTTGGTCAAATATTTCAAATAGTAAAACTTAGGCTGGTACAAAAATTAGATTACTGCATTTCATACCAGTGTTAAATTTCTATAAATTTTTAATATACAGACTCAAATAAATACTAATAAAAATTTTGCTTTAGAGAATGAGTTTCCTTTCTGTACCTGGTTGATTGGTTCCACATGCTGTTACCCCTGAAATAATATATTTCATTGGTTGAGCAACATCATGAGAAGAATACATAGCTTTGTCAAGAATAAGACTCCATCCATCACTAGACCCAAATATTATAGATTAATTCTATTGGCTTTGTTCCTTTGAGAGACTCTGTAGGCTGTTGTTTTTGAAGAATGGAAAAATATAAAAGAAGGAAAAAGGGAGTATTTATGGTTAACAATCTCTGTTAACTATTTCTAAATGCAACTAAGTTCTTGCCTTACTGAGCTAAACGGGATGAGGAAAGAAGGGGAATGCTCACAAAGGAGTGTGGTTTCAGTTTGTCTGGGGTGTTACTCATGCCCAGAAATGTGGTCATAGGCCTTGTCATGTCAAAGAGAAAAGTCTGAAACTCACAATGGAAATAGCTTTTCATAAAGTTGAATAACACAGCAGAATTTGGGAATTAATAGGCTGTCCACCTATCACAGATGTAGAATTTTATTTGATGGATCAATCAATGTTTGAACAATGTATGAAGAAGAATATTTCCATGATCTTAATTAGTAGCATAAACTTTCAGCAAATTTAGAACCATGTAACTATTTTTTAGGAAAAATAACAAAAACCATCTCAAATGACAGTAACATCCCAAAATTTGATCATGTATAATAGTTGGTGTTCTTTCTCACTTCACTATCCTTGGCAGATAGTTATCTTTTTCTCTAAGTCCAATCTTAGCATTCAAATAATTTTCAAAATAGCACCCTTGCCAACCAAATCCATTCCATCTAATTTGGCTTGGGAAATAAAATTAATTTTTTCTTTGAGAACATAGTATTTACTGCATGATTTAAACAGTCCAACTTTTTCTAATGCATTTCAGACAAAACTCTGTTTCATTAATTTTTATTACAACTTTAAAATGCAGTTAATAGAATTAGTTCTAATAAAGTTCAAAAAATTGTTAGTATTTACAAGATAATGGCATTAAATATATTATGTTGGTTCCTTTTCCTGATGGTTAACTTAGTTCAAAACTGTCTGGACACCATTGGAGCTATAACACTAAATAACACTAAACTGGGACAAGACCACAACCATACAATTCGTCGGCAGCCGTCCGTCTCGAGAGACGATGGTGTAGCTTCTCAAGAGTCCATCTGCACCGCCGAGAATGGTTGTGCAGTCCGACTCGGGAGTGACACGGTATCTGTCTCCTCCCGTGTTGAATCGACATCTTGCGATGACGCTGGAGTGTCCTCTCCAGTGAAGCTGAAGCTACAGAGCCTGGGCAGGGTGATATGGAGGGTCTGCTGTTGCCCATGCATCAGACCCCCCTCTCTTCGCAGCTGAAGGATCCAAGGGAAAGACGAAGTCAATACAGCTTGGTTTCAGGTGCGCCGCAGGAGTTGCCGGTGTTGACTACAACGTCAAACCGCCTTAGGGACTCCGACTCCGGATTTTCTGTCGGGGTTTACTCCCTTAGCCTTTCCCCTGAAGAGGTATGCCGCAAGGCAGCGGAGGTTTTTTGGAGTCAGAGTTTTCCTTCTCTGATGTGCCCTGACTGGAAGATCGAACCAGCGACACTTAGCTCGCAGGCCAACGCTCAATCCACTGAGCCAAACCAGCCAGGGAAAACAACCATACAATTACAAGCTTCAATTTGCATAATTTCTTTGGACAGATCTCAGTGGTCCTTTTTTCTTTTTACCATTCCAAGATCTTTTACTCTGCAACTTTGGATACACTCTCATCTGGGCCTCAGTTTACTCCCACATAAAAATGGATGTTTTAGACTACAGCAGTGGTCTGAGTCTGGCCTGAGGTCAGCAGCGTCAGCATTGCTTCTGAAGTTGTTAGAGATGCAAATTGTCTCTAACCTAAGACTTAATGAATCAGAAATTCTGGAGTTCAGGGGTAGGAAGCATTCTGAGTTTGAGTGAATAAATCTGCCAGGTGAACTAGATTTTCTCTGAGAGACATTTTGGATCTGATATTTATTTTTTCTAAGTAGCTTTGGTGTGTGGCAGATACAGCACATGTTTAATCTGTCTGGTTTTTCAGAGTGCCAGTATGGACTTGGCTTAGCTGAATATAGAGATTTTTAGGTTACAGAGGAACCAAAGATATTTCTCTTTGGTAATGGGGTCAGATCTAGATTGTTAATATTAAAATCTAGAAATTGCTTGCTGTTGTCCCCAGTATACTTCCTTATTTACTCTGTTCTCCAAAGATTCTAGCCACTGATGTCCTTATCTTAGTGCCCTTGGTTCCAGGAATCCACATTCTCAAAAGGAGGGCTTTGGTTTTTATGTAAAATTAAGGCAGTCTCACATTGTAGATAGATTTAATTTCTGTATGAGAAATTCTTGCAAATTCATTGCTTATTTCCATCAAAATAAAGCATGAAAGAGAAGAGGTTATTAACTTTAGATTTAGACAAACCAAGATTTTATTCTGACACTATGATTTAAAATTGTGTAATATTCTATAAGTTACCTAATGTCTGTGTCTTTTGCCTTAAAATCTGTAAAAATAAAAATACTAACAACCCTAAAATAAAACAACATGAATGCAATTACCTGGTATCTAGTAGGTCTTCATTAAATTGTTCTTCTGTTCCATTTCCCAGTTTCCAGAATCCAGAATTGGATGCCAGACAATTCCATTTTCCAAAACCACTTGCTGCCTGAGCCAGCTGGTCCACAGCCACAACCCCTACATTCCAGACAGATCAATTTGTACCTACAGGATAAATTTCAACTTTGTGACACTGTCATTTTCATTCACCTTTTGACTGCCTTTTATCCTCCTACTTCTTTTGCAACAATAGCTTCTGGTTGGTAGTAAACAATCTAATCTAAGGAAGCATGGTATTTAATAATAGTAATATAATTTAAAATAATAATACAATTAATATATACTGAGGATTTACCATGAGTCAGGTGCTCTTACATGTAATAACCAATCGATTCAAAGCAACCTTTTAACATAGGTGATATTATTATCCCAATTTTGTGGATGAGGAAACTGAGGCACAGAAATGACAAGCATCTGGCCTAAAGTCACAAAACTAGGAAATGACAGTGCTGTAAGAGTGTAAATGAAATAGAAATTCTTGCAATCTGAAGTTCCATGGAAAATTTGAAAGAAACTAAACTTATAAAAATATTTTTTAAAGCCAGAATCACTAATGAAGCTCTTAAAATGTAATACTAATTGAAACAAGTACTATTTGTGGGAAAAATTAAATTCAACTTATATTATTGTCCTCTTTGTCATACTTCACATACAGATGCATCAACCTATTTATAAATGTCCAATATAGTTGAATCAAGTTTTGAAGTGTGTATGCATGTGTGCAGGTGTGCATACTTGCATGTGGATGTACATGTGCATGTGTTTATGCATACATCTATGTGTTTATACCTTGAAATACTTTTAACAATATATAAATTAGGCTGAGACATCTTATGAATTTAAGATCCAAGTCAAATTTTCAAGAATTATTGGCATGTTAAATTCTAAAATATATAATACAATGTAAACATACCTCACAATGTAGTCACCAGTTACTTACTAATACCTTGTATCTGAATGGTTAGGTTATAAAAGAAAAGTCAGGTTTAATTATAGCCAATCTATTTACAAAGTTGGTGTTACTCTTCCATTTTACTCTGGAGGACATTGATTTAATATCTGTTCAATCACCTGTGAAAAATCTGAACCTCAAAAGGCATTAAAATTCCTAAAGATAGAGGAAGAAAAATATCATTCTTATAGTTTTTGCTTCTGAGATTCTATTCCAGAGAATTAAATAGTTTAGGGATTGTTTTCTCAACTACATAATTTCTCTCTTACCATGTTCACCTAGATACAGAATTCTGCTCTATAATTTCTACAAAACAGCAATAATCCCCAAACCAACACACATATGGAATTTTATTTATTCTTTCAACATATATTAATAAAATCTGCAATATGGGCTATGCACTACTTAGGAGCAGGGATATAAGGAGGGTACACAAGATTGTCACAAATCTAATGATTTATAAATAATATATATTAAATAGGAAAACATAAGATCGTGATATATATCCTTAAAATATAAAGCAGTGTATACTTGCAGAGTAGAATGCAGAAGGAAAGAAGCTTATTTTACTTTACATAATATGGGCAGGAGAAGCCTTTTGTGGAAATTTTATTTACCCAATCAGATTTATATTTTTTGAAAGATTCTCTAGGAACCGAGTACAGGGGTAGTAGAGAGGCCAGTTGGGAGGCTGTCATGCAGGTGAGTGATGATAGTGGCCTGAGTGAAGGAGGTAGCAGGAAAATGAGACCTAACTAATCATGCTATCCTTTAGAGTGGCTGTTCTCAACATGCAGTACCCTAACCAGCAGTGCCAAGCCACACCCAAAATTTACTATATCAAAAACTCGAGTAGTGAATCCCAGCATTCTGTATTAAAAAGCTGCCCAGGCAATTCTGACGAATGGTATAATTTGAAAAGCACTACTTAGAAGAATTGACAAAACCTGAGGATGGCAAATAAGCCAAAGGAAAGAATCAAGATGACGGATTCCTAGTTTTGTTTGTTTCTAGAGGAGAGTTAATAGATTTTCCTCACCTTAGAAGATTAGGGAAGATGAGAGAATTACTCTTCTCAATTAAATGACTTCAGGATCAATGTTGGCTGTCTAGCTAAAAGTTTCTCAGCCATTTCTGCTACTTGAGCTTGGCAAACCATGACATTACTTGGCCACTTTCTCTTACTGTTTTCCTCTCTCCTCTTTTCTGCTCTCCCTACTTCCAGTTTCTGTTCATTTGTGATGTGTAACAATTACAGCCCTCCTTGGCTCACACAATCTATTAGCTAAAACCGAAAGGCCTAATCTTTCTTTCTTCACTACAATTTCCTAAACAAACAGTTCTTGTTTAGTGAAGCCCTCTCATCAGCTATTGATAAAATATATTTTTACCCCCACTAAATGGAGAAGTCAATTTTAACTTGAAAACAAGTTTAAAAATAGTTTCAGCAATAACTGGATTATTGAAAAATAAAAATTAAATTTTTTAAAAATGTGTTTTTAAATATTACCAAAGACATTCATTAAGAATATTAAAACACTGCCAGCTTGGATGGTTTTTTGTGTCCATATATTTGTGACTTCAAACAAAGAGTATAATTTCAATTTAGAATCTGACTATTCAAATAAATTTTAAAATTTTTTCTCTTAGTCTTACACCAAAAGAAAAATGATTCCACTTAACATTTTTATGTTATTTCTCAAATTTTGATGACAGTTATTATAGTTTAAAACCTGACAGAGAAATTTATTAACAGCACAATAATTTACTATTTAACAATAAAAATTTTATCTGTAGTTTCTGTACTGCAACAATATTGTACATCTTTTAATATTGATATGATAGCACTCTAAAGAAATTCTTTTCATTTTGAACTTTTGTTCTTTTATAAGAATGCTGCTCTATTAATCATAGCTTCGGCAGCCCAATGCTTGCACTCCAGGATAAAATGTAATTTGTTAAAATTTGTTCCAGGCATCTCTGAGACAGGGAGTTCAGTATTTATTAAGGTTCTCTCCATTTTAGGTTTAGGAAAGCTGAATTAAATAGAGTAAAGCTTGTGGCTTCACATTCAAGTTTTGAGGCACACACACAAAAAAGTTCCTATTATCTAAAATAGAGTAAAATAAAAATCAACTGCTGCTGACTTTTGATAATTCCATGCTTCTTTACTTTCTAGAGAATTGCATGTATAATTAAGTGTTAAGTAAGCCAAGACACTTAAAGCACTTCTTTAGGACAGCAAAATGGCTTTAGACAACTTTGGTTCTGAACAGTCCAAGCCAGATGACCAAGCTGATTTAAATTAATTGATAGGGCAAAGTTTATTGGGTTTTTCTTGCCACTCTAAGTAAATATACAAGGTCTGTCCAGAAAGTATCCAGCCACATACTATGAAAAATAGAGACACTTATTGAAGAAGATACAAGAAACATTGTACGTAGGACAATGACACCTCAAACCCCTACAAAATAGTCACCTTGGGACCTCACACAGTTCTCCCAATCACCACCAGCTGTCCTATTTTCCCGAATTTCATCGACGGTCTGAAATCTCTTCCTTTTCAAAGGTGATTTTAATTTGGGGAAAACCAGTAACAGAGTGCCAAATCTAGGCTGTATGGGGACTAAGTTACCTGGGTGATTTGATGTTTCACCAAAAAAACTCTGCATGAGAAGTGATGCATGAGTGGATGCATTGTCATGTTGAAGCTGCCAATCACCAGTTGCCCATACTTGCGGTCCTTCTAAATCATCTGAATAGTTTCCACAGAGGAGTGTTCAGGTTTAATATAAAGTCTGATGCAGTTTCATTGCTCTACTTGCTCAGTCATTTTGAATGCAACCTCTAAACAGTACATATGCCCACTCAATGGTGTCTCCTGCTCTCAACTGCCTAGTACAGTGAAGTCTTCATTGTTCAAGTGTGCGCATCCCAGTCCACTCTCCTTGGCTACCAGGTTACATTGATGTCACACAGAGTATTCTTCTTATATTAACAATGGCTGTACTTTTTCTGGACAGACCTTTGTATATTTAAGGGTGATTTATTATATATTTGGTAAATTAGTTATTTTAGTATGTGTTTAATATACTAAAGAAAAACTTTTTTCTGGTAGGCAGTATGGAAAAATACAATACATTTTAGAAGGTAATACAACACATATTTTATAAGTTGTCAATGACAGGATAGCAAATGTGTTCAATTAGCTGCTCTTCAGAATTCAACATTATTTTTTAAAATGAGTTTGTGAATTGCTACATGATTATAAGAATTTTTAAGAGTTTCTGTAATATTTATTTTCAAAATAAATATAAACCAGAAGGTGTACGTTAAGGTCTATGATGACTCTTTAATATATCAGCTGATCTAGAACAGACTATAGGGTTGGACAAAACGTCTGTTTAGTTTTTTCCGTAAAATAGAAGATACACTTTTATTTTTACAAACAACTTTATTGACTTGGGGATTTTGAATATGTCAGCTAGCTCCCATGTGGTATAACATTGACTGTTCTCAATTAAAGTCCTGATTTGATCACTACCAACTTCAACTGGTATACCTGACCATGGAGCATAATCCAGCAAGAAATCTCCAGCACATAACTTCCCAACCCACTTTTGAGACATTCAATCTTTTACAGCACCTTCTCCATACACTGCACAATTTTTTGAGTGTGTTTAAAGCTTTATAAAATAATAAAGCTTTTTATGCTGATAATGCTGCATATTTTCTTTCATCTTCAGTATTAAAATGATTACACAAAAATTCACCAATCATTTTTTAGTTCGTGACTGCAAATATTTATTACTTCACTTTCTTTCTTTCCATTCAATGTGTGAAAACATCAACCCTGCCAGTAGTTACTTGGTACTATATAAACTGGGGTTCCCCATGGGGGTGGGCAGGAAGTACAGAGAAGAGGGGCACATGCATTTGGAAAATTCTCCAGGTGATTATTATATATCCTACCTTTTCTCTGTATAGGTGAGAACCAGTGCCCCACCCTAATCCATTTCCAAAAGATATTGGCCAACATTCCCAGCAAAGGGAAGAGCAAAATTCACTAATTTTGATAAGATTTTATTTTAAATATATGCTGATATGACAGCTGTCACAATACAGTCTAACAAAATTGTTTCGAATGAAGTTAAAAACAACTAAGCAATACTAGATCCATCATCTGAAAAAAAGAAAAAACTTTTTGGCCAACCCAATACTTCCCAGAATTGCTTCTACACTTCCTGTTAAGATGTGCCACAAGAGAGATCCTTACAGGATTGTGAAGGTGAAGTGGAGGTAGCAATAATTTTGTACCATTGTTGATCATCTGCTAACTCACCTTGTTGGCACAGAGCATATTTGGACCAGGAACATGAATCTGGCTCTGAGATTTCTATAGGATGCTTTTATCACCCATGTCAGAGACAGTAAGAATGGGCACCGGATTCAGGTAGACCTTAGGGGATTCCAGCTCATGCTCACGAGATTCTGGCCTGCTCATGAATGGCTGCTCTCTGAACTTCATACTCTGGCATTAGATGTTGAGATAACCTTGCAGGGATTGTTGAAATAGTTCCCTTCCCTGCCACATGCATAAGCCAGTTTTCTGCAATGAATCTGTGTGTGTGTGTGTGTGTGTGTGTGTGTGTGTGTGTGTGTGTTTCCTAGTAGTTAACTCTTGACAGATACAAGATCCAAACTTCTTTTCTTGGCTACATTCATTTCTTGATCCATCCTGAATTGTATTTTAAGTATCATGCTCAGGCACAGTTCTCAACATAATATCAAATTAAGCCATGATTGTCATTACAGAAACAAGCCGAGAACTACTGTAACTTCATTAGTCTGGGTACTTTACCCTTATACAACTCATTTGGCACCTATCGAAATAGAATTTGTTGGTGATGATGGTGGTTGTTTTCTTGTTTGTTTGTTTGTTTTTTGGTTTTTGGTTTTTAGAGTTTTTTGGTACTGTGTCATTATAAATAATTTCTTCCTGTAAGTTACACTATTCTGGGTGTTGCTTACTTCCCCACTCCACCTTTAATGGTAAATGCCTTAGGATATGGCCCACATAATCTATTTGTATTTCTCTACATACAACATTGAACAGTCACTTGCACAGTAAGTTCTCAATAACTGTTAAATTACAGCGAATCTGTCAAAATTTAAGTCTGATATATTATCTGACTTCTGAACTAACAAGTTACCTGCCACAGTTTCATAGGTGCTGGCAGAAGGACAGAAACTCCTGTGATAGAGACAAAGGACTGTGTGACTTACAACATGGCATGTGGCATGAGCTTCATGTTTATAACAGTTACTTTTCTCTCCAAAGTCCTAATGAGTCTGATTCACGGCTCTGGAATCCTGAGTTTAAGTTTTTCCCAATCTACTAAGGAGGGAAGAAAACATTACCTATATTATCCTGGTTAAAAAACAAATATGTGTACTGACTCACAAGGAGATACTACTTCTATTCTCTCAGGCTATTTACTTTACAAATATCCTTGAAAAGATAGTGCAGGACAAAAGTATCATAAAAAGTATGGAAACACCATAGAGAATCCCCACCCCTACCAATTACTCTCAATAGAATCATCTACTTTCAAATAGCAGCTATTTCTCAAATATCATAAAATGGAAGTTTGTTTATCCCTTATATTGAAAATGTAGGTATGTTTTCTTTTAATGCAGTTTTTGTTTTCTATAGATCTCATCTCCAAGTATTTACAGTTTGGCACAAATTGGCTCTATAATTAGGTGCCATTGAAGCTGGTGCTGTATCCTGCTTTAAAAGCATATTGCAAGTACATATTATTAATCACCCTGGAGATAGCTGAGATGCCAATCACCTCTTAATTTCACACACACACACACACACACACACACACACACACACACACACACACACACACTTAGTGGACTATGTGGAAGAAACTGGGAGTATACAAAAAGATTTATTCAGCTCAATTAACTTGTACATTCCCAGCAATACTGAGTGTAAATAGAAGTTCATATGCCAATGATATATATTTTGGTTTAGTATGCAAAAATTAAAGTTTCTTTGAAGCAATATAAATCACACAGAGAACCAATTCTTTTCTTCTTTTCTTTTTCCTTTATTTCCTCCAAGCTAGCCGTATAAATTCTACTTGGATATTTAAATCATGTTAAAGTTTGAGTGCCTAAATATTTTATTTCCATTCCAGTCCCTAAGGTTCCTCAATTTTAATGATGGATTATAAATCTATATCATGTTATTCCTGGGAGATATGGTGACCAAAATAGCTTCTGGAGCTATACATCCAATTTTATTCTTTTTCTATGCTGAATTTTATAACCAGGGCATTCCAAAGGGATAAAAGAAATATGACTCCTGCAATGAATGGTTGAGAGGTAAACTATTTTGAATACATGGTTGATATTAACTTTTAGGAATAAGGCAAAATAGCATTGAAAAGCACATTTCTAAAAAACTGAAATCATAAAAAATATTTATACACATGTAAATTCTGCATACGGTTTCAAGCAGTTTGAATTTGAGTTTTCATTTATTTTAAATATGGACTTATGTAGAAAATATCAACTAATTTTATGATTTTAGAGGAATTTGTGTGTGATGGTAGATAATGAAATGAATAGACTATTAAATAAGACCATCTGATTATGGCTTAATCATATATATTATTACTTTTCATCTCTGTGATATACAAGAAATTTAGGAAAATCTTCATTTTGTGAATATTAAAATTAATTCAGATTTTATGTATTTTCCCAAGGTTAAGAGAGAATAAGTAATAGTATCAGCATTTCTTGCCCAGGATTATTTTCACTATATTATAAATTTACTTTTATTACTAATATCTATCATTTATTAACATTAAATATGTATCTGGCACTGTATAAGGAGCTTTGCTCTGGCTATCTCATTTAATTTTTATAACACTAAAATCAGATAGAGCCAGTTATTATCTTCATGATATTCAATATGTAGTAGTTTTACGAGGTCACAGAGAGAGTAAGCTTGGTTCTAGTTTCAAAACCTAGGTACCAAGCAGGAGTGTTAGCTGAAATTCAGACCTAGAAATTAAGTAGATTCAGCAACCTCTCAATTACACATATCCATATCATACACTGGGGATTTTGAAACACTTTTCTGTCAGCAAGAAAATATATTTTTAATATTCTATGACCATTTAAACTTATTAAAAATGTAAATTCCAGCATGCTCTTTTAATAGAAGATTATATCTTAGAAAAAAATTTCAACAGAAAATCCTGTTGATAAAATTTTCTGTAATGTATAGTGAATTAAGTAACATCAATCAAACCAAAGTATCTCCTTCAAAAGTCATTTTAAAATATGTTAGCAGGTAAAATATTTTCATTTCAAGTACAGAAAGTTAACATTACATTCACTTTGTATGACATTCAGTAATCATTTGATCTGAGTGATGATTTAGAGGCAGGAGCTCATCTTAGATTCTGTTTATTATTCTCTGCAAATTTCATATTATTCTGTTATGTTCTAGAAACTAAAACAATTATTATTCATCTCTCGCAGGGATAGCCAAGCTGTATATAAAGTTGTAGCCAGGCAGCTCCATTTCTACAAAAGTGTTTTAGAAGAAGCAGACTTACCTTGCAGCTTTGTCAAGGAAAGAAAAATAATCACAATGCATTCAAGTTCAAAATCCTTGAAATCTGTTTCACTACAAATCTAGTAGATCTTGAAATCACATTTTAAAGCAGTGGGAATTCAGAGAATGTCAGGCCTGCTGCTAAAAATGACTACAGAAAGATTCTTTATGTTGGCTTTGCCTTTTCAGAAATATATAAGACATAATACAGTATTTACAAAGTGCTACATCACAAAGATTGAGAAATCAAATCAAATTTAAGGTTACAGAAAAATGGATTTTTATACTGTTTCATTTAAGTCTTAAAATCTGGCTTAATGAAATAATTTCCATTTCTGTCTATACGTAGAATACTATGTTGGTATTATTAAAAACTAATTATACATATGATAATCTTATATTTTCATGATAACTAATTTGCCCTTTATAGGAAAAGAGACACTCCAATTGTCCCTTTCCCAATTTGTCTTTTGGACCAAACTTTCACTGCATCAGCTACACCAAAGCCATTACACATTTTTACTAAATGTTTATATCTACATGTTGAATAAACTTTCCACTTATATCACATCTGCTAAAGAATATTGTGAAAACTGTGTTTAAACTTATTTAACGTATTTTTATTCAATTTGTTGTTCTTATTTGTATTCCTAATTTATGGAAGAAATTTATTAATTTAGCACTTTTTATTTATAATAAAATGTTAAATGAATTATTTTATAGTGCCATTAGAACATTTTAATTTTTTCAGTGATGACAATTTTAACAGTTTCATCTGCTTTGGTGATACTTAATTTTAGATAGGAGTCTTTGAATGTATAGCTTAATGGAAATAATAGGTCCAGTTGGAATAAATTATGTGTTTTTTAAAAAAATGTAACAATATGTAAAATATATGATTATAGATAAATAATTCATGATAAACTTCCATTTATTAGGCCACAAAAACCCAAAATATATTTAAAATAGGAATAGTTGGCATTCTCTACCACAATGCAGTAAAACTATACATCTAAAAACCTCCACAAAAAAATGTCTTATTTATCTATAAATTATATTAAAACAAAACACAAAACCATCTCTTAAGCAACTTAGGAGTTATAGGAGAAGTTCATTCACAAATGGTAAAATCTTTAAAATTATGACAATTGAAGACTGGCATATAAATATGTATGGGATGGCAAAGTAGGCCTAAAAGAAAAAGAAAAAAAAAAAAAATATATATATATAAATGTAGTACCTATACTCATTGAAAAAGAAAAGAAAACAACTCAGACATTCCAGACACAATGATAGGAAAGAAAAAAATAAAATTAATGACAAGAAAACATCCTGAAGGGAATGGACAATGTTATAGCTAAACTTAAAGAACACAGAGGAGAAGGAGAAATAAAGCCTCCTTATTCTCCTGTGATAAGAAGCTGCTTGAAGACACAATGTCAGCTGAATTATCTTGCAAATGTAAGAAAAATCTGAAGGCCAGTTAGATACAGAGCAGAAAGATACAAGACTCTGGCTTCTTCATTTATTGAATACACATTTACTCTGCTCTAATCACGAGTCAAAGAATTGGGAATGCATCAGGGGAAAAGAAAGTTATAAAAATCTCTGTTCTCATGTCATTTACATAACAATAATATTAAGGAAGATAAGTCAATTAAGAAATACTTAGCAAAGCAACTTTTATATTATTCAGAGGTATATGGAAAAATAAATTAGAATATCAAGCCAGTAGTAAATGGTAGTGATTTTAAGTAGGTTGGGCAGGTAAGTCTCATTGGAAAGGTGATATTTGAGGAAACTTGAAGGAGGGGAGTACATTACCAATTGAAAGGTTTCACAGGAGTATTTGCTATCATGGTAGCATTTAATATGATAATAGCAATAAGACAATATGGTCCTGTTTTGTAAATATTTGAGAAATTAGAATTTTTAAGCTTCAATTGTGTGACTCTTTCCTAACATGAAATTCTCTTGCTTTTGTAGGATGGTGTTCAAGTACAGCAGGCATTTTTGGAAAGTCAGATAAAGAGAAGTTGAACTGGATATACGCTTAATATGATGACATAGGATATTAGTTTGGTGGAATATATGTATATAATTCTCAGTTACTTATATGTATAATTATATTATGGCCAGCCATCCCAACAAAGGAACAGCTTCAAGAAATAATTGTATTGCCCCCCAGAACAGATACTTCAAGAGTTGTGAACTAAAAATGAAGAGCCAGAGACCATATAATGTTATAAATTGTACTGTGCATGATATCATGTGATATCATGTTGTTTGTAGTATATTTTACCTTTTTAAGAATTATAATTTGTTGCAAGTCTTTTGTATTCTAATAAATGTTTACTTTTTACCTTATTTTATAATGATAATTTTGTAGTTCTTAAAAAGATTCCAGATAATATTTATTTACACAAGATTAAAAATCACCCCTAAAAATTACCACCTAGGTGTTTCTGTGACAGTAGGAAGGTCACAAAAGTGTATTACAATAGGTTTCTGAAATCCAGTGAACAGGGGGGAGGAGCATACTATGAAATTGACTGAGAGTGCTAATAGAGGCCAAATCATGCAGGGTAGTTCACTAGAAATATACTGCAAGACACATATAATTTTATATTACCTGGTAACCATATAAAAATAAAAGAAAACCACACTTCCAGCCAAGATGGAGGCCTAGACCAACATGCTCTGTCTCCCTCTACAACTAAGAAGGACTACAACTACCACAAAACCAGAAAAAAAACAGAAGTTCCAGAAAATAAAGCTACATGGAAGTCCAACGTATGAAGTCATAAAAAGTGGTGCTTGTCTGGATGGGTAGGAGGGGCGAACACACAGCTGAAAGATCGAGCTGTGCTGGAGGCGGCAGCTGCAACCATGAGCAGCTGGTCCCAGTAAGCACAGACACCCGTATTTGGAGGGAGGAGAGAAACACCTGGGAGCTGGCCCTGACTGCCGACTAGACCCGTCAGCTTGTGATTCCGATGCTGGGGAAGGCAGACCCCCATTGTCTCAGACTGTGAGGCCCAGAGGGCATGGGAACAGAGGAGGAGGCTCCCAGTCTCTCAGCGGAGAGTGAACAGAAGGAATCCATCTTGGACCCTCGCCCCCACACAGAGCACCACAGTGTGGTGAGAAAGGTCTCCAGGTTGTGATGAGCACACAGGGTATCCGCCCAATATAGCGATGGAGGTGTGACAGCGCCCCGCCCAAGAAGGAAAAATAAACAAAACGGTCAGCATGGCAGAATTAACGATTGAAATACCAATCACACAGCTAACCAAAAAGAAAATAAGGGGCTTAACTGATGAACAAATAAAGAATCTTTCAGAGGCTCAGTTCAGAGCTATTGTCATAAGGCAGCTTACAGACCTAACAGCAGGACTTAATAAAGACAGGGAAGGAATGAAGGCTAGTCCTGCTGAAATGAACAAAAATACTTACAAGATAAATGGTGAGAAAGGGAAAGCCAGGGATCAAATCAACAAATTGGAACATAGGGAGGGAACAAACAGTCAACCAGTGCAGAAAGAAGAAACAAAAAGTGAGGAATATGAGGAGAGGCTCAGAAACCTCTGGAACAGCTATAAGTGAATGAACATTTGAATTATAGGATTGCCAGATGGTGAAAAAGAATTAGAAATTGAAAAATTATGTGAAAAAATAATGAAGCAGAACTTTCCTAACTTGGGGAAGGAAATGAACTTACAGGTCCAGGAAGCACAGAGAGTTCTGGATAGGCTGGACCGAGGGATGACTATACGAAGACACATTACAATCAAAATGTCAAAAATTAAAGATAAAGAGAGAATATTAAAAGCAGCAAGAGAGAAGAAAAGAATTAAGTACAAAGGGGTCCCAATTAGACTATCAGCTGATTTCTCAAAGGCGACTTTACAGGCAAGAAGGGACTATCAAGAACTATTCAAAGTAATGAAAATCAAAAACCTACAACTGCGATTACTCTATCCAGCAAAGCTGTCATTCAAGATAGAAGGGCAGAGAAAGTGCTTCCAGGACAAAGTAAAACTAAAGGAGTTTGTTAGATCCAAACGACTGTTATATGAGATGTTAAAGGGACTGGTTTAGAAGAAGGAGGATCAAAACTACAAACATTAAAATGAAAACTGTAAAAACAGGCAACTCAATTAAGAAATGGGAAAAGGACCAGAACAAACACTTCTCCAAAGAGGACATACAGAGGGCCCATAGACATATGAAAGAATGCTCAACATCAATAGCCATCAGAGATATCCAAGTAAAAACCACAATGAGATACCACCTCACACCAGTCAGAATGGCCATCATCAACAAATCAACAAACAACTTGTGCTGGAGAAGATGCAGAGAAATGGGAACCCTGGTGCATTGCTGGTGGGAATGCAGACTGGTGCAGCCACTATGGAAAACAGTTTAGAATTTTCTTAAAAAGCTAAAAATGGAACTGCCTTTTGAACCAGCAATTCTATTGCTAGAATTATATCCAAAAAATCCTGAAACACCAATTCAAAAAAACCTATGCATCCCTGTGTTCATAGCAGCACTATTTACAATAGCCAAGTGCTGGAAACAACCTAAGTGCCCATCTGTAGATGAGTGGATCAAAAAACTGTGGTACATTTACACAATGGAGTACTATGTAGCAGAAAGAAAGAAGGAACTTCTACCATTTGCAACAACATGGATAGAACTAGAGGGAATTAAGCTTAGTAAAATAATCCAAGCAACAAAAGAAAAATACCTTATGCTATCACCTATTACAGGAAACTAATGAACAACACAAACAAATGAGCAAAATTGAACTAGAGATATGTAAACAAAAAATAAACTAACAGTAACAAGGGGGGAGGTGGGAGGGAGAGAAGGGGGTAAGAAAGGGAAGGGTCTAGTCAAAGAACATGTATAAATGACCCACGGACATGGACAACTGAGTGGGGACTGAATGTGGGGGAAGGGAGGGACAGGGTGCAGGGAAGCAAGAGGGGGAAAAAAGTGGGACAACTGTAATGGAAAAACAAACAAAAAAATTTTTAGTGGGGGAAAAAATAAAAATATAAAAATGGAAATGCAAGTTCAGTGAATATTATAAGGACAAGGATTTTCCTTCACACTGTATATTTTTCTCCCTAACTGATCCCTTTAGTTTGGCATTCTAAAGAAGTAAGTAATGGCATAAGTTTCTTTGCATAAAACTAATAAGACCAGTCATTAATAAAGGTTTTTTTGACCAAGACTTTGACTGGAATGTCATGCTTAAAAAAGACATGCTTGGGCTCTGGTTGTTACCAAAAAGCCCTGAGGAACTGGGATTGACTTTTGAAGGTCATAAAAGTCCACAAGATAAAAGGCCCGATACCTTGGTTGGTTGTGTGGTCCACAACAATCTTTCCAGGGAAGGAATGAAGGTTGTTTTCCTGAAAGATGGCTAGAAGGGACCTTCAGGCATAATGGAAAACCAGAAGGACTTGGAAAAGACAGGTGTGTACAGGCAAGGCTGAATGGCAGTTATGTGGCTCAGCTTCTGTGCCCTGAAGGGCAGACTGAAGGTCACCCTAAATGTTCCTTGGATAAGTTCCTGCAAAGCAGAACTAAAGATCATAAGTAATAATTTTCTGCTTTTATTGTGTTTATGCAAATGAACAGGATAAATTAAAAATGGACTTAATGCCGTCCCTTTAATGACAAGGAGGGTAATCTTAGGGAGAAAAACCGTGATTCAAAGAAAATCACAATACTCAGTGGTAGACTATAAAGTAGTGCAGCTAACTGTCTTTAAGGTTTCTTTTCATTTAAAACTTTTTTTCATTTGAAAGTTAAAGTATGTCTGTGGTATCATCAAAGATGCTTAATTTACAGGCAAGAAGAATGTCAAATGCCTTGCAACTGGATGTCTTCCCAATAAGACAGTCCTACAGGTTTAGAGACTTGTATGTGGGTTATGTTACATAAATTAATATGTGTTTTCTGTTTTCATAGGGCATAAGCCTATGATCTCATTACCTGAGTGATTATCTATGTATAGGCCTCACTTAATCCTGTCTGCATCGCTGCCTCCTGAGACTGAATGGTTTGGCTGAACTAAGTGGCTGGGTTTGTGAAGAATGGGGTGGTCTGTGGGCCTCATTTTAAAATTGGTTTCTCTTTTCTATCCTAATGGCTTGGACAGAAAAAGCCCAGAGGTCTGAGAGGGGGGAAACCTAAAATATTTCCCTCAGCCCAAACTAAGTATAGTGGGCAGGTGAGATGTGCCTGGCACACCTTCCTCCAAAGAAGCCCTTTTTTCCCTAACATGGGACATTGAAAAATTAATCCCTGCCTTTTGTCATCTAGTGGTTATGGATTGAATGATGTATTTTAACCCTGTTGCCAAACCTGTTGCCCCCAGAATACAACAAGGATGCCAGCCTGTTAAATCAAGCATGCCATTGTCTGGGGACAGCCAACCATCCTGGAGTCTGCAGGATCCTTCCCCATGTGGGAAGGCCACCATCCCCTCCACAACCCCTCTTATTAGGGATTTCTGAACCCAAGGATAGGTAGGACAACAACCATGTCCAGCTTGGAGCAGCTAGAGGAGCTCGAGACCTTCGCCCATTGACCTTTATGAGATTATAAAGGGTCTTAAGTTTGAGAGGGAGGGATTGTTATTTTTTATTGTTAAATTAATTAATTAATTATTATAATTATATTTATAATAATTAATTAATTAATTTAAAAAAGAAGAAGAATATATGAGAGGGTGAAGCGGGAGAGCTTGTATGTACGACTCCTGGGCATGAACTTTGGGGGGAATTTCTGGGGGAGGGGGTTGCTGGATGGAGGGGAGCAAAAAGAAAAAAGTAGGAACTATTGTATCACTATAATCAATAAAATATACTTAAAAAAAGAAAAAAGAAAAAAAGCTCAAAAAATGAAAACTGTATCACAACAACCAACAGCAGAAGCTAGGGAATTAAAACAAAGGCAAATTAAGTAGGCAACGAGAAGGGAAAAAGGATTATAGGTATGAGGAACATATTGGGGGGAGGTCAGTGGGGAGGAGGAAGGGGGAAAAGGGAAGGAGATGATGCAGGAATTAAGAAGCATAGTATGAGGGAGTGGAATAGACAGGAAGATGTTAAGAGGAACTATATGCACAACCAATGGGCATGGACTAAGGTAGGGGGGGACAACAGGAGGAAGAGGGGTCACAGGATGGAGGGGAGCAAAGGGAAAAGAAATTGGGACAACTGTAACAGCATAATCAATAAAAATAAATAAATAAGGTTTTTTACCCCCAAAAAATAAATTTAAAAAATGAAATGAAATAAAACCAAATTAATTTAGCAATTTATCTTATTTAGCCCAACATATACAAAACTTTAACTTCTAAACAGATAATCAACATACAAACTATTAGCAAGGTAATTTTCTTTTTTCTTTTTTTGTCATACTAAATATTCAAATTCAGATTGTATTTTATACTTTAAAACATAGTATCTTTTTGACCAGGCACATACTGGCACTCAATAGCTACATGTTGTTAGTGACTACTGAAATTAACAGTACAGCATTAGAACATAGTAACTTTTAATGCATTTGTCATAGGGGTGGACTGTCAGCAGAGAAGTTACATGATCCTATTTACAGTATAAAGAGATCACTCTACAGTTAAAAATAGACTACAGAGATATAAAATTTGAAGTGAAGAGACAGATTAGGAGACTATTGCAATAATTCATCAGGAGAGGATGTTTTACTAGATTAAGATGATAGTAAAGAATTTAGAAAAATTTAGTAAGATTCTGTATGTGTTTCAGTCATTAAGACAGGATTGTTAATGAATAAAATGAGGGAAAAATGGGAAAATTTTATAAGAACTGGACAACTGATAACACCATTTATTGAGATAGGAAAGATTATAACAAAAGCTAGTTTGAGAGTTTTGTGTTTTATTTTGGTTTTTGATATATTGTGTGTGTGTGTGTGTGTGTGTGTGTGTGAGACAGAGAGAGAGAGAGAGAGAGAGAGAGAGAGAGAGAGAGAGAGAGAGAGAGAGAAAGAGGTATTATGGACAAGTAAGCCAATCAACCTTAACTCTTTATGTGACATTATAAATGTCCTCATTTTGTAAATAACTTCAAGTTGATTCTGTTATTTACAACTGAAACTTGAATGCACATGTTATTAAAGGTGATGATATTTTTTATTTAATTTTTCTAGATTTCTCATATTCCTATACCCCAATAGATAAAACATCATAAGTAAAAAAACAAAACATTTTGAATATGAAATGATGTTGCCTATATATGACTATATGCCTGGTTTTACTTGGGCAATACCAATTCATATCTGCTTTCCCAATATAATTGTTGATAGGAGCCCTTTTTATTCTAAAAACTCCTGGTTTGGATGATAAATGACATACTTGCTATAAATTTTTATTACCACAATATTGTCATGTTACAAACCACCATCAAAATTAATAGCTTAAAATAACAACTGTGTGCTACTTCTCATGAATTTGAAATCGGTTGAGCTGAGCTGCTAGCTTGAATGTTCTTGGTTGGGCTTGCTTTAGCCTCTGTGATCAACTAGCAGGTTGACTGGTATTTGTCTGATCTAGAATGACCTCAGCTGAGATGATTTATGTTTCACATACCCTTTCCTCCCCCAGTCAATGCATTGGCTTATTCTTATAACCAATTCAGAGTTTTAAGAAGGTAAATGAAAGCGTGCAAGCTCAAAACTAGCACAGCATCACTTTCACACTAGTGCACTAGCATACTGTCAGCTAAACCAAACCACAAGGCCAGCACAGAGTCAGTGTGGGACAGAACAATGAAGTAACAGGGCAAAAGGTTGTTCGATATGGTCAGGGTGTTAATTTAATGCATCAGTGCAATCAACCAATCACTTAATATAAAAGTTATTTCCTTATTTCTTTAGTTCCCTCATTTTTCTCTAGTCAACTACACATTTTGAAATGATCACATAAAAATTTGTATATATTTTATAATGCTTTCTTTTCTGGGATCTCTACAATAAACTTGCAATAACCACTTGAATAATTCCCTTTCCTTTACATTTTTCTCCAAGTTTTATTCCCACAAAGCTTTCCAAGTCCCCCTATTTTTGATGTTTAATCAAGATACAGTTATAGTTATATTTTTGTCTATGCATTCTTAAAATGTGTTCTTTTATAAGGAAGCCTGCTGGGGAAATAACACACATAATAATCAAATGTAGCCTACAGAAAGATAATTTGCATTTTAATATTTAAATACTTATTATAACTCAAGTTTTAAGCATTTCTTTGAAAACTACCACATGCCCTTGATTGAAAAGAACAGTAAACATATTCAGGAAAGTCATATATTGATTTGCAATTCCTCAAAAACAGATGTTTTCTTCATTACCTAGTTTATATCTGCATCACTATTTTTAATTTTCATTGTTCTCTATAATGTATACTCTATAATGCCACCTACTTAAAAAATAAAATACTACCTATGAATCTTGAAATATATTCAGTATTAAAACTGTCTACTAAATAAAATGATCCAGAATAAATACCTATTAATAATAGTCAGTTCTAGAGCTCCAGCATCTTACTGTTGGAAACTTTTCTACTCAGATAAATTTTTTCAAAATATCCTGTTCCTTTCAAAATTAGTTTTTCATTTGTTTATTATTATACAGATGCTGATGAAGCCTTGGAAACAAAGTTACTTAATGTATAATGAGATAATCATAAAATAAAGTTCTTCATTATTATTCAGATAATTGGAACCGAGCACAGAAACATAATTTATCAGTTGAAGATGGAGCACTCATAATCTCCTTCCTCAGTTTTTGTTTAGTATTGTTACAACATGATTTAGGATTAAGGAAACCTCATGTTGTAAAGTGTACTAAATAATGAGACATAGTAAATTTTAATTTTCTTGATTATATACAGTTTTGTAACTGTCTCAAAGTAAATACAGACAAAAATATGAGGTGTTAGGTAGATTGACTTTTCATTTTGTTGATGGATTCCTATGTCATGCAGAAATCTTTCAGTTTGATATAGTGCCATTTATTTCTTTTGTGTTTGTTTCCCTTATTATTGGAGTCAAGTCCACAAAAATACAAGGTATGAGGACTTCCGGCCAAGATGGAGGCTTAGACGGACACGCTAGGTCTCCCTCTACAACTAGAGAGGAATACAACTACTTCAAAACAAAGGATAACTAGAAATTCCAGAAAATAAAACTACATGGAAGTCCAACATATGAAGTTATAAACCAGCGGTGCCATTTGGGCAGGTAAGAGTTAAAGAGGGCAGTGCTGTTTGCAGTCGCACCCGGAGCGGCGGGCAGCGAGGAATCCCGCCTGCAGTCAAGCCCCTGGCGGTGCGCGACTCCGGCGCTGGGGAGAGCGGCCGCCGCATCGTCTTGAACAGTGAGGCCCAGGGGGGCGGGAGGATGGATCCCGGTCTCCTAGCTGAATAACTGTGTGAATCCATCTTGGACCCCCGCCCTCAAAGAAAGCACCACAGGGCTGCGAAATAGGTCGCGGACAGGCAGGCACTGGTCGCTGAATTGTGACGCGTACACAGGCACTGCCCCGGACAGCTGGCCCAAGAAAACAAAACGCATCTGTCAAAATGAGGCAGACAACTATAGAAATCCTGGTGACACAACTCACCAGGCAGCAGATAGAGAACCTGACAGATGAACAGATAAGAAACCTGTCAGAGGCTCAGTTCTGGGCCATTGTTATCAGGTGGCTTACAGAATTCACAAAAGAGCAGGAAAAAGATAAGAAAGAAGCGAAAAACTTTCATAACGAAAGGAACAAAACCGCAAACGAGATAGATGGTGAGAAAAAAAAATCCAGAGTTCATTTCAACAAACTGGAATATGGAGAAGGAACAAGCAGTCAACCAATGCAGCGAGAGGAAATGGGAAGCAACAATGAGAGGATCAGAAACCTCTGGGACAGCTATAAAAGGCCCAACATAAGAATCATTGGTTTGCCAGAGAATGAGGAAGATGAACTAGAACTTGAAAAATTGAGTGAAAATATAATAAAGGAGAACTTCCCAGACTTGGGGGAGGGAATAGACTTGCAGGTCCAGGAAGCAAGGAGAGTTCCCAAGAGACTGGACCCAGGGAGAACCACCCCAAGACACATTATAATCAAAATGTCAAAAATTAAAGATAAAGAGAGAATCTTAAAAGCAGCAAGAGAGAAGAAAAGAATTATGTACAAAGGGGTTCCAATTAGACTATCAGCTGACTTCTCAAGGGAAACCCTACAGGCAAGAAGAGACTGGCAAGAAATATTCAAAGTAATGAAAATCCAAAACCTACAACCACGAATACTCTATCCAGCGAAATTGTCATTCAGAATAGAAGGACAGAGAAAGTGTTTCCAGGACAAAATAAAACTGAAAGAGTTCATTAGATCCAAACCACTGTTATATGAGATGTTAAAGGGACTGGTTTAAAAAAACAGAAGCTAGGGAGATGAAACAAAGGCAAACTAAATAGGCAACAAGAGTGGAAAAGGAACTGTGGGTACGGGAAGCATATTGGGGGGAGGTCAACAGGGAGGGGGAATGGGGAAAGGGAGGGAGATGATATAGGAATTGGGGATCAAGGTAGGAGGGAATGGAATAGACGGAGAGAGGTTGGGAGGAACTGTATGCACAACTAATGGACATAATCTAAAAGGGGGGGACAACTGGAGGGAGGGGGGCCACCGGGTGGAGGGGAGCAGAGGGAAGGGAAATTGGCACAAATGTAATATTTTAATCAATAAAACACATTAAATCTGAAAAAAAAATACAAGTTATGTCCAGAAGGTACCCAGTGATGTAATATAAAAAATAGAGACACTTATTGAAGAAGATACAAGATACAAGAAAGAGAGTACATAGGACAATGACACCTAAGTCCCCTTCAAAGTAGGCACCTTTAGACCTAACACATGTCTCCCAATCGCCATCAGCTGCCCCATTATATTTTCCTGAATTTCATCAATGGTTTAAAATCTCTTCCCTTTCAAAGGTAATTTTAGTTTTGGGAAAAGCCAGAAGTTGCAGGGGGCCAAATCTGGTCTGTAGGGGAACTGAGTCCCTGGGTGATTTGATGTTTTTCCAAAAAACTTTGCATGAGAAATGATGTACTGTTGTGATGAAGCTGCCAATCACAGTTTCCCGTCGCTGCAGCCTTCTGAATCATCTGAATAGTTTCCACAGAGGAATGTTCAAGCTTAACGCAAAATCTGTTGCAGATTTGTTGCTCTATTTTCTAAGTCATTTTAAATGCAATGACCACACAGTACAAATGCTCACTCAAGGGCGTCTACCACTCCCACTGACTAGTACAGTGACATTGTCATTGTTCATGCATGTGCATTTCAGTCCACTCTCCTTGGCTTCCAGGTCACATCAGTGTCACAAAAACCATTCTCATTATATTAACAATGGCTGGATTTTTTCTGACAGACCTCATATCTAAGACTGTTGTAAATGGAAGAAAATCTGTAAATTATACATCTGATAAGGGGTTAAATTCAAAATATATAGAGAACTCATACAGCTCAACAACAATAAAACAAAGAACCCCATTAAAAAAGATGGCCAAATCATTTTAATTTCAATACTTTAAACTTAAAACTTATATAGTATTACAATTCAGTGTTACATCAATTTAAAAAAAATAAAATGTTCTTTCATTTCCTTTTAGCATCAACAGATACTATCACATTAAAAAGAGTAATTATTTTTCTAGACGTTATTTTTATTTTATTTTTAAGTATATTTTATTGATTATGTTGTTACAGTAGTCCCAATTGTTTTTCCCTTTGCTCCCCTCTGCCCAGTACCCTGCTTCCCTCCAGCAATCCCACACCTCTTAGTTCATGTCCATGGGTCATGCATATATGTTATTTGACTTCACCTTTTCCTATATTATTCTTAATTTCCCCTGTCTATTTTGTATCAACCAGTTATGCTTCTTAATCCCTGCATTTCCCCATTTTCCCTCTCCTCCCTCTCAGCTGATAACCCTCAAAATGGTCACCATACTTATTATTCTGTTCCTATTCTGGTTTGCTTAGTTGGAATTTGTTTTTATTTTTTAGATTGAGTAGTTGATAGTTGTGAGTTTTTTGTTATTTTAATTTTTTTAGTTTTAATCTTCTTTTTCTTAAATAAGTCCCTTTAACATTTCATATAATAAGGGCTTGGTGATGATGAACTCCTTTAGTTTTACCTTGTCTGGGAAGCACTTGATCTGCCGTTCCATTCTAAACGATAGCTTTGCTTGATAGAGTAATCTTGGTTGTAGGTCCTTGCTTTTCATCACATTGAATACTTCTTGCCAGTCCCTTCTTGCCTGCAAAGTTTCTTTTCAGAAATCAATTGATAGTCTTATAGGCACCCTCTTGTAGGTAACTCTCTGCTTTTCTCTTGATGCTTTTAAGATCTCTCTTTATCTTGAGCCTTTGGCATTTTATTTGTGATGTGTCATGGTGTGGTCCTTTTTGGTTCTAGCTTGTTTGGGACTCTTTGTGCTTCCTGGACTTGTATGCCTATTTCCTTCATCAAATTTGGGACATTTTCTTTCATTGTTTTTTCATAAGCATTCAATTTCTTGCTCTTCCTTCTATTCTTCTGGCACCCCTATGATTCGAATGTTGGCATGTTTAAAGTTGTCCCAGAGGTTCCTAAGCCTCTCTTCATTTTTTTCAATTCTTGTTTCCTCATTATGTACTTGTTGACTTTTTTTTTTCTTCCTTATGCTCCAAATCATTGATTTGAACCCCAGTTTCCTTCCCTTCACTATTGGTTTTAAGTGGATTTTTCTTTGTTTCATTTAGCATAGTCTTCACTTCTTCCCTTATATGTTTGTTGTACTTAAGCATATCTGTCAAGTCTGTGAGCATATTTATCACCAGTGTTTTGAACTCTACATCTGTTAAGTTTGCTATCTCCTTGTCTGTTAGGTTGGCTATCTCCTCATCATTTAGTTCTCCCAATGGAACCTTGATTCATTTTCCCTTTTGGGCCATACTTCTCTGTCTCATCTTGACAGGCTCCTATGTTTGTTTGCCTCTGTGTCTTAGGTAGAGCTGTCACTCCTGTTACATTGCAAGGGGTGGACCCTTATGCATTTGTCAGTACGAGCAACCCATTTTACCATATTGTGGCACTGTATGTGGGGGAGGGGTCTGAGAGGGAACAATGTCACTTGCTCAGCACTTGTTCCTTTTCCAGATACTTCTTCCACTTCCATATGGAACTGGCACCTCTCTAGCTGTTACCCTGGCCATCGTTACCACAGTGGTGGGTATATGAATTTTCTAGGACCATGGGGACCCTTTAAACAAGCAGACTCTACTGAGAGACTTGCATTTTCTGCTTCTGCCCCAACCCACACTGGTTTGCACAGTCAGAAACAATGAGGCTTTATTTTCCCTGGTGCTAAACCATGAGCTGTGTGGTTTGGTCTGGTGCTGTGAGTGCTCCCCAGGTGTCCCCCTCTACTTTTTAAAATGTGTGACTGTGCTTTCTACTGGCCTGCCATTGCCACTACTCTGCCGCCACCACACCATGTCCTCTCCGTCTTGGCTCCACTCCTCCTATTTGTTTGGGTATTTCTTTTTTATATCTTTGTTTGTTGGACTTCCAAGTACTTAGTTTTCTGGAACTTCTGGTTGTCTCTAGTTTTGAAGTAGTTGTATTCTTTCTTAATTATGGAGGGAGATGCAGTGTGTCTGTATAGGCCTCCACCTTGGCTGGAACTATTTTCCTAGAATTTAAATGTTATTAATTCTTTATAAGCATTTTGATTTTTTAGAGTAAATAATCCAGTAACTATTCTATAGTCATGAAAATTCCATAAAAAGCATGTACATACACACACAGCTAGACAGAAATAATCATATTATATGTACCAGTAATCCTTCAGTATAGTAAATTGAAGAATGGAATAAACAATTTTTTTATGTGTATGAGATAAGCACAAGAGAATGTCTATATTTTCTGTGGATTCTTCTATAATGAAAGCATCTGTTATAAATTACAAGAAGCTGAATCTAAATGACTAACTACTTGTTAATATTCTAGTTATTTAAGGTGTTTTACAAAACTTTATCTGATCAAAGATATAGTGGTCAAGTAGTCCTATGATATTCTTGATAAAAGAAATTTGATAGTTCCTAGAAATATGGTATAATTATACTTTATAACAAGTATTATTTTGTTTCTCAGAGAGCAAAAGAGACTACTTCTTCAATATTGTTGAAATTCCGCACTAATGAAATTACAGTTATAAAATTATCTTTCATCTCTTGCAAACTTAATTAACAAAAGTGCAAAATATTCTTAAAATAATTAATTCCAAAACTAAGCTATTTGGTTGTGATATTCAAATAAGAAAAAAGCATAAAGATTTAAATAGGGACATATCTACAATCAAAATACAATGGTTTAAAAATATATGCTATTATGTAAACTTTTCTAGAAAGATTATCATCGCCCAATACTTTGTAATTAATATTTCATAAAGACAATATAATAATTTTCTGTGGTTTCAGAAAAGCCATCCATGGTAATATTAAAGTATTTGTTTTCCAATTCTATTTCAATTATTTTGCTTGTGTGTTTCTTCTTTTGCATAGGAATGAACAACCTTTTCAATAATTTGAAATAATTATAACCCAAGTTTCTATATTGCAGTATTGTCCTACAACACATTAAAATTGTTTTTTATATTCTAAATTTTAATTCAAAAGTTATTTAGCAGTTCCTTCAAATACCTTGATTCTCTATTTCAACTCTCAGTTTATACATTCTTACACTTTCCTCCCTGATCTTGGATTCTATTAGCACCTACTAGCTTTCCATTAGAATAACCACCTAGCTGAATCCAGATTAAATTGAAGAATAATGAGCAAATAAATTATTGTATTAAGTCCCCACATTTTAAGATGGTTTGCTCTACAAAACTAAATAACTGATATACCTCTACCCAAAATATTTAAATTCAGTTTGTCTTCCATAAGCATTTTTAAAACTTCTCATATGATTCTAATATAAAGTTGGTGTGGAGAGCAGTAACTTTAGAAAATTGAGATACCAGAATATTTATCCATAAAATGCTAAATTGAAATATTTGAACAAGCTTTGTCTTAATACTAGGAAGTAAAGAGGCTAATATATAGCAAATGGCTTTGGGACTTATTTTCTGACTAAATGTCTTATAGTAAATATAGATTTTTAAATAGAAAAAAAACGTTGTCACTGATGTGCGAATAGTTTTAGAAAAGGAATTAGTAAGTTTATTAACAACAAGCTTGATCACAATTAACTAAGTTGTTTATTTTATGTTCTTGTTAAATTATTAGGTAATGATTTTATTAAGTTACTAGGTTTTGTTGAATTATTAGATATAATTTTGTTAAATTATTGATATTAAATTCCACTCAGATAACAGTGCCTGGCACATACTTCTTTCTTAGCAATTATTTGTTGAATGAATAACTGGTCAAATTTTAATTATCAATAAGTAGTTTTTACTATTGATTATTTTATTAGCCTTTATGTAGAATGGTCTTATTCTTATAAAACTTGAATACCCAGTCTGGTCAACTTTGGCTAATACAAATATGTCCATTATCTTGAATCCCTCTGAGTCAAGATAAACGCCTGATATATTCTGTTATTTTAATGTAAACATTACCAAAAAATATTTCATAATTCAGTTTACTAACTGATATCTAATAACCTGGGTGGATAATAATGTTATTGTAAGGTATATTCCTTTACATTTATAATCTGTAGTAGTTTCCATAAATGTTAGTGATTGTTGCCTTTTTGTGTGTGTGTGTGTGTGTGTGTGCATACTTTTCATTCTTCTTAAGCTTTGTTACTTAAGTCATATAGTATTATCATGATAAGTTGTCTTCCTGACTGATAAATCTTACTAATCGGTCATAGTGTTTTTCTTATAGAATCCGTAAAGGTCTTAGAAAGACTATGGTGTTTCATCTTTAAGTATACATTTCTTTACAAGCTGGTAGAGGGCAAGTTGGCGAATGAAGTGGTGAGACTAGGAAAATGATGTTATCATTTGCAGTTCCAGTTGCAGATGAGTAGTACTTTGAGATATCAAAGTAGAATATGGGTTTATTTCTGAAAGAAATGTGCTTATCATACAAATCCTTACTAAACAGTGAACCAGCTGTGTGTGTATTGACTTAACTGTGCTTACCAAAGCATTTGTGTATCTGTCTATAACACCATTTATCAGTGTCTGACTCTTCTGCTACATTGTGGGTATCTCAGTTACAGATGAGCTCCCATTTCTCTTTGTATTACCATAAAAAAGAGAAGGGATTAATCTATAATGACCATTATGTTAAAAACTGTTTATGTTAATTAATTTTTTTGCCATGTTCTTATAAATGATTTATACTTTTTAAAATTTGCCATGATGATTTTAAAAAGTTATTTGGGTATTTTCTCTGACTTACTTTCTAAAATATTTTATTACCTAAATATGGATTATTTTATTTTGTTCTTTATAGTTCTTGTGTTTTATTTTTTAATAAGCATGAATTACTTTTGTCATTTCAATGTAAATTTAAGAATAATATAAAACTTATTCTTATTATTTCATTGTTTTACTTAATATTTATTCTTAAATGGCATGACACAGAAAATATTTACTGAGTGCCTGTATGTGTAAGGTCCTATATTAAATTAGGTACTTAGAAAAATACTAAATTAAACTTAGTGTATATTCTATCTCTAGAAGAACATTAGTAAGCATGGTCTGGAATTCATGTGAAAGGTGTGTGAGTGTGTGAGGAAGATGGTGACCAGGGTAGTGCATTGAATGGGAGAAAAGAGGTGCTATTCAAACATTTCTTATAACTTATCCATGGTAGAAAGAGTGGCTCCATATTTAGGTTCTGTTAAACTTCTTACATAATATGGCATGTCTATGAATAAGTCTTTCCTTTTATATTATAAAAATAAAGTAGAGCAAAAAAGTAATCATTGTTTTTAAGCAAAAGGATTTAAGCAGGGAATTTATAGCTATTGTTTGTAGATGTGTACAAATTTCAAGAAATGGCAGCTATCTTGGTATACTTGGCTTAAGAACAACAATGCATAATAGTCACAATCTGTTTATCCCATCTGGTATCCTTGAGATGAAAATCCATTACATAGAGTGATCAGTATTATCAGGTTCCATGTTGAGGATTATTAATGTTTTCCCAAATCAGGATTAAAAAATATATGCTTAATTAGAACTAATGTAGTGGGCACCCAAGTGTGGGATGGTTTTTAAATGGTATTATTCTTGATGTGCTATCAAAGGCAGCTTGAAATGCACAAGTAAGAATGGGAAAGCCTCCCATGAACTGAGTTGTAAGCAAGGTTGAAGTTAAGTAAACAATTTAAATAGCTGAAACACATAACAAAGTTGATGATTTCTGGCTCAACAATTTGAAATGATAACAGAAGAAAATAATTTTGATGGGGAATACATAATTAAAGGTGCTAAAGAGTTGGGTAAACTAAATGTAGCTTTGATATTTGGCTGAGGATTTTGAAAATATGACATATCTTAAAGGTGCCAATAAAGAAGGGACCAACTAAAATGATGTTATAAACTAAGTATAAATCATTTCAGATTACTCCGTGCCTGGCTTAAATGCTGGCTTCCTGTAAAAACATGCATCATTTTAAACAGAACATTTATGAAGTTTTTGGGAGAGTAGACTCTCTGAATCAAGTCTTATCCTCTGTTCAGTAAGTTTATTCTCACTGATATAGCTACTTCAGAAAAAAGTATCATATATTTTCACCCATAGTAGATCAAAGCAAAGTATTTTACTATTTTTTAACTGGAAAACAATATTTTTCCTAACTCTCTAATATGTATTTTCTTCCGTGTTAAATATCTGAAGGCAACAGAAGTTGAAGCATAACAGATTGAGAATTTACAAAGTTCCATTATATAAGTAGGGATGTCCCTGATTCTGGAAATTTCTATTGTTTTATTTTTGCTTGTTTTCCCTTTTGGTTTCTCTACTAGTTCTGAAATTATATAGACATAGGTATACATATAAAGATATAAATATATCAAATATTTCTGATATTTAAAAGCAATCCTGATGATTTTTTTTTTTTAGCTTTCTTGTTTTCCTTCAGTGATTTAACAATTAGAATCAAATACTTTTAAATTTGTACTAGGTAGAACAATGAGTCAATTGCATAAATATACAATATTCTCTATTTCATTATAAAAGTTAACATATTATAGAATCACACTGTTCTTCAATTTTATTTAACATTAAACTCCATACATTGTTATTCATATATTTTAAATTCTATGGTGTACTTTAGAAGAAAAAATAAAATGACTTTCAGTGTTTCTAAGCATATTATATTATCATTAGTTACTTAATTTTGTTTCTTATTCATTATATTCAATTGTTTTCTAATGTTAGCAATAATTCTTAAAATACAAATTAAAATGCTTTAATGAATGAGAAATAATACTTATAAAGTAGGAGATTAAACACCTACTACTAAAGCCAATGGAAATCACAGATTGTACAACCATTGTATTAGAGTCTGATTGCTGCTGTAACAAATTGCTGGTACCTTAAACTTGGTGGTTTAAAACAAGACAAATTTTGTTTTATAGCTCTGGAAGTCAGAAGTCCCAAATGAGTGAAATGGGGCAAAATATTAGGTGTTGGCAGGCTGCATTCTTCTTGCAATCTCTTGAAGTGAATTCATGCCCTCCCCTTTTCCTGTTTCTGGAGGTTGCCCTCTTCTTGGCCCTCTTCCAGCAATTATAGCATCTCAACCATGGCTTCTGTTGTCACTCTTCCTTCTCTGACACCACCCTTCCTGTGTTCCACTTATGAGAACTCTTGAGATTGCATTGAGCTCACCAGAATAATTCAATATAATTTCTCCATATCAAGATACTTTGATTTAATCACATCTAATAGCTCTTTTACTCTCTAATATAATAAACACACAAATTCTGGAGAGTAGGATGTAGGCATCTTTTGAATCTTGTTATTCTGTCTAACACAGCTGTTTAAAGAAGTGGTAATAGTAACCAACCAGTTTCTAGGCTCAGGGTCTGCAAAACTAATTTCAGAGTCTTAACTGTTGACCTCACCTTACCTTAGTAACAATATTTTGGCTTCTAACCTCTAATGAGTGGCAGTAACTTAGACAGTCTTGTACTATTAATTGTTTGTTTTTTGCTTCTTATATTTTAGAGATCATGATGGCTAAGCTGGCAGGAAAAGACAGATATGGTCACAAAACAGTGAATCTTCACATAAATTTCACAGTTTAAATATAAGGCATAGTTATGAGTCTTATTCAAAAGATAGCCCAGAGAGACTCCAGAAGACATAAGAAAATCCTCATGGTCCATGTGGTCTTTGGCTTATTCCATATGCCCCTGAATCTGTATCTTTCTCTGCCTAAACTCTCAGAACATTAACTTGACTTTATATCTCTGTCTTCCTTGATTACCATTCCCATCCAGAACTCCAAACATTTCTAGCAAATTTCTATAAATGAACTGCCTTCACTGGTATAATGTGGAAGGCATAATTATGAGTCTATGCTGCCCCTGAGAATATGTTTACCCACCATCTTTAGTTCAGAATATGTCCTGGCTGCCTGACAGATGATTCCATGCATACCTCCTACTTAGAGAAGTTCCCCACTGATGGTGAAGGACAAATGGCAAAAGCTTTTGATGGTCTGTGTTCAGAGTTCATTCTGAATGACAAATAAAAAACCCACCTTTTTCCGTTACTGTTGCTTTTCAAAAAAGTCCATGCTTGCAGAGGAAGCCGTACCAAGCTGCAGAAGTAAGAGCTCAAATCTTCTAAGGATATGAAGTTTATATGCTTCCCCTTGGAACAATTAAAAGTGGTCATCTCAATTAACAATTTTATTAAATGTGCCCACAGGAAGAAAGATTTGCATATGACTAAATTCTGTACAGTATGAGAAAGCAGAGTTGTCATTAAAAAAAGAGAACAAACTCATCAGCAGCCGTCCGTCTCGAGAGACGATGGTGTAGCTTCTTAAGAGTCTATCTGCACCGCCGAGAATGGCTGTGCAGTCCAACTCGGGAGTGACACGGTATCTGTCTCCTCCCATGTTGAATCGACATCTTGCGATGACGCTGGAGTGTCCTCTCCAGTGGAGCTGAAGCTACAGAGCCTGGGCAGGGTGATATGGAGGGTCTGCTGTTGCCCATGCAGCAGACCCCCCCTCTCTTCGCAGCTGAGGGATCCAAGGGAAAGACGGAGTCAATACAGCTTGGCTTCAGGTGTGCCGCAGGAGTTGCCGGTGTTGACTACAACGTCAAACTGCCTTAGGGACTCCGGCCCCGGATTTTCTGTCGGGGTTTACTCCCTTAGCCTTTCCCCTGAAGAGGTATGCCGCAAGGCAGCGGAGGTTTTTTGGAGTCAGAGTTTTCCTTCTCTGATGTGCCCTGACTGGAAGATCGAACCAGCGACACTTAGCTCGCAGGCCGACGCTCCATCCACTGAGCCAAACCAGCCAGGGTAGAGAGAACAAACTACTTTCACAAATTTTACAATAACATATGGTCACATCAAATATTGATAGAGTCTTTTTCACAGGAGAAGCCTTTGTAAAACAAGGGACTGTGAAACTTAAACTTCATTACTTTGACAGTAGATTTGCTTCTGGATATTAACCTTCCATTCATGAAGTTAGCCCTTTGCTTGCTCAGTATATATAGTGGAAATTAATAAATGTTTGCCAAATACCTTCTACTATCACTCTTACTCTTCCCTTTTCTAGAGAATTTATGCATTACACCAGCATTGCTTCATTGCCTGAGGGTGATATTCCTTTTTATTGCTACCAGCAGCGTAAATGGACTCTTTTCTACTCTTATCCTCCAAAATATACCAGCTAAAATATTTGTCAGCTCCTCACCCAGAGAAATAAGCAAAAGCTTGATTTCCTTATGCACTAAGAAGCTAGTGTCCACTGACACTGAAGCTAACTAAATACTAGCATCACCTACCTAGAAAATGCCTCCAATGTTCAATTCCATGCTGACCACAGATGCATTGTTTCTGACTAGGAACCTTTCAGGTTCTGGGTTTCTAGGAGGATTGGTTACTCTGCCTCTTTACCATCTAGCTTAAGATTGGTCATAAATGAGGTCACATGAGGATTAATGTGACATTAACATCTAAATGTAAAATCTTTTAAAACAACCAATTTATTATACATTCATAACTTAAATGAAGGAGCTCTTACACTACTTTTTTCAAATTAGTATCCTATATATTTTCATAAACTCTCCAATGATAAATCACCTAGAAATGTTGAATAAAATTCAACAAAGATTATTTTGAATGTGTAGCTGTGGCTTGTAAGATAATAAAATAGGTTATTAAGGGAAAAAACAGTTCCATTTTTAATTGTATGAGTTTCTATGTTTAAAGGCTTAGGCAAGTTTAAAATTAAAAGAAGCTGAGAAAAAAGTTGTAGTTTTAGGATCAGAGAAAAAAATTTTTTCTAATTTAAGCAAGGTAAATTAAGAAAAAGATTTCTGGTTTACTTTAGGCCTTAATTTCTTCTCTTTTATCCTCCTATCTTAAAATCCTGATCTTTAAATGTAGTGCTGTTTACAATGTCTCCTTGATTAGAGTCTTATGATTATTCTGTGGAAGTAGAAGTAAAGACAATTCCATTTTTAAGGCATTGGGGGATAGAAGAAAGTATCTACATTAAGAAAGAAAACAAAAACAGAAACAAACCCTGGCTGGTGTGACTCAGTGGATAAAGTGTTAGACTGTGAGCCAAAGGGTCTCTGGTTCGATTCCCAGTCATGGCACATGCTTAGGTTGTGGGCCAAGTCCCCAGTGGGGGTCACGTGAGAGGCAACCACACATTGATAGTTTTCTTCCTCTCTTTCTCCCTCCCTTACCCTCTCTCTCTAAAAATAAATAAATAAAATCTCAAAAAAGAAAAAATGCTTTCTACTCAGCTCTCTACTTAAATTTTACAGAACCTAGCAGAAGCAAACAATGGTGATAAAATCTAGTGCATATGATGTGTGAGGACATGAGTTAGGAAATGGGTATATGATATGTGATTAAACTCTTAATACCACTGTTGGCTTATCGGAAAAATAATAATAAAAATAAAGTAGTCCCCCCTTATCCAAGGTTTTGCTTTCCTCATTTTCAGTTATCTACAATCAATCAAGGTCTGAACATACTAAACTGAAAATTCCAGAAATAAATAATTCATAAGTTTTAAATTGCTCATGATTCTGGTATAGTGATGAAATCTTGCACAGTCTTCCACCTGCCCAGGACATGGCTCATCCCTTTGTCCGGAGCATTCATGCTGTACACGCTACCCACTCATTAGTCACTTTGTAGCCCTCTTTATTATCAGATCAACTGTCATGGTTTTGTAGTGTTTGTGTAACCGTGAATGTCTTATTCACCTCACTTCATCTCATCATGTAAACATTTTATTATCTCATATAATCATGAGAAGGATGAATACAATAAGATATTTTGAGAGAGAGGGACCTCATTCCTTGGCCAATGTCATCTAAGGATCACAACAGGATATGACTTTATGGTTTTATATATGTTTTTTCTCTCTACAATTTAGTTTAGTTAAAGCTTGAAGTATTTCGTGTCCTTAAAGGTTAGACAGTGTAAATGTAGATTTTTTTTTGCTTTAAATGTCTTTTATAAGTTGACTATTAGCACATCACCACATTAAGTTGTGTGCATGATTTCTTATGGTTATCTGTCAATTAATTTAAATGAACTTGGGATACTAAGTAATAAGAGAAAGATTAACAGTTGTCTTGTAACCCATCCTGACTCTCCAGGGGGCAATGGAAATAAAAGAAAAGAGAAAGAAATAGTTGGGAAAAAGTCAGCCTCCCTGTTTATGCACCAAACTTCCAGTAGAAAGGTAATGGAAAGTCATGATCCATGAATGCTTTACGTAGGGTATCTCTCTGGTCAGTTGAGGTTTCTGATGGTAAATTAACTTGAACTGCAAACATTTATGAGTCATAATCCACTGAGAAATGTTAACACCAGCTTTATCATTATTAGATTATTAAATGGGTATATTTATCACTTAAATAGCTCCCTTTGTAGACGTGATTCCCTATCTACATTGCTTAGAAATTTTATCTGTCAAATTTGGAGAATGGTGTGTCCTAGTATGACAAAGAAGAATTTTGGGCATTGCCTTGATGATCTCAGATTTCTTTATTAGCTAAGGATATTGTTGGCTAATGCATGGGCTTTAATTATGTCTTTACTTATTCCCCATTAAACTCTCCACCTTGCTTTATGCTAAATTTTCTTATTTTCCTGAAGGTTTTCACCTCTACTCAACTATTTCATCATAAAGGGGGAAAAAGTAATATGAAATACATCTGCTTTTCTTTCTATATATCTATATGTTAATGTTCCATTTTTCTCATCTGACTACTGTATTTATTCACTTATTCAACAAAATATTTGTCAAATATTATGTTGGGAGTTTGAGCTATACTGGCAAAGAATGCAGATTCTTTGCCTAATGGCATGGAATTATAGTTTAGAGACAAAATAGATATTAATGTAATGTAACAATTCATAAAATATCTATAATTTGCTATCCTCTAACCTGGTGTAGAGAATTAGGAACATTTTCCTTAAAAAAGTTTATGTAAAGGAAGACATGTTTTCTCTTGAATATCAAAAAAAGAGGAAAGGAAGATGAAGATAGTTATAGGCAAAGGGAACAGCATGAGCAAAGATCCTGAATAGTTTTAAGGACTGAAAGATAGTTGCATGGATGAAATTAAGATCATACTATGGTGATGAGCTGGGGAACTATGCTGGGGCTAGGTAATGGAAGGCCACATTAGCCCTTATAAAGTACTATGGCCTTTAACCTAAGACAAAGCATCATGGAAGGGAGTGTGCATTGTTTAATTGATTGATTATTATTTTTAGAGAGTGGGGGAAAGGTGGGAGAAAGAGAGGGAGAAGACATCAATGTGAGAGAGAAACATCCATCGATTTTCTCTTGTATGTCCCCCAACTGGGGACTGAACCCTCAGCCTAGGCTTGTTCTCTGACCTGGATTTAAACTGGTGACCTTTTGCTTTGTGGGAAGATGCCTAACCAACTGATCCACACCAGTCATGGCTGTGCATTATTTTAAATGAAACATTATCATCTTTTCCAGATTCAAAACTCTACCTGGGTTTTTTTAGTAATTCATTCCACCTTCATCCAAGAGCTTGTATTATCAATCACCTTCTGTTTCACTCTTATCTTCAAATCCTGCTTACTTATCCACTGTTTCCCCTCTCAACTATTCTCATTATACCTAAACTATAGAATTGCTTTATTTTTTTTATCAGCTTAAACACCTTTTCTTGTCCTTTATTGACAAATGTCCTGAAATATAATATGCACCATGCTACAGTATAAGTTTTATAAGTATCACATGCAGAAGACCCATAATTAAACCTCATTCCAAGTCACTGCAGTGTTAGTGTTTTTACAGATAATCTGTGGAGCACCTAGTATTATATCAATCATTGAATGTATTACTAATGTGTCCTCTGTCATTAGAATTTTAGCTTATTTGTAAATGAGATATCCACTCCACAAGGTTATCAAGAAGCATTTAACAACATGCTTCTTTGTTCAATAGATATTTATTGGGCAACTGCTAGGTCAGAGATGGGAAACGTAGATGAAGTGAAAAACAGACAATGTCAGTTCCTTAGTAAGAAACTTAGAGGGGATGGTGGTCCTGGTAGGGAAAGGGAATACAGATAAGAAATAAGTAAATAAATATATGTTAATTTTGTTATAATGCCTATTGAAAAGTGATTTCAAACTATAAAGTAGTCTAAATTCATTCATTAATTCATTCACTTATCCAACAGATGTCTGAATGGCATGTCCTCTGTGGAGGCTAAATTTTTAAAACAAAATGAGTGTAAAGCTATTACAGATTGGATGCAGTTTTCCAAGCAGAAAGATTAGCATGAGTAAATGGGTAAGTGAGGAAGAGTCCAATATGCGATCAAGTCAGGCTAGTTCAGTGGCTGGGACTAACGAACATATGCATGGTGGGGAGACTGAGGGCTAGAAGACACGGAATACCCATGAGCTCCCTTAGCCCTGTAGTCCAAAGTATGTAATTTATTATTAAATTTTATCTTGATTATGTTATTAGCCTTACTTCAGCTATTCAACTCAGCTAGATTATCAAGTAAATTAGATAAATTTACAGTATAATTAACTACTTATCCCATTACATTTCACAGTGAGATCAAGCCTACAATTAACTAATTAAACAGGATTGATATTTCCAGGGGACACATAACCACATTTTTTAGAATTAATGAAACTTTGCTTTCAACAATGTACATTTCATCACCAAAACTCTCAAGTTGCCACTGAATAACAAGATTTGAGGATTTGAATATTTATGATTATGCTGCAGTATATAATAGTGACTGTGTTTTCTGTGATAAAAGTAACAGTTAAGAACAACCATTTATTATTCATTGCAAGTTTGCTGCCTATTACCAAAAGCTTTGGGGGGGAAATTCCATTAAAGCAAATCAAATTAATAAATGTGCATCTAACTACAGCATTGGCATTTATCATTTTAAAATTATATTATTCAACTTCTATAGTAGAAATGCAGTTATTGTTATAGATCACTACAAAATCAATGTCTCTAGTTTCAAAAATATGTCTCTTCTGACTTCAAATTAATCTGTTAGTAAAAGTCTGCTATTACTTCAGTGCATTAGTATGAAAATATGTCCACAAATATTTATTCATGGGCACCAACTTCTCAATTTAGACAATTATCTTTTTAGTATAGTTTCTTTCATTTTACTTGGCCACTATCTGTTATTACTTCGCATTTACACAGTAACTTTCCTCTAAGGAACCTAAAGTACTGTAGTTTAATTGTCCAAAAGGAATGGTGTCAGGATAGAGAGAAGGGAGGTAGAAAAATGTGTTTCCTGATTGTCTTAGGGAATTGGGAGATACTTAATTTTAATTCTGGCTTTAAGCCCAGACGGTGAGGTTGTCTCTACGCAAGTACAGTTGTGTGTGAGATTTCTAAATTTTTCTTCCATGATCAAATGTACATGAGTTCCATTTCAAGAAGTTCACAATATTATTCTATCTAAGTCAGAAGTTCTCAATCTGGAGTAATGTTTTCCTTCTCCATATCTGCTCCACCCTTGGGAAATTTGGTCATGCTCTCAGTTATGAGGGGGTAGGGAATGGTGTGCTACTGGGATCTTGCAGATAGAGGCCAAAGATGCTGTAGGATGTTTATCCTACAATGCACAGAATAAACTTTATTAAAGGAATTATCCAGTCCAAAATTATGGCAGTGCCAAATTAAAAACCCTGATAAGCCTTAATATTGTGTACATATTGATTTCTTTGGTATTTGATGAAAAAGTCTAACACCATATAATAGCAGCTGCCAAGTATAATTTTGATTCTAGTCAAAACTCATTTGTATTAGGGATAATTTTCAGACATGATGTAACTGTACCCTTGATTCAGAAATAAAATCAATTTTGACTCTAGATTTCTCCCAAGTATCTAAAATGATTTAATAAAAAGTTTTTTTTTAATTTTTAATTTTATCTGGGAAGTTTGAAACCCTCCCTACCTTTGTCTGGAGTCAGTGTAAATTTCGAACTGATGTCTCCAAAGTTAACTCATGCAAATGCCAGGAGGGCCTCTCCTCTCCAGTGAATAAAATTGTCTCCAGTTATTGTCACTTCTCCCCCATAGAAATCCAGTGCCTTCTTTAATATGTTGAAGAAGAGAAATGCATTGGAACTGAAGTTTTTATGGGAAAAAAATATTGACCCAGACATGTACACAAAGTAGTCATAAAACTAGAGAATTTTCTGTTCCATTTTTATTTTTGTTACTGTTAGCCGAACTTAGTAATCAACCAGAAACATGGTGGCTGAGAGTACTTTAAACATTTTCATACTCTAAATATAGTTCAGTACAATATATGATGCAATGTAATTTTATAAAGCACAATTTACATTTACTTTTGTCCTTATCTCGCTAAGGCACTTTCCAGCTTCCTCCAAATTTCCCTACTACTGGAGTTGGTTTCCACATCATTGATAACCAGGATGGGACATTTTGAGAAGGCAGAAGGGCACATTAATAAGTACACTGTCAATCAGGTGTAAGTCAGAACTGTCTCTGACAAACTCTGACATTTGGTTACACCAGCTACAGGTACCTCTGTTCATTTACTACTGGCACCTGTGATTTTATCTCTCTTCCTATGAGATGGCTCTTACTGATACCGGGTTTCCTAAACTCTGCTGGCCTTTGTGCTGAGAATAATTTCTATTTCATCTGGACATCATAAGAGAATACACCGGGAACTCACTGTTTCTAAATGCAATCTTAATTTTATGTTTCCACTGGGTAACTGCTTACCTTACTATATACTGGCAATGCCACTGCTGTTTCAGTACCCTGCAGTCCTCATAAAGCCACATTTTTAGTCAAATGTTACAAAAGAAGAAGAAAATGACTCAATGACACTTTTCTTATTATTTGTAACACTAGGATAGAGTGAGTACAAAATAGGTGCTACTTTTGTCTTAGTACCTTCGTATTTTTTCATGCAGTATATTTATCTACTGCAAACATAAGTCTATGATGGAAAGGCTGATAGATAATTCTGATTGCTGTAGCTTTTGTTTTCCCTTGCAAAGATAAGACTTTTTTTTTTAACTGACTAAGCTCATGACCTACAAGTCCTTCTCTTAGAATGTGTTTGCACCGCCCCAAATCATGAGACTCCTTAGTTCCTTATGCAAACAGAATTTCAATAGACTCATCTTACCTAACTGTTAACATGTTCAGACAGGTCAATATCCTAGAGGTTCACACAATTTAGAATTAATCTAGGATTTATTACCATATTAAAAAAGAATATATCAAGTTAGAAGTAAAAGTGAAAACAAGGAGAGTAGCTTGCAAAGAATTTCTAATAATCCATAAGTAAAGGTTATAATTCCAAATGTGAAATCAAAGTTTTATTTTTCTACATATTTCCATCTTATGCATATTGATGCTTCTTTAGTCATCTTTTCTTATACATTGATTTCTTAAAAATGTAAAAGTTAAAACTATGTTCACTTGGTCACTTTGAATATCCATATGTTATGAACCGAATCATGCCTCAACCCAAATTCATATACTGAAGCCACATTGTGACTGTATTTGGAGACAGGATCTTTTAGGAGAAAGGATATGGCCTATTTTCCTATGTCACTTGACACAATATTATCATTAGGTGACTATCAATTATTTTTTAAGAGGGGCATGTTTTCTTAAATGTAAATGACTCTTTGCCACACAATTTCCATGATTCTTTTAAGTACCAATGTCATAACTGGAATATAGCAGGCATTTTACATGAGTATAGTCTTATTTATCTGATACATTTATCTGAATTGGCTTGCTAAACCCGCTTTATGTGCACTTTACAATGTTTAAGGGATTTAAAATGATTTTAGAAAATTAACATTTTGGTAATACTATTGGCTTCTGATAGAAATGTTTCCAATGACTTTATGATCTCTGGATGGCTACCTAAATTTCTAATTACATATTCTGTGGGGTATATAGGTAGATCAGTGCTTAAAAATCTAATTTGTTAATCTAATTATTTTTTTTAGGGAATACTCTCTTGGGAAGCTATATAGCATATGCATCAGATCTTTACTGTGTTTCTCCAGCTAGGGCATTTCTCACTAATGAGTGAATTAAACTTAAGCTTTTGGGCTGAAGAACTATACTGCTGTATGATAAGGCCAATTTGCTTTCCTGGGAAGACAAAGAGGGAGTACACTGTTGTAAAATATTTCAGAGCAGAGAAAATGCCCTTTTCTATGCAGGCTAGAAAGAGCAAAAGTGAGGAAGAAATAGGAATGACAATAAATTATTTATATGCCTGTAGAAACTAAAAAAGCGGTATTGCTAATGAGCTCCTCAGAAGTGGCACAACTAAAGCATATTAAAAATCAAATCAGAAGCAAACTGATATTACGTCTTTGGCTAGAATTGTATTAAAGCTTTTTCTGACAAGCTGTGACAAATGTACCTCTATCTGTGGTTGATAGACTTTAACTTCCACAAGCTTGGACATTGGAAAGAGTAATAAAGAGGGGTGTTGAACAACAATGATAATAACAGTTACCATTAATTTAAATGTCTCCCAGATAGCAAGTAATCTATTCAACAATTTGCGGCATCCCAACAGTAAGTATTTTCAACATTTCTAGGAAATAAAAATTATATATTTCTGTAAAATTAAAAAAAAAAGAAAAAATTGCACTTAGGTAATCTTAGTGGAAATGCTAAGATTTGAACCCAAACTTTACAGATAGATAGATAGATAGATATAGATATATAGATATTTCTAAGTGTTTTCCAATTGGGAGATTACTTTATTTCAGTCAGTAAACATTTGCTGAGCACTGACTATAGTGGAGGCTCTAATTATACAATTGTGAACATATTAAAGTTCTTGTTCTCCAAAAACAACTTTCTAGAGCAACACTTATTTCTCCAAAACTGGGAAATCTATATTTTGAAGAGGTAGAAAGATTCTAGATTAGATATGGCTATATCTATATCTATATAACTATGTGTATATCTATCTATATACTCATATATAAATATATCATATGTATATACACACACATATATTGTATTACACATATATAGACACATTACATATTATAATTAATATGCTAATAACACACATTAATATATTTTATATATTATATATTAATGTATAGTCTATTATGTGATTATACATCACATATTATAATTAGTATATTAAAATATATAGTATATTTTGATATGTTACATACATATAATGTCCATTATTCAGGAGGATGCTACTGAAATATTACTAACATAAATACTAACATGTTACTTACCAAATGTAACTCGTTATCTGTCAATATCCTATCTGGTGTATTAAACTTTTAGATTATAGACCAGGCTCTCTTATAAAGAACTGACACAAGGGAATGCTGTACTGTTAAAATTTCCCTACTATGAAACCTAATTGTGACAAGTAAAACACTTTATAGTTCAGCATCTGTCTTATTCTCTAAACTTATTTCTACTCTCATTCTTCTACAAGTACCTTCTGTGCCTGTGGGACTGAGCTATTTAGAGATCTTCAAATGTGCCATATTATTTATTGCTTCAGGCTTTGTTCAATCTGATCTGTTGCTCTGGAACAAGGTACTTCTTAAATCAGCCTTTATACAGCTCTAGCCTGATCTAAAGGCATATCTCCTCTAGAACATCTTTGACACATACCACTTTGTGCCATTTTGGTTTAATTCCTCTCTGTGCTCCTGAGTAGTCTGCATACTTTCATTATAGAAAAATAGATTATCAGTATTATTTATTTCTGCCTCTCTCTTACATGGATATAATTGTCATATGTGATCTTTATGGTTAGCTATTGCCACAATAATACGTCACAAACTGCCCCCAAACTAAGTGGCCTACAATAATATTTCCTACCCAGAAGTTTAAAAAAAAAAAAAAAAGGTTGACTCAGCATCTTCTACCACCAACAGTTTATAAAATATTTGACTTTTCAACCAATAATGAATATTATTAGAGCTTATAAACTTTTGTTTATTTGGAAGAGGTAAAATTATTTTAATTGTAGATTTAATTTAGATGGTCCTTTCTACTCATTTTTATAATAATAAAAATCTTTATCATATTTAAATTTTGAATTTTACAAGCATGTTTTCTATATTTATTACATAATTTGCTTTCTCCTTTTACCCATTATGTGCTGAATTATATTTACTGGTTTTCTAATGTTAAAACACAGTTATAGTACAGGAATAAATCCGCACTTACTAGGACATATTTTCTTTATTATTACTATAACTTATTATCTCTTGATACAATGGGTTTACTTACAATTTTATCATTGTGTTTGCAAGGATATTTATATATTAAAAATATAAACTTTATTTCTAGAACAGTTTTAGGGTAACAGCAAAAATCAGTGGAAAATGCAGAGTTCTTATATACCTTCACATACATATCCAGTACAGCATTCTCCACCATTAACGTCCAGAGTCAGAGAGGTATTTTTGTTAAAACTGAAGAACCTATATAGACACATCACAATCACTCAAAGATAATAGTTTACATTACAGTTTATTCTTGGCATTGTACCTCCTATGCATTAGGACAAATATAAAATGACATGTGTCTGCCATTATAGCATTGTCATGTGTGAAGAAGTACTTGCCCCACCCCACCCCCCAACATAGAAACCAAGAGAGGAGGCTTACTGAAAACAAAGTGGAAGAAAGGAGAAAGGAGGAGAGCTTGATGCAGCAAGGAAGCACACACTAATAAAGTATGGTTCCCAGAACTGCTGCCAGGATCTGGTTTATAGAGGGCGTGGTTCTTCACATAGGCGCAGAGTAGGTTTCTTTCTTTTCTAGGTTCCCACCTTTGCTTTCCAGGTTCCAGAGCTCTCTGGGAAGTGCCTCAAGAGAAACTTTAAACTTACCTAGGAGAGGCTCAAAAAAAACCAAACGAAAACAAAACAACAACGACAAGGAAACTGAAGAACCTTCCCATCCATTTAAGAGAGGCTCAGCCTGTCTCCGTATCATAACAGAATAGCTTCATTCTCCTATCAATCCCATGTGCTACCCATTCATTCCTCCATCCCTGCATACCTTTGTCAACCACTAATTTTTTACGGTCTCCATAGTTTCCTCTTTTCCACAATGTCATATAGTTGGAATCATACATTATGTAGCCTTTTAGATTGGCTTCTTTTACTTGGTACTATGAATTTAAAGTTCCTCCATGTCTTTTTGTGGCTCAATAGTTCATTTCCTTTAGCACTGAACAATATTCCATTGTCTGGATGTGCTACAGTTTATTTATCTATTCACCTACTGAAAGACACTTTGGTTGCTTCCCAGTTTTGGCAATTTTAATAAAGTTGCTGTAATATCCATGTTCAAGTTTTTATGGACATAAGTTTTCAGCTAATTTGAATAAAACACCAGGAACACAATTGCTGGATCATATGTTAAGAGTGTGTTTAGTTTTACAGAAAATGACCAAATATTCTTCCAAAGTGGCTGAATTATTTTGCGTTTGCACCAGCAACGAATGTGATTTCCTGTTGCTCCATGTCCTCACCAGTCTTTGGTGTTGGCAGTGTTTTGGATTCTACCCATTCATTGGGCAGTCCTCATCAGGTTTTGAAGTAAAAATTATGCAGGATTCACAAAACAATACCATCTGGCTTTTTGCTGAATAAGTTTGCCTATACCTGTCTAAAGTACATAAAAAAGTGTTAGCCTTCCATAAAATACTACTTTTATGCTACTGTGTTCAAATATTTTAATTTTGTAGCTGCTTTTAACTCACCGATTAGGTATCATTTTATTATTTATTTTTACATTTTAAAAATTTAAATATACCTACATTGTTTTTAGTATCCTTACTGTCATTCCTTCTAATGCCTCTGACCTTTTATTCTGGATCTTTTATTCTTCTTCTTGATGTTTATCTCTGAGAAAGTCACATAGGAAGGACTCAGTTTTAGTTAATCCTATTTTGTCTTTATTTCTAATGGATAATTTTCCTGCATATATTTAAAAGCTATTTTCACTCTGCATTGGGAAATATTTTCCTTCTGTCTCTGTGCTTCCATTGTGGCTGTTTCAAATTCTGCTATTGGTGCTGTGTTCTCAGATGTCAAAGGGTTTCTAACATTCGAAATATTAATAACCATCTATAGTGTATACATACATACTATGGATAATTTTAAAAATTGCCTAATCCTCAAGCTATAAATGTTTTCAGTATTCTAAACTTCATCACACTTGTCTCCTCCTTTTAAAATTGTATAATATTTTCTATCAGAACTGTAAGAGAAATTCAAAGTTTAATGAGATTTTCAAGCATATCAACATTGCTGAAAATTTAACAATTATTTTGTACTCTGGATAAGTATGATAAACTGTAATTATGTAATAGTGCTTTCTATTTACTCATTCACATATAATTTATTTTGATTACTGAAATTAAAATATTACAACACATTTTAGATACATTGTTTTATTTTACTCTGGCAACATTGCTATGTGTTAAATAGCTGTGGTTAGACTATATTTTTCAAAAATTGTTGCAATAATAACTCCCACCTCAATGCTCTTCTTACATTGTGATTTTGACACTTTTGTCATTGAGGAGAAGGGTTTATGTTCCCTCCTCTTGAATTTCGGTGTGCTTGGAAGTATGACGGATATGACACTGATTTCTGGGATAAGGTCATCAAAGCGATACAGTATCTGTCTGGTTTTCTCTGGGTGCTTATTCTTGGATTCCAGCCATAGTGAGAAAGTCTGATAGCCATAGGGAGATTCTACATGTAGGTGTTCTGGTCAAAAGCCCAGTGAAGATTCCTGGTGACAATCATTATTAACCAACACTCAGGACAGGGAAGAAGCCTTCAGATTCTTTCAGCCCAAGCCAGTGAGTCACCCCAAGAAGGTAATGTCCTTTGGAGCAGAAATAGGCTATTCTCATTGAACCCTGACAAAATGCAATATATATATATATATATGTGTGTGTGTGCGTGTGTGTATGTTTTTTTTTTTTTTTAAGCCAACAAGGTTATGGTGGTTTGTTACTTTGCCACAGATGACTAACATAGTCATTATTTTAACACACGTGGCCTGAGTTTTAGAATAAAAATATTAATTGCTTTTTTCAAGGTTCACACAGTAACTGATAAAGATATAGGATTCAAAGTGAAATTTTATAATTTTATATACCTTTTATATATTAAAATAGTACCCAATAACATCTATACTGCTGTTGTCAGCAATATACAAATGAAAGAGAACTGAGAACTGAGGCAAATTGTCCAAATTTGCACAGGTAATAAGTGGCCATAGCCCAGAATCAAATGTGCTCATCTCCCTCCCTAACATGTTTTCTTAACCATTATACAATCTGGCTCTTTCACCTCTCCTTCTTTCCACTAATGCATGTCATCTTGACAACTCTAGAATTATAAGAGTTAAAGAGAAGAATTGTTACGCATTTCAAATAATTGGTTTAGTGTCCTAAAAAAGCCATAGATTCTCTGCAAACAAATATATTCATTTGCATAAAAATGGGCCCTTTTTTTCCCTCAGAGGATTATAGAACCACTTGAAGCCCAATACCTTTAAATGTAGGTTGTCAGGAAGTTCAGCATCTTTTTATTTATATTTTTAAAGATTTGTGAGTTTATTATATGAACTTTTTTTTATAACTTTTATGTTTTACAGTTGTTCCAATTTTTCCCCTTTCACCCCCCCAATCCCCCACCCTTTTGTCCAGCCTATCCTGCAGTTCCATAGGATCTTTTCTTTAGGCTATAATTGGAGCTACAGATTTTTAGTGTTGGCGATTGAAGAAAATTTACACTATAATGAACAAAAATGAAGAAATGTATCGATTATTATAAGTAAAGCAGAGATAAGATAATTTAGTTCTATCAAGAGACATTAGACAGTTTCCCAATCTGCATAGTCATATGGATAACATTTCCCTCTCTCTACAATAAGTTTATTGCAATGATGCTCTTTGATAATGTTCCTGGCTCTAAATCTTTATCTTGAAGGGATAGCATCCACTGTTAATTATGCATCTAATGATCTAGGCCTTATGCCAAAATATTGATATTTAGAAGAACTCAAATATAAGATTCTATCTAAAGTGTTTAAGTATAATTAAAATATATAGGTGTCAAAAAAGAATCGTGGTTTCTAAATGTTGAGAAAACATGTCTGGGAGTAAGACTACTGAATTTGAACTAGGCTATGGCCATATACTATCTGTACAACTGGGGCAAGCGTTCCTCATGTCTCTGGACCTTATCTTTGTCATCAGTGATTTGTGAACAAATGACAGCTGATCCATGTGTGTGCACACTCCTGTGTTCTGATGTAAGCTTGTAATATATCCCACTATTGCTCTTCATTTCTTATACCACTAACTCTATGTTTTTTAATATCAGAAGATATAAATTGTATTCCTATCACATCCTTTAGTCAGGGGGAATAAAAGATAGTGAGTTAAGGTATAAATACACCCTTTCTGTGAGTTAGGCAGTTTAAATTTTATGCAGAACACTTACATAAAATTAGCAATAAAACCCAATGTTTACTAGTTATGGCTACACATTTCAGGCTATTACATTGTAAAGTAGCAAAATAAGGTCTACATGGGTATGCTGATAGGATAAGATGCAGAATGTAGATCTCTAACATATGTTTTAATTTTCTGGTAGATGAAGAATATCTAGAAACATAAGGATGAATAAATAAGCACACAGATATACAGGAAACATTTCATTTTCAACTGCCAATTCAATGTAATTTGCATAGGAAGAGCATTCTAATACCACAAAGTTAAATTGCATTGCACTTCTCTTTCTCAGCAACTGGCTAATTCAATCATAGCACATAGGTTTTTCATCAGTTTTTAATTTGCTTAATTTTTGTGAGCTGGTGGTTTAGAAAATTTCCCATTTTTCAACCCTAAGACTGTAGGGATAAGGCCACATGCTATTCTTTTTCTGTGTAATTTTCATTTCAATATAGATTTTATAGTTCATTACCTGTCAATCAGTTTTCATTTTATCATGTTCTGTAAAACTGTTTTATGCTTCTTTCAATGTCTTACATTCATTTTAGACTGAGCCCTATTTATTTCTCTAAGATCCGTAGCCATCTGTAGCTGTGAACACTTAAATGTGTATTTATTTTAGCAATTGCAATATTTTTGCTTTATATGATACATTCATTTAGGATATTTATTCAAGCAAGTAAGTACTGAGGAAGCAGCACTATGTAAATCCTTTATCTGTGACAAGCCATTTTTCTCCTTTTGTCTTTATTTAGCTCAAACTTTGAAGGATACAATTTTAAATTTAATTTAAGAAACTAACAAATGAAGATACTAATCTAACACACATATTTACATAATAACATTCAAAACACCTGGACAAATAAACATACACTTGAGCCTCAAACTTTTACATAAATTGACACAATTAAGTAACAGAAGGAAAATAATGCAGTTGTTAATATTAGAAAATATCTTTTTTCAGATAGTTTGGTGTCTTTTTTCCATGGTTGTATGTTTTCTTCATGTGCCAGCTGTCTCTTCATTAAATAGATATCAGCTTTATTTCTCCTTTAACTAAGAAATACTGATCTTAGCATTATCTTTAAAAAATTAGATACATCATAAATCTGAAAAGAAAATTTGGAGAAATTTCCCTCAGGAATTAATTAGCACAGGCCGAGTGAGTTTTACTCAGGAACTCTGTTTTTGACTTTTGACCTACTAAATAAGAAATAAACTAAAAAGATACTTAAGACACTTTTAATTAAAACATACCAAAAATATTTTTCATAACCTTATTTGGAAAGTAATTTCAAATTATAATAGTAATTTGTGTGTTGTAATGTAAAACCAGCTCCTTACCAAAGCAAACAAACGAATCCTGACTTGTAGCATTGGCCAGTTTCCACAGTACATTGTTCTACTATTGTCTCACCTCTGATATTTCAGATGCTATTCTTCTCCTCTAGCTTATGGCTTTTCATATTTTTAAAGTTAATTTTTGAGTTTACTATGTCCTTGAAAACATTCCAGGCAGCTATATTTATTCCACTTATCAAGTCACTTCAGGATTTCCATCCTCTATTTTTTTCTTACCCTTTTAAAATATATAATACTTTGGTATCCCAGTATGCCTAGTTTATTTTTATAACTCCATCACATTGTTCTATTGATGTGTCATAAAACTAGGATTTTGGTTGAAGCATTTGTGTATAGAAATAGAAATATGCTATATTGTACGCATCATTTATATTTGTTTCTTTTCCTTAGTGAAAACTTCTTAAATACCCCATAGTTAGAACATTCCTAAGCACATTCCTAAGTCAAACAGTCGGTGACTATCAAGACCATGTTAGAAGATTTGGGAATGGATGATGAAGGCGATGAAGACCCAGTTCCTCTACCAAATGTTAATGCAGCAATATTAAAAAAGTTCATTCAGTGGTGCACCCACCACAAGGACGATCCCCCTCCTACTGAGGATGAAGAGAACAAAGAAAAACAAACAGATGATACCCCTGTATGGGACCAAGAATTCCTGAAAGTTGACCAAGGAACACTTTTTGAACTTATTCTGGCTGCAAACTATTTAGACATCAAAGGTTTGCTTGATGTTACATGCAAGACTATTGCCAATATGATCGAGGGGAATATTCCTGAAGAGATTTGCAAGACCTTCAACATCAAAAATGACTTTACTGAAGAAGAGGAGGCCCAGGACCCAAAGAGAACCAGTGGTGCAAATGGAAGTGAAATATTGTGCCTGACACTGTAACACTGTAAGGATTGTTCCAAATACTAGTTGCACTGCTGTTTATAATTGTTAATACTAGACAAACTGTAGACAAATGCAGCAGCAAAATAACTGTGTTAGCAGAGTATTACCCTCATTGCATGTGTAGTTTGGGTACAGATTCCAAGTCTATGGCTGAGTTTCTTCCAGTATGATCAAAAAGTTTCTTTTCTCTTTGCTCTGAATGAAACTAAATTGTGGGTTTTCTATAGTAAGTGGCATTTTGGGCTTCCGTTCTTTTTGTAAAGCAATTTCTGCCTAGTTTATTGGCCAGTTAACTTTAGTCTAGTGACCTTTTAAAAGCTGGCCATTGTAAATAAAACAACTTGCAAAAGTTTTCTGAAATAGAATTAGCAATATATTATCTTCTTGAGTTGAAGGCTGGAAAAAAGCTATGAGGTTAATGTTCTGATCTGGGTTATTTAGGATGTCTTCCAGCTCCCTGGAATTAAGGAGTACCACTGATACAGATTAGCCCATATGTAGCAAGGCTCCCTTAATTGGATCTGAGGACTTGTTTTTGCATTTTTGATCCTCTCAGCTTTGAATATGTTGGCTAGAGACTCAGTTACTACGCAATTTGTGGTTTTGAGGAAAATATAATTAGATGGTTGTTAACTTTTTAATTAAAAAAGACAACTATTCACACTCTATGCATGTAAAAAAATTTTAACCTTTAACATTAATGCCTGTGACAAAACCCAGAAAGCATCCTTATTTTAAATACTGACTCGGAGCACCATACGTCATTGCTATGAAAAACATCTTAAGCCTAGCATCTGCCCTTTTACCTGGGGACAGCAAAAAAGTATCTTAAGCCTATCATCTGCACTTTTGCCCTGGGCTATAGCACAGCTATAATCTAGCTACCAACTTGCCATAGGTATGCAGAGTACCTTAAAAGCTGTATTATCTCCTTTCCCCATCCCCAAAACAGTGAGCTGCAGGGACTTTGGGGAGCGCCCTGCTCTGTTACACTCTCTTTCAATATTTACTGACTAAATATAGGGATATAAACATGACAGTGTGAATGAATGAAGAAAAAGGCAGATGATGAAACCAGTTAGCATTAATGTTAAAAAAGAAATACATTAAGTAAAATTTATTTTTGATCATAAACTATAAATACTAATTGTAGAAATGATTTTTGTTTAACAATATATTTGATTATTATATTTCATATATATTTTATATTATTTCATACATGTATTTGCCACATTTATGCAATATTATCTTCTCTTTTAGCATTTGTGCAGTTTGTTTTTCCTCTTGGGTAAATTTTTTCTTTAACCTTGCTACAAAAATTTATCTTGTTGACATCTTCTATACTTCAACTTGACAGATTTTTAAATTTTATCCTATTCTCCAAGGTGTCAACCATCTTATCCAAATTAATGTTGTCAGTAATTTAATGAATAAGCTTTCTACTCTAGCATCCCCAAACTCTGACTACATTTTTCATTGCAAGCATGGACCTGAATAATGGTGTAATGACCTCCAATCCATCAAAAGGAAAAAAAAAAAAAGACAGTGTAGAGTCAACACCTCTAATTCTTATACCTTTTTATTATCTCCAGTAGATGAAAAAGATATATGTTGAACCAAGCTCAGTCTCACTAAGAGCACTTATTTTCTGAGGTTTTTGTGGCCCATGGGCCTCTGGTCCACACAGAAATGTAATATTTGAGATTGTCCCTTATTTAAGAGAATGTATCTATAGGAGGTTGTAGGCATCTAATAAGTAATCTAATCAGCTTTGAGTTTACTAAAGTTGATGAAAGTCAATGATTTAATAGCACAAGTAATTTGGAAAAGAATTCTGTTATTTTTGTGTATTATACAGAAGTTCAAAACTATTCATTTAAAAATCATATTACAAATAACTTCCATTGTATAAATATATAGTTACCCTGTTCTGGAACTAACCCAGAATCACATTGTAAATTAAAATATATTTTAAATATTCATACAAATTATAAATTCAAGGCTTATCATGCCTTACTGAGATTAGTATTCTGAAACTAGAGAAGAATTTTGTAAAACCTTTGAAGAAATGTTGATGCTGCAAGACTGATCAAAAGAAAAAAAAAAACCTTCAATAAGCTTCTTTTAGAATCCTTATTTAAAATGATATAACATTAAAATTATTTTTAGAAGGAAAAGTTATCAGAGTAATGAAAAGGAAGAATTTTAACTCATTAGTTTTAAGAATTTTTAGAAACTATCCCACCAGAAACAGATATGCATACACATAAAGCAAGCTTATGAGGCTTTTGCCTCTGAGAAGATAAGGACCTCTAGGCTAAAATACTAAGACTTGTATAATGACTAGTAGGTAAGCTTAAAGCATTGAAATGTTAGTCACACACTTTAAATTATGGATTGTTAAAAGAGTGTAGTTTTTATATTCTTCTTCCTCCATTTCCTACTGAAACTTTGGCAGTGAACTGAAAAAAAGAATTATAAAATAATTAAATTTGTAGAAATACACCTTTTGTAATTTTCATGAGTCTATTTACGTTCAGCTTTTAAGGCCAATCAAGTATTCCACAAATAGTTACTATCCACTTGCTTGACATGTGCCAGATTACAACTGGAAACAATCATAGCCAGTTACTACATAGTGAGAGGGAAAAGAAAAATAGTAACTATAGTAGAGCCTAATTTATATACTATGAAGCTTAAAATGAAGCAAATTATGATAAAGTTATGAAGTAATTAAACCATTTAGGGCAGTACTCTAAAACTAGATTAAGTAAAGGACAGTATCATTCAGGCATCTAGAATATAAAGGTTTGCATTCTGGTTCTTTCACTTATTGTGTCTGGGACCTTGGACTAATTTACTCAGCTTCTCTGTGCCTCATTGTCCTCATTTATAAAAAATATGGGACAATGGTGCTTATCTCATCACGTTGTAAAGCACTCAGGACTGTGGCCCATGTTCAAAAGCTTGAAGCATTTGTTGTTGGTAGGCAAGAGGTGTTACAGTTTGTTTTTTAATAGTGGTTGAAAATAAGTACAGAAATTGGGAATGTTGATTCTTTGAAAAGTGATGTCACTAGACTGAAGTATTTTGTTCAGAAGGGGAATGTGACATGTTAGAAATACGGGGATGCTGGATGTATTGGAAGAGGAAGTGAAACTGGCAGGTTAATTTTATTGTAGTCATTGATTTTTTTTTTTTTGCTATTATTATGGTAAGATCACTGAACATGAGTCTATTTTTTTTAACACATTTTAAGTGTACACTGCAGTATTGTTAACCATATGTACAATATATTGATTTATTTTTAAAATAGCTTAATTAACAACACTTTCAAATGTGAAATTATTTATAAAGAAATAAAAATAACATACATTGGTGTATCTTAAAGCAAAATAGAAAAAAATAAAGCTTTATATTGATTTTTCTGAACATGATCAAAATATGTTCTTATTCTTAGGATATACACATATGTCATTAATCTGTCTCTAATATTGTGTCAATGGTATTTTTCTGAATAATGTACTTTGACAATATGAACATATTATTTTTAATTGTTTTCAGAAAACATTTTCTAAACATATTTTCTTAAATGCTTTATTTTATGGCTAATGAATTAAAAATTGTTGACATCTTCAATAGCTTTTTTTTTTTGAAAGACCATAGTATGTTAATTAAGATAACTTTTCTCTATAGCTGCTAAACAAATTCTGTTAAATGGGGATTACTTTCATTCCATAGTTAGTACTAAATTTTATAAATATTTCAGACCATTTACTTTTACAAATATCTATCACAGGCAAAATTCTTCAAAATTTTGTCTCTACTAATATGTCTTTTAAATGTTACAAAAAATAAAGATGCTACAAAATCATAGATTTTCTCAATTTTCTTCAGGTTTTACTTATACACTTACTGAATTAAAACTAAAAGTTATATTTTACTGTAGGTTAAAATATTAAAGCAATTTAATTTTAAAATCTCAAAATTAAATCTTGTAAGCTGAGTTATTATTATTAATCTGTTCAGTTTCATTCTTGCTTTTAAAAGAATAAATTTTAATATCTTCTATTTGCATTGTTTTCAAAAATTATAATTTACTAAAAAATTTAAAATCTTTAGTGTGGGTTATTTTTTTAATTCATTGTTTGTACTAACGATTTCCAACTGATTATAAATAAGAGACAACCAACATTTAGTGGACTAACACTGTTGATTAGAAAGTAGTTTTCAAAGGTTGAAACATTTCTAGAATATATTTCATGGTGGGGCAACAAAGAAAACACTTGTAATTTTTCATTTTAATTCAAGATTTGTCACATAATTTTCTAGTTTAGTTATTCTTTGATTATATTTAAAATTTGTATATCTTACAAATTCAGATCTTATTTAGAATATTCCACATCAGTTAGTGGTATTCAAGATTATGTATACACCATGGCCAAATCTAAGTACATTTCTAACACATTTTATTTTAAATTAGTTAGAAAGAAAAACGTTCTGTGAAAATAAGCTCCATCAAAATATGAATTGGTAACCTTACAGGAAAACACATACATTCATCTTCATTCTTGATGTTTTAATTGGAACTTGGACATTCACATAATGCCAAGTATTTCATCACTGAAAGAGTAAACTTCAAAAAGCTTTACTTGTTTCTATAAATTGATTGAGAAGAATCAAATCTTTATTGAATTAACTTCATTGATTTTTTATTTGAAATATTTAATGACACTGACATAAAACTGCTTTCCAATTTCTTCTGCTAAAAGAACCACACATGAATAATAATTTGTTCATTTTTCATACATGTAGAGGAAATTATAAATGAACACTATTAATTGAAAACATCATAGTATGACCTTGATTCATTCTTTACTAAGTACTCAGATGCAAATATGTGGACCAAGGGAGTTAAATATTCAAATGATAATTTCTGGATTCAGGCCTGCAAATTTTGAGATGCTAAGAATTTAGAACTTCTGGTGAATTAAAGCCCACTTAAAATGGCATTAAAGTGAGGTGCCTTTTTTTCTTTCTTTTTTTTTTTTTTCTGAGTATTGATTAGTAAGAATTACTTGGGAAAACATATTGGCTCTAAGCCAACTTGTGGAAACTTTCCAATGTATAATGTCAAAAATATGAATAGAATTTGTTTTACTTTTCCTTTATAGAAATTAGAGGGATAAAGTTCAGTGCTAAAATAATCATTTGGTGCTTTTTAGAGGCTACGTATGTCTTTATATTTTACATGTATATTGAATCTTAAACTCATTCTTTTTGAAAGATATCCTCTGAGAAACACTTCCTTATTTAGTCTCACAGACTGTCATCTAGTCATCTTTATATTTTTCTCTTCAAAAGGAAAATACATTTAATTTTTAAAACAATCTAAAATTTGTAATTTCAAATGGTTGATGATTCAATTCAACCTTGATTTCTGAATGGCAACTTTACTATTTTTTCTATTCCCTCCCTGTTGGGTTGTCAATTCATTCTTTAAAAAAAAAAAGATTTTTTAAATTTATTTTTAGAGAGAGGGGAAGGGAGGGAGAAAGAGAGGGAGACAAACATTAATGTGTGGTTACTTCTTGCACGCCCCCAACTGGGGACCTGGCCCACAACCCAGTCATGAGCCCTGACTAGTAATTGAACTGTTGACCCTTTGGTTCACAGGCCAGCACTCAATCCACTGAACCATACCAGCCAGGGCCATTCTTTTAATTTCATTTGTGAAAATTTTGCATTAGAGATCTACGAAATATTTTATTTTGCTGTGCCCTTCTAAAGCCAATTACCTACTTCAGGTAGAAATTATCATCTCTTTCTTTGCATCCTGACTGGGTCAGTGTCTCTTGCCTGATCATTATGGAGTTGTAAACTGAATCTGACTTTTCCTACAGCTTCTATTTTCTCAGAACTACTACATCTTCTACTTGTGCAAAGTTTCACTGCAGTGAACATCATCATTAATTCTCCTGATCCATGTATTGAGGGGAGTTAGATTAAATATTCTAACATTCTATTAGAAAGAAAGAAAGGTAGGGAGGGAAGTTAGGCAGGAGAGGAGTGAGGGGAGAAAGAGAAAAGAAATAGTGTAAATGTGCATTTTACAATACCCAAGTTGTTATCTATGACATATTCTACACAGCTGTATCACTCTTAAGCGAGGAAAGTTGGTGTATCCATATCCCCACCCCCCAACCCACCCTTCATTCAAAATGTCTTAGAAAATTTCCACCTGGATTATTAGGTTCCCAGTACGACTGAGAAAATGTGCCCGAAGTTCAGACCTGGTCACTAGTGGCTTCTGATTGATGGAAATGCCTACCTCGATATTATCTAAATTCTCTTCCAGTGTCTGGAAATCCTGTTGTCAGATGTGCCACCAGATTGGGGTGCTTTAAATCTAGATTGGGACATCAGAGTGCTTTATAGTTACCTGCCATACTCATCCCCCCACCACCCTGCATACTCCCTTTTTTGACCTGACAGCGCCTAGGATTTCCAGGTCTAGTGTCGTGGGCCCTGCAATTGAGCCCTGGTTCCAGAAGCAAGAATAGTGCAGCTCGTTCCTGCTAGCTGGAGCATATTTTGTCAGTGCCAGAATGGTGCTGATGACAATTTAGAACCTCTTATTCTCACTGGACTCAGAGTAGGTCAGGGCTCTGTCCACCCACGTTTTACTAATAAACAAAGGCTCGTGGGCTTTTGCCTGTCAGTGGTTTACCGTGTGTGTCTCCAGTCACTGGCACCAAGGATTTCCCCTACCTCCTCTACAAGCTTCACACCACGTGTGAAATGGTCTTATTGTGTGGCCAGACCTCCTTCTTTGAATTCTAAGATTCACCTTCCAGTGTCAATGGGCCCTTCCCATGAATATCCTCTCTTGCAATGTGGTAACATCATGCTCCCCTTAGTGAGTACTAAGCATGTCAAACAAGGATGGGGTACCCCGTTAGCAAATGTGACCACCTTTCTGGTTTCACCCTGCCTCTCCTCCCAGCTAGTGGTGCTGTGTAGAAGCAGAGGGTAGTCATCATTCGATTCGAGGGGTAAAGTGATTACATCCTAAAATATTCAATAGAAGAAGACATAGTTGGAAGATATGTTGTTTTACATTTACACTGCAAAGTCACTCATAATAAGATGAACATAATAAAGAAAGGAAATTATCATTCACATTTTTCTGCATAATCCAGATATGACTTTAATTTGTTGTATCATCAATAGAGCATAATTATTGTCTTTGAAAGCCATTGAAATTCATTATATATGACAGCATGGTAGATGAAGCAGTTTTAAGAAATTATATAGTTAGCTGGGGAATGAAGATCTGTATTTTTTAATACAAAAAGGTTTCAAAGAGTCATGACACTGTGGATAAATACAGCACCACTATCTTTTTCTATTAGTGAAGATATGAAATTAGCCAGAAGTAGTGGATTATCAATAAAGAAGATAAAGAGGCAGTTTTTCCTAGATCTTAATGTGAAGAGGTGGTGCCTGGATAGTATGAAGAATCTGCACATGTACTAATAAAATGAAAAGAAAATAGTTACTTTTTTCCTATCTATTATTTTCCCATTATTCTAAATCCTCATTGCTCAGTAACTAAAATAGAACAATAAATTTAGTAATATATTTTAGAATCAAATTGTGTGTATTGACAGAAGCCTCACAGTGAGGCATAATGGGAAGTTTTATCTACTTTGTATGTTGTACAGTTGATCTATTCTTAATCATTTTATTTATTTGTTTGTTTGTTTGTTTGAATAGCAATGTTAACATCCAATTGGTTTTGACATTTTGCTAGGCATTTCAGATAATTCTGATTCTTAAGAAGAAAGGACCATATTCAATCATACTACAATATCCCTGGCAGAAAGAGAACTAGGAATTTTATTAGGAACTTCAGACCTCATTCCTTCTGCATGCCTAGAACAATGTTAACATGAACTGGGAGCTTAAATGTTTATGCATGGTATTGTTGGTATTATATACAAATTAAAAAACTGAACATTGAATAATAAATGAGTTTTGTCTTTATTAAAATATAATGTTTATAGTGCCTGGTTATTTATTATAATCCAAAGTTTATTCTTCCTGGTTAGTTATTTAAAACAATATTTTCAATAAAATTAGAAAAAAAATCAGTACAGAGAACTATTTATGCTCCCTGGAATTAGTAGTATGCGTGTTTTTCTAATGTACAAAAACTTTCTGAGGGTGTTTCAACCACACACACTGTCTTTGTTTATGTTTATTTTACCATTTAAAGAAGACATTTTAAAAGATATTCAACTTGAGCACTATCAGAGATGAGAGAGAGAGAGAGAGAGAGAGAGAGAGATTATAATTGGGATGGGATGTAGAGTTTCAACAGGAGAAAAGCTGTGCATGCTTGAGATATGAAATGAGAGATTCTGATGTTTAGCGCCCTTTTACTTGTGTGCATTGTTTCAAAAGAACCAGCTGGCTGGTTGTGTGGTATGAAATCTGAGATAGCTAATTGCGTTGAATTAAATTTGACAACCAAAAGTTGCCTCTAGTTTTGATTAGTAACTTATGGTACAAAAAATTGTAGTGTTCATCTGATTTACAGCTATCATCATCATATTCCTGTTTTCTGACTGTATCCATGGACAATGAAAGAGACAATAGAATCCTTTGAACTTTCGTTATAAAAGGCAGTCAGTAGCAAAGGGTGGCTGGAAATACTCTATTAGGAGGTTATATAATAAAGAATCACCTCCAAATGAAGATGTGGAAATTTGAGGGCAAATTGGGAGTAGGGTGAGAGAATGGGTTTTAGCTTGCTAAAAATATGACAAATCAATGTTACAGAAGGCAACTTAATTTATTTGAACATCGGGTTTAACTTTAGAAGACTTGAGTCATATACCACATTCTGCCAGTAAAAATTGTTTTACTTTACTGAACCTAGGTTTTCTAGTCTCTCAAAAGAGGATGAGGTGGAAAGTTTAAATTAAATTAAATAAAAGGTAAAGTTCTCTTATAAAACAAAATCTGTCATCTTTTCAAATTTTTGCCTGATATTTTCTAAATTTATTTGTGCCTAACACATAATGTCAACAAGAAAAGCTGAAACCTAAAGATTAAATTTATTTAGAAGAAGGGCACATCAATGCAACTTTGCTAATGTATACAAAAAGGAGTGAATGATTTCAGAGTTAAAATGCAAGATGTTGATTCACTTGAATGGAAAAATTTTTTAAAATCCATCAAGAGCTTTTTATTTTTTATGTTATTTTAAAATATAAGTCAAGGACTTTAGAGTTATTTAAAAAGTTCATTATATTGATAAGCACTGTATTCTTTGATAACTGCATCAAACTATCTGGATATTACTATATTATAGTATAATTAGTAAATTGTTATCAATATATTGGTGTAAAATGATTCTTTTTAGTCTCACCATAGTGCCTACTATATAGAGATACTCCATATATATTGGTGAAATGAATGAGTAAATGCATTTGAAAAAATCAATAAATGATAAATATTTTTATTATTCACATTCTAGAAATAACGCCAGACCATTTTGAAAACATTTGGGTGATAAATTAATATTCAAGTTTTATCTTGATTCTTTCTATAATAAAACTTCAGAATAATTGCTATGGAATTGTCATTATTTGATAAATATTAAGCAAAAGATTCATTAAAAAATATTTAATCAAAATATTATAGGTGATAAGGAAAAGCAAATAGCACTGTTCTTTTACAGTAAAAATAGCATAAACTATGTTTAGAATTTAGTCCCTAGAAATTATTCTGAGATTAAGAAACAGATCAAGGGATTCATTGGCAAACTGCAATTTCTCACTGAAAAGTTTGTCATCATGGTCATAAGACCAAGCCAAGAAGCATGAGAGCAGATGGTGAAATGCCAAGTATAAATTAATTCATGTCTCTTTCTAGTATCCTAAGCCTAAAGACTTGGATATGGACCAATACATACTACTGTGGGCCCACTGAGGAGCAAAAATTATTCAGCAATCATCACAGCAATGAATAGAATTATGGAGCGTAATAGCAACACTTCCGCAATCACCATTACAAATCCTTCACAGTCTGTAGAAGGGCATTTGAGAGGCAGGGAACCTGCCAGTGTATGCACTTAAAGTTAACTCCAACTTCTAAAGAAGCTTCTTTATTTTATTTTATTATGACTTTTATTTCTAAATCTCTTATCCTTCTGTTTCCATATATTAATTTGAAGGTTAAAAACACAGTTAAATAATGTTACTTTGAATGACATAAATGCTACTTAAGAGTTATTTACTTATACTGTTTTTATTCATCAATTAAAACTCAATTTTTTTCTTTGAGAAAATGCTCCTAAAACTATAAAGCTTTCCAAAGTGAAATTGGTTAGTGATGTATGTAGAAATGTTATTTCTCTTTCAAATAAATAGTAGTGTACAAACATTTTCTAGTATATTATAAAATATAAAATGTAGCATTATACCAGGCAAATTGACTATATTTGGGAAATAATAACTAAGTTATGTCAAATAACTCAGACCCTTAATTTGTTGAATTCTACAATACATCAATACACCAGAATCAATCAAAGATCAAACAGTAAAATATGCCTAAAAGAAACAATGAAGTAACTGATTGTTATGTAATGATGTTTCAACTCATGAAAACTAGGCTCAACAATACAAATTATATAACAACTATAATTTTCCAAATTGAAACAATAATAATCCAATACCTACATTGAGAACTGTTGTGTAATAGGAAAATAATAGTTTATCTAGGTAGTTTTATTTAAAGAGACAGATAACCTATGGTTAATGGTTTTCCATTAGCTAATGAACTTAATGATTTTTAGCCACTTAGTCAAGAAATGATCCATATTTATTATTTGTTTTGTCCTGTGCTAGGGGCACTGATATAGTAACATAAGGGATGATTTCAAATGTGATTTCAAACATTTGTGTATAACTGGATATATACACAAAAACTTTATTTTGACATTAACTGTACAGAAAATATTAAAAAATGAGCAAATTTAAATGAAAGTATGTTTTTCATTTTGTATAATGTTTTATAGTTTTAAATTTATTCTCTACAATCTTAAATTGGAAACTAAAGGCTTACTTTGGATAATTTAAGAATACTATATTCTCTTACCAAATGCAAAGCCATATGTCCTGAGAATGAAAATTTCATAATGTCCATGAATTATTGTATGTGGTTTGTGTTGAACTGCATTGGTTCCCAGTCAATCCATTGCACAGTGACACATATGTAACAACTCTTTATTAAATACCTATCACATACCAGGCACTGTGCTGGCTATGCACAAAGACAAGATGCTTTCATCCTAATTGGAGAATAGCTAGTTTTTTAAGGTAGCATAAAATGTAAAGAGTTAAACATTAAAATTTTGGGATATGTAAGTTGAGAAAATAATAATAATATCTAAACCCACTGTTTTATTATTTAATTAGTAAAGTGAACCATTAATATATGTATATCAAATAAAGATGAGTTTTAGTTAAGAGTTCTCAGTAGAAATGCTTATGACTTAAATGCAGAAATGATGATTATTTCCATCAGTGATATTTATTCTCTTGCATATTTTTATTGACATTAAACTTCTTTATTTGATTTAATTTTTTCCACAGGATTTGAAGTACTTATCTTAGGAGATGTTAAAGAATTATAACTTAATAGTATAACTCTCACACACACACACACAAAATAGGTATTATTGAATTTATTACTACTGTGTCATTTTTCAAAATATTTTTATTTCTTGGAATGTATAGCTCTATAAAAATATACTGTTTAAAATGTCTATGTCCAAAGCAATGTTGAGCATAATTGAATGAACAGAGAAATATGCTAAGTGATACAAACAAAATGTATTCTAGTTTCCTTTGAATTCAGAAGACTAGGGAAAAAACAAAATTAGGGAAATGTTTTAATTGATGGTGTACTTTCTTTTTCAGTATGCTATCCTACAATAGAAATGAGTATTCTTTCTTTTTCCCTTTGAATTATTTAGACAATCATAAATTACTGTCTATTTGAATGTGTTTGCATTTGCTTTATGTAATATATATGTACACATTGCATATAATATCACATATAAAACTACATATATAGGTTTATGTGTGTATTTATTGTTTGACTTGTGTATGCATGATTGTGTGTGGCAGACATTAATAAACTACTACACTTCTAACTTAAATGTATTACTAATTATATTAAAGTGTGCAAATCATCTGATCAGCCAAATTCAATGCCAGAATTAAGTTAAAAGTGCTACAAAGATAAATGAGAATCAATTGTGATTTCCCCTTATCCTCTTGTTTATAGCAGTCACTGAGAACAGGACAGGTTTTGAAGAGACTGCAGCATGACCTGCCTGAGTGTTTTGAGGAAGGCTTCATAAGTATTTATCTCACTCATTGCTTAAATGATAACATATTTTAAATGTATCAAAAATGCATGTGAATTTAAAAAATTTGCTAGGATTGCCTCAGATATTTTGTTTTAATGTAACAGAATTTAATAATGGTGCTGAAGCCTTCTTAGCAGCCTTTCTTCCTTCTCTTCTGCTTTCGTTTTCCCCAGAGATAGTTATTTCCCCAAGGCTGTGTGCAATATTTTTATTATGTGGAGTATTTTAGCCATGCATGTACCTATCCTTAGAATTACTTCTTTTAAACTTCATTTTTATTGGTTATATTGTTACAGATGTCCCCCCCGCCCCCGTGCCCATCTCCACCTAGCCTCTGCCACCCCCCTGTTCTCTCAGGCCATCAGCACACTGTTGTCTCTGTCTATGGGTTATACACATCTGTTTTTAGCTAATCCCTGCACCTTCTTTTGTCAAGTTCCCCCTTCCCACCCCATCTTATAACTGTCAGTCTGTTCCATTTGTCCACGCCTTTCTTTCTATTTTGTTCATCAGTTTATTTTGTTCATTAGATTCTACATATATGAGGTCTGTCCTAAAAATGTCCAGCCATTGTTAACATAATGAGAATGGTTTGAGTAACATCGAAGTAACCTGGCAGCCAAGGAGAATGGGCTGGAATGTGCCTGCATAAACAGTGACAACTTCACTGTACTAGTCAGAGTGGGTGATAGACACTATTGAGTGAGCATGTGCACTGTGTGGCCATCGCATTCAAAATGACTGAGTAAAGCAACAAATCTGCATGAAATTTTGTGTGAAGCTTGAGTATTCCTCAACGGAAACTATTTGGATGATTCAGAGGGCCGCAGCTATGGGCAACTGGTGATCGGCAGCTTCATAACAACATGCCCACTCATGCATCATGTCTCATGTAGAGTTTTTTAGTGAAACATCAAGTCACCCAGGTGACACAGACTCCCTACAGCCCAGGTTTGGTGCTCTGTGACTTCTGGCTTTTCTTAAAACTAAAATCACCTTCAAAAGGACGGGATTTTAGACCATAGATGAGTTTCAGGAATATATGACAGGACAGGATTCAGGAATATATGATTGGGGAGCTGATGGTGATTGGGAGAACTGTGTGAGGTTCCAAGGTGCCTACTTTGAAGGGGACTGAAGCACCATTGTCCAATATATAATGTTTCTTGTATCTTCTATCTTCTTCCCTAAATGTCTCTATTTATCATATTACATGGCTGGATACCTTCTGAACAGAGACCTTGTAAGTGAGATTGTATGGTGTTTATCTTACTTTGTCTGGGTTATTTCATTTAGAATAACAATCTCCAGGTCCATCCATACTGTTGCAAATGGTAAGTGTTCCTTTTTTTTTTTTTTATGGCCTCATAGTATTCCACTCATAAGTGTACCACAGCTTTTCTATCCACTCATCCACTGATGGGCACTTGGGCTCTTTCCTGATCTTGACTACTGTAAATAGTGCTGCTATGAACATAGGGGTGCATGTATTCTTTATGATATTGTTTTGTAATTATTAGGATATATTCCCAGAAGTGGGATTGCTGGGTCAAAAGGCAGTTTCATTTTTTAATTTTTGAGGAAACTAATTCTTCTCCAGTCTGCATTTTCATCAACAGTGCATGAGGGGTCCCTTTTCTCCATATCCTCTCAAAACTTGTTTGATATGTTGATGGTAGCACAATAGATTCTTAAAATTCATCAGTACTCCATATAGCACATCTCCTTCTGTTATTTTCTCTGCATTCAACATTTTTTACAAATATTCATGTTAATATATATAAACTATATTCATCTTAATTGCTTAATTGAAATTATATATATGTATATATATATGTATATATATATATAATCTTTATTCAGTTGCCTAATAACATTTAAAGTACCACACCACTGTAAGTAATGCTTCAAGGAACATCCTTTTATATGTCTTATTATATACATAGTCAAGCTTTTTATTCTAAAACATTCATTTAAAAGTAGCATGGCTGGATTATGACGTGTGCGTCATTAGCTATCTCAGATACTGCCAAATTGTTTTCCAAATTTATATTTCATTTAGCATTGCCCACATACTTGATATTCATGCAAGTTTTGATTGCTGCCAATCTGCTAAATTTGGAATGAACTAGCAATGTTTTAACTTGCATTTTTCTCAATAGTACTGTGGTAAAGCAAATATTCTGCATTGCCAGTCAAGTTTCCTTTTCTTTAAATGATCTGTTCATATGTTTTGAATTATTCATTTTTGCTATTAAGTTTTTCTATCTTCAATCCAAATGCTAATCTATTGTGACATATGAATATACATAATCATGCATACATATGTTTATTTTTACATTTTGGTTATTCTTTTGTGACCATATCAAAGCTTATATATTTTACCTACATTTTAAAGTTTTCTGAATTTCTATGATTTTGAAATATTTTTATCATCCCAAAGCATAAAAATATTTTCTTAAAAATGTTTAGGTTTGTTTTACATTTAATGTTTAATTTATTTATAATATATACATTTATTTGTTATGCAAGTGAATATATGTATAGTGAGATGCAATCATCCTTTGTGTTTTGTTTTTTTCCAATTGACTGGCCAATTGTCCAAGAATAATTTAAGGGAAGCCGATCCAAGATGTTGGTGTAGTAGGACACTGAGTTAACCCCTTCCTCGAGACCCATAGAATGTACCCGGATAGAGCAATTCCTTATGTTTTTTAATTTAAAATTTGTTCCCATTATTATTTAGCCCCCTTATACTCACCTCTCCCTCCACAGTCACTGCACTGTTGTCCATGTACATGAGTCCTTTCTCCTTTTTGCTTGATCCCTCCACCGCCTACCCTACCATATCTGACATCTTGCTCTGTTTCTGTGAGACTGCCTCTATTTTGCTTGTTAGATTTATTAGATTGCACATATGAATGAAATCATATGGTACTTGTCTTTCATGGTTTATTTCACTTAACAAAATGTTCTCCACAGATATATTCGTGCTGTCACAAAGAGTAAAATTTTCTTCTTTTTTATGGCCTAGTAGTATTCCGTTGTGTAAATATCCTGTAGTTGTTTTATCCACTTATCTACTGATGGATACTTGGGCTGCTTCCATATCTTGTGTTGGTGGAAATCAAGTCTCTGGGTAGGGGCATTTCACACTCCCCTGTCCAGGTGTCCTGTGACTCAGTTAAGCAAGCTGGACTTGCTAACGCCAGCAGCTGCATGCTAGCTGCAAGCTGTTTCAGGCCACTGAGCTCTGGTATCCTGAGAACAAAGAGACTTTGCTGAGTACTCCATTACTCCCCTACCCTATCATCTTGTTTGGAACTTAGCCTTAAGGACTTACAGTTCTGCTTTGTACCTAAGCAGTTAATGTTTAAACTCGGGTATCTTGTTTTCCCTGTAAGCAATAGGATGTGTATCCTGTAATTGCCACCCTCAGATTTCAATAAAAGGAAGGTGCTTGCTCTGCTCAGTGCTGACTTGCCTGAGTGTGCAGCAGCCCTCCATCCATTCCATTCTGCTGCAATGAATGAACACAGGGGTGCTATATTCTTTCAAGTTAGTGTCTTGGGTTTCCTCAGATATATTCCCAGAAGTGGGATCACTGGGTCAAAAAGCAGATCCATTTTTAATTTTTTGAGTTATCTCCATACTGCTTTCCACAGTGGCTGCACCAATCTGCATTCCCACAAATAGTGTACAAGGGTTCCCCTTTCTCCACATCCTCGCCAGCACTTGTTTGTTTATTTATTGATGATAACCATTCTGAGCAATTCCTTTTGAGAGACAACTAAGAGCCAACTGAACAGCTGGTGCACAGAAAATAAGGGAGAGATACCACCTAGGGGAGAATGGGGAACATTGAGAGCCCTCTGGAAAGTGAGGGAACTACCCAGGACCAAAATAACTGGTGAGCCTCATTGGAAATGCTTCTCCTGCACTTGGATAGTGGGTGGGACCTCTATCTAAGTTCTCTAGCTGACTTAGATCCAGCAGGAGCAGGAGCAGGAGGGCACTATAGCATACATGCCAAGGGCCCTTCCATCTGGAGACTGAGCCAAATGAAATGGCAGGACACTTCAGAGTGCACCCTTCAGGCTGTGCATGCATGTGGGGATCTCCCAACTAATAATAAGCTGAATAATATTTAAAAGGATAAGTGTCTCTAACCCTAAAATAAATTTATATACTTAAATAATATCTAATAATAAATTATCTTCCTTAAATATTTTATAGTAGATATTTGCATTTATGTTTATGTGTGTGATTTGCCTGTCCATTATTATGATTTGGTTCTAGGTTTATCATTTTTAATAGTTTTTTTAAAGAATCAACTTTTTTTTTTCTCTTGAATCAGTATTTTATAGTTGATGAAGTTTTGACCTGTCCTTAATTATTTTTGTAGTATCTGTGGATTTATTCTGCTATTCTTCTGTTAACTTTTTTAAATTGTGGGATACACCTACTTTAAAGTTTCTTTCTTACTGCTTCTTTTACAATGTAAAAATTAAAATCATGCATTACTTCAATGTCAGTTATATTGTACAACTTTGATGTGTAGTGACTATTATTTAGCCATCTTCCCTATTGTGCTTTATGACTTTTTTTGCTTTATTTCTTGAATATTTAAATATTTGTTTTAAATTTTGAAATACATGTTCTTTAATGTTATATTTTTAATATTAATTCTTTGAAGTACATTAAAATGTGATTTGTTATAAATTTTATAAGCACTATATATATGCTTAAAAAGAATGTGGAATTTTAGAGGCAGGTACATTTTTCTACAGGTGTGTATTCTAACAAGGTCAAACAAACTTATTTGAATTGCTTAAATTTTTTATCTTTACTTACACACATTACGCACACACACATACACACATATTCATATATGTGTATACAGTGATAAAAGTACATATATATGTCTGATGATTCAGTAAATAATGATATATGTATTTATGTGTATTTATACCCATATGCACATACTCATATATAATTATAAATTACATATATAATTATAAATTACATATATAATTATATATATTATATAATATTATATATATAATCTGTTCCTCCATTAAATACTCATACAAATGTTTTGATATTTCTGACAGAATTTTTTAAAAGATTAGATGTCCTTTTTTAATAAAGAGGTAAAAAAGAATTATTGAAAAATTTTATTTATTTATTTGTTTCATTATTTGCTTATTATTTGTTGTACTATGTCACTGAAAGATTGGGGTTGACATTGACTAATGAGAAAAACTATGGATCAAGTCATTTTGATGTAAACAGAATACAGATTTTGATGTCCATTCCAGATAGATTTGGACATTTTAAATATGAGATCTAAATTAGAAATCCATGTGAAAATGCCAAGTAGTCAACTGAATATATTTTGATGGAGACATAAACCTGGGAGTTATTTTTTGATTTTCAGAATGATTGAGAAAGATAAGCTTGTTCTCAACACTTTGTTTAAAATTACAATTTCCATTTCCCAGCAAATATGATCACCTTCACTTACTTCTTTCCCCCAGAACACTAAGTATAGTTTAAAGTACTAATGATTTACTTTTCTTAAAAAAATTATTTACTTGTTTATTTATTTATCTTATTTTTAGAGAGAAGGGAAAGGAAAAAGAGAGGGAGAGAAACATCACCATGTGGTTGCCTCTCACCTGCGCCTCCATTTGGGGACCTGACGTGCAACCTACTTATGTGCCCTGACTGGGAATCGAACCAGCGACACTTGGCTCGCAGGCCGATGCTCAATCCACTGAGCCACAGCAGCCAGGTACTAACAATTTACTTTTAAATTTTTGTTTAGCAATCTTCCCTACTCTAATAATAGCTCTAAGGGATTTTTTTTCTTTAACTGTTGTAAACTTATGTGTCAAGAAGAGTGCAGGGAACCACATTTACGCTTCCAATAAACTCTTAAGTAACTAAATATGCTTTTTTCCCCTGTTTCCAGCCTCTTATAGTTGCTCTCACTTCACTTTATTTAAACTATATATATATTTAAAAGACACCACTTTTATTTTTCTCTTTAAAAATATTTTAAACCCTCACACGAGGATATCTTTGTTGATTTGAGAGAGAGAGAGATCAGTGTAGTACCTTTTCAAAGCTATTCTGCATCAGTAAGTAACTTTTAGTTTTTCATGCTGCTTGACTTTAGTGTTCTTTTGCTTTCTATTTTATTAATTGATGGTTCTATATTTAATATTTCTATATTTTGATTTCAAAAATATTTTTAATTTGAAGTCTCAACATTTTTCATTTTTTGATATTAAATGTTTTCATCCGAAGCTATGCATTTGCCTCTATATTATTTTTTAAACTGAATTCATAAAATCAGAAATTAAAAATATTGCTCTCATATCTTTCAGTTTAAAGCATTTTACTATTTCTCTGGTTATTTCTTTTTTTCTTTCATGAACAATTTTGATGGTTATTTTTGTAGATTTCAAATATAACTCAACCTTCATATCTACTTTAAGTTTGAAAACATTACTTCAGAGAACACAATCAGTAGTAATTATATTTTTATGGTGTTTTTACTTAACAAATTACATAGGCATGAAATCTATTCAATCCTTAATACAGCACTATGCAATAGGAAGCACAGATAAAATTAATATATTGTTAAGGAAATGGATTCATAAAATTAGGAAAGTAGAATTAATATGACTAGGACTTGAAACATTGTTACCTTAAATTGGGATTACTTTTTCTTCCCAATATAAAAGTAGTGGTTCAAGTATAACACTTTTCTTTCAGACATAACAGAGAAAAATACTGTTGGTTGATTTATCATCTAATGTGCAGCAGTGTAATGTGTATACTTATAAACTGACTCATGCTCCCAGTCTTATGTTCAGTTTTAATAAATGCTCCTCTCCCCCCACCACTGTCTCATGTCCTTTTAATGTTCCTGGTCAAGAGAGCATAAATCCACGTTATTGGAATTCCACTCTGTATTGCATTCATTATGACTTATAGTTGTTCAAATTAAATGAAGCACCAGAAAGCTTTTGTTTATACAATTATAGTTGTTTTCAACTTTGTGGTGTTAAGATATTCTAAGTATCTTTTAAAGAAATTAACACTTAAAAAGGATAGACATTTATGTTTATATGCAGAAACTCTTAGAGTAAGAACTTTTTTTTAAGCACATTCAAGATAATTTCTGTGTTATCTAAAGATATCGCCATCAGCATTTTAGCTGTTCTCTAAAGTACTGAACATATTAAAGTTGCATCACTAAGGTAGGATAATTTTGATTTGTTGGAAAGTTTTTGTTTTATTGGTACCATGGGGTTTTAGCAAGACGATAAGTATGCTGTAGTAAAATGCACATTGATTTTTAGGTTCACAGTTCATGACTATTCACTTGTATACATATGGTCTGAGGTTTCTACTAGCAAAAACATCTTAATTACAAGGTTCCTCTTGCTATTTTAATAATTTAATTAAAATGTTCCTTTCTTTTTACTATTTATATTTATCTTTTAAGATTAAACCATCTGAACATTTGATTTGTATTGTCTTTTTTTCCCTTTATTAAGCATTTTTAAAGATTCTATAAAAATAAGAGAATTGATTTGCTTTCTTAAGGCAACCTCAAGTAAGATAGAAGTTAGACTCCTTTTATTATTAAACTACATAATTGATTTTACATAATACACTAATAAGTGGTTAGCAGGTGATTTTGTGGTTTCTATTAATGTCCTTTTTGTTTTCATTTGTCTTTTCACTATAGATGAAATAATATAACAAGGAAAGTTTTGTCAGAACATAGACTGCATTTAAATTTTTACTTTATGACCCAGTTTCCCAATTTATCAGTGAAGTTGATCAATTTTTTGTTATAGTAAAAAATCAATAAAACAGTATAGATGACTATATTGTGGACTATGTCTTCAGAAGAGTGATGCTATATAATAAATTCAAATAGGTGATATTATTATTATTTGCCATTACTTGCCCATTTTTATAAAAGTAATCCAAGTCTTTTTCTTTCCATGATCTGCTCTCCACAATTTCTCTTGTTATTCCTCCAACTAGTGGCTAGAGTTGGCAGAGCATTCTAGTGTGATTGGGCATATTACATAGCATCCTCGAGGAAAAACATGTTGGCATCACTGCTTCCCAAACAATACCTCTCATGTAATCTGCTTCATATTATAATGCCCTAGATATATTAACCTCAATTTGTGCAAGTTAATCTAATTTACTTTACTTTGATCATATTTTTAGATTCCTAGTTTCCTTAACATGAATTTCCAATGAAATAGCATTGGCAGAATTTTTAAATGGTTAATAGAAAAACAACAACAATTTGTATCAAAAGTATATCACCAGGGGCATCAAGGTTTCTATTGGTCTTAAGTTATAAGAAATTTATCAAGAGAAAAATTGTTGACAAAAATTGTCACAGCAAATAATGACTCTGTAAATTGACTATCACTGACAAATTTAACCTTGATAAAAGCTATTTTAACATCAAAATATTATAGAGAAGAGTTCAAAATTTATGTATTATTATAGCAACATCACAGTGATGGGGGTAAATTGCTCCCAAAGCTAGGTTCTGGTGTTGAAAGTGGTGACAGTTAGCTTTTGGAACTCAAGAGAAAGATTATATTGATTCATACAGGTGTGAAGTCTTGTGACTAGGGCAGAGGATCCTCTTCCTGGAAGAAGTCAAGGAAGAGCATTCAAAGTATGCAATCTTCTATGAAGAAAAATTGTCATTGGCAGATTTTAGAAAAGCTTCCACCGGTGCCTAATTGAAAAGAGAGAGCTACAGAACATAGATTTCTGTGGGTGCCTGTACTGGTAGGTGTAGGGCAGCTTTGTCAGAATGCTGGAGAGAATACCGATGAGGACATAGGTGAGAAGTGATGCTCAAAGGTTGCTGGAACTCACTCAATCACTTTAAACTTTTCTTTGGTCTCCACGTGTATATTTTAATATCAATAAAATTACTAATTTAATAATATTAATAGCAATAGTATTACTGACTTAATAAAAAGAATGCAAACACTAATTGTGCACCACTCAAATTATGAAGTAGAACTCTGCCAATCTCTTACAAGTATTTTGTGTACCCTTCCCTTTCCCTACTAAGTCTTAATCATTGTGCTAAATTCTGTGGTGAATATTTTAATTTCCTTTAACATATTTTCAATATATATTATAAATATACTAACAATTATCTATGTACATTTCACATAATGTTGTAATATTGTATGAACACTAGCTCCTTTTCTTTAACATCTTTTGAATTTTAACCACATTGATACATGCAATTGTAGTTTATGTCCTTTGCTATATCTTATTCCATTACATGATGATACCATGATGTATTTATACATTGTAACCTTGAACACTTGTGATTGTTTATAGTTATGAGTTATTTCTAAGAAAATTCTCATCATCTTTTGATATGAGATATATATGCAAGAGTTTCTCTATTGTATATCCTTAGGTATAGAATTACCTACTATAGTGTATTTATATATTTAACTTTATGCCAAAATATTATCTGAAATATTTTTATGTTTATTCATGTGACAGCACCACCAAAGTTACCACTATCATCACCACAATCACCATACAAATATGTGCAGATTGTAGTTTCATAATTTCAAAAAAATACATTTGTATTTAAAAGTCTAAATTCATCCACTCTTCAGCTCTCATGGAAAGGTAGTGGTGATAATGGGAAAAAAAGAAAAAGATGAGAAAGATAATTTCTTTGTCCCTGTTCTCTGTTTACTTATTATTTTCTGGGGGGAAATTTCTGTTTTTGGTGGTTTTCCTAGTAATTGTTTAGAAAAAAAAAGAAGTATTAGAAAAAGGCTCATTAATGACAAAAGGAATGGATAAAACTAGTTATTCAGAAACAAATAAGCAACTAATTATATGTACAAGGGAAACAGTAAAAATAAAAATGAGTTAACAATGAATGATGATAAATATGGATGTCGATGGTCAATATGTAAAAATTGATTAAAAAATCAGAAAATTTATGTTAAAACTACACATGTAAAAGTATTCACTGAAATAAACATTATTATTATTGAAAATAAAATTAAAGCATAAGAATTTATATAGAATTTTCAGAGAATGTTTTCAAAAGTCACAACTTTTATCCTATTATAAATATATTTTATTTATTTATTTTTTAGAGAGAAGGGAAGGTAGGGAGAAAGAGAGGAAGAGAAACATTTATTTATTTTTCTCTTGTAGTGACCCATCCAGGGACCGAACCTGCAACTGAGGTGTGTGCCCTGACCTGGCAATCTTTCACTTTATGAAAGCCCAAACATCTTAGTAACACTGGTCATGGCTCTTTACCCTACCTTTTATTCACACTGACAAAATAAGAACAAATATGTTTTTAATGCAGGTAGGATTTGTTTTAATTTTTTTCACACTAGGTTGGATTATTATAACATAAAATATACAAAAATTGTTAGCAGACATTGCAGCATATATTTGGCCAATAACTGTAACATTCATTCCCTTTTTATCTTATCTTCATAGCACCCTAAATTTCACAGCTTTGCAGTAAGAAGAGAATTCAATAGAATATTAGGGTTTTGTTTCTGTTGTTGATTTTTTGTTTGTTTTCTCACTGTAACCTGTTATCATGTGGTAGATATTTAGTAACATTTACTGATTAAATTAAGTGCTTCCCAGACCCTATGAAACCTAAAGCTCTTCAGTGTAGACAATCTTGCTAGCCACAGTAGTCAGAGAAGAACGCATGCCTAAACTCTGATAAGCCAAAAAAACAAAACAAAACAAAAAAAGGAAATTAAAAGCAGGACAAACAGAATTTGATTTCAGATCATTGACAACCTATAAAGAAGGTGACAGTTGAGTTTTGTTTTGTTTTTCTAATTGAGATTGAGTTAGCAATAAGCTATGTGAACTGTTGGCTGCTTCCTTGGAAATATAAGAGGTCAATATTTTGAGAATGTAATCAACATTGAAAATATATAGTCAATATTTAAAATCGGGGAACCTTGGTAATGGTCCCCTCCTTTAAACAATGTGTAAAAGTCCCTTTCAAAGGAAAATGCACTCTTTGGACATTACTGATTATTTATATTGGGTGTAACAAAATATCATAATAATTTAGCTACTTGGAAATCTTTCTCATCCCAGAAAATTGTACCATTCACCAATAATCTTGGAGTCAATCTTGACTTTTTTCCTGTTCCCCTATTTTCTAGTTTTAATCTAACATCAATATCCTTTTCAAAATACATTTCACATCTTTTGGTTTCTCTTGATATTCATTCTAGAGCCACTTCTCTAGATAAAGCTGCCATTGCCTGTTAGGCAGACTATGCCAATAGATACATACATTTTGTTTCTGTGTATGTGTGTGTGCCATCGATTGATTCTCTACACTTTAGGAAGAATGAGATATTAGAAACAGTCTCCTTGACCACCTCAACATGTTTAAAACTCTTCCCTTGATACCTATTTCATTAGATTTATGGCTAAATTTTTTATGTAAGTTTACAGGTTTTGCACAATCTTTCTCCTGCTCACCTTTCCCAAACTGTTTTCACCATTGTCCTCGGCATTCATTTGCTGTAGCTGGTAATTCCTTTCTGTGGGCAAACACAACGTACTTTCTTCTCCCAGCCATTTCAAGTGCTATTGCCTTTGCCTAAAAGAATTCTCCCTTCTATGTCTGGCTTCTTCTTATCTTTCATGTCTCAATAAATAAATAAATACATACATACATACATAAATAAATTTCTCAGACAAGCCCTTTTTACCAGTCTATCTAAAGGAAGGCTAAATGCTCAACAAAGTCTCTCTTGATCTCAATTTTTTCATAGCACTTTTATAATCAATAATTACTTGGCTTAATGATCAGAATTCTCATTTATGGTCTGTTAATCCTGATAGAATTGAAAGAGATTAGAGTTTTTTTTTATTGTTCTTTACATAGAAGATAGTCCACAGAAAGTGTTCAACTCACATTTGCTGATAAAAATATGTTTCCATGACATTATTCAAGCCTGCAATATGCAGGTTTAGGAGGGGATGCGGTTGTAGGTGCCTGGTGGGATGATGCTGTCAGAGCCTCTTCTCTGAGAGTCTCACATACATATTCAGTGGGGGTAGAAGTCAGTTGGTTATATGTTTGTGTTTTAAATAAGGGGATCTAATCAGGCTGGGCTAAATAAGGTTCTTTATTGAGAGTTTGCAGAGAAAGACAGAAAAGTGGAATTAAGATGAGTCACATTAAAGATAAAACTTCAGAGTTAAGGATGATAACTTCCTGTTGCTAATGTTATGGTAGTTTCCTTAATTTTTGCAGTTTTGCTGATTAATCTTTTTTTTAAAGCTATCCCTACTATTTTCTAATAAAATTAAATTTTCACTGGATGTTTTACTGAAGTAGATTTGTGTTGCTTTCAAATTAAAAAGAAAAGTCCTATCAGTATACGTACTTTTATGTTCTTTGTAACATTATTTACAATAGCCAGGATATGGAAGCAACCCCAGTGCCATCAATAGACAATTGGATAAAAACGTTATAGTGTATCTATACAATGGAATAATACCCTTCCATAAAAAAGAATAAAATCCTATCATTTGTGACAGCATCTTCGGGTGTAGAGGGCATTATGCTCAGTGAAGTCAGTCAGTCAGAGGAAGGCAAATATCATATGATCCCACTTATATGTGAAATCTAAAGAAGAAAAGAAACAATAGCAACACCAAAACAAAACTGAAACAGACTAGGATACAGAGAACAGACTGATGGTTGCCAGAGAGAAGGGAGGTTTGGGGCACTGAGTGAAAAAGGTGAAGGGATTAAGAAGTAACAATTGGTAGTTAAAAATAATCACAGGGACATGAAGTATAGCATAGTGAATATAGTCAATAATATTGTAACAACTGTGCATGATGCCAGTTGGGTACTGGTAATATCAAGGGGAACACTTTGTAAAGTATATAATTGTTTAACCACTATGATGTACACTTGAAACTAATACAAAATAATATTGTATGTAAATTTTAATTGAAAAAAAATTTGTTTAAAAAGTCCTACCCAAAACACAGGGCAATGAGAAAATATTTACATGATACATAAATATGTCCATATGCAGAACATTTCAGGATAAAATAGACAATAACTAGCACAAAGAGGAGAAGTTATCTTAATACTTATCAATATTAAATAATATATTAAACATATCAAACTATATGGGAATAAAAGTATCAAAGGAAACAGCTAAATGAATTGATAAATGTATTTGTACTTCATTCAATTATATGTTGTTTTTCTAGGATGAGTCTTTGAATTTGATACTTGTTATTTTTTTAACTTTCTGTTAACTATTTAAAAATGTTCCCAATACTATTTCATTGGGAGTTCTTGTTAAGGAAGTTAGAAATCTAAAAATATGGACAAACTGAAAAAATTAGGTTAACATGCAAGTACAGGTTAACATGTCTAAGATATTATAATATGAAGCAGATTACATGAGAGGAATTATTTGGAAAACAGTAATGCAAAAAATTATCCCTCAAGGATGTTATCCCAGCACATTAGAATGTTGTTCCAACTATAGTTAGTTGGAAAAATTATGGAAGGAATATAATGGAGAACAAAGATATGAATAGAATCTTTTATAAAAAAAACAAAAAATGGCAAGTAATAATAATAATACCAACCATTTGGATTTATGTAACATCATTCTTCTGAAAACATAAAAACATAGCCATCCATACTGCTTTATTTATCTTTCTTATTAAATGTTAATCAACTTCATTAATAAATAGGGAAACTGAATCATAAAGTGAAAATTCAAATGTAGTTTCTTTATGTGCTGACAAACTTATTTTTACTGTATGTGGTTTTTACTATAAACCACACTCCTTGTGGTTTAGGGAATTGCAGCCCTGGCCATGAGCCTGATTGCTCCACTGGCTTGTCTTTAAGTCTCAACAAAAGGCTGCATGGGAGACATAATGAAAACCACTCAGAGAGTTGCCATGGGAATTGGATTTAAAGAATGTTCATTATGCTTTAGAACTTACTCTGCTTTTCTTATCTTTTAGTTTAGTATAAACAATTTCTAGCAAGGAATGTATGAAACCTTGCACCTAATGCCAGTGTGGCAGCAAGATGTTTAATAGACCCCAACACAGACTGGTCACTGTGCCTTCTGTACTGGTACATGTAATCTGTTATTGTAAATCCAAACACCTAAAAGGTACTGATGATTCATGAATTTTGACCTTGTATCTCCCATGCATACTCCTCTCAATAAAAAGCATGAGGAATGGAGGTCTTGCACTTCCTCCACTAGAGGGAACAGCTGCCTCCTTTACCCCCCAGACAAAATACATGTCCCGGATAAGTTTGTTCTGCCATGGTTGTGAAACCTCTGCTGGACAGAGTAGTTTCCAACTGAGCCTAGGGCATTGGGGGCAACTCCGCCTCAACTATATTATATTGTCTATAGTGACAATTGGAGACAAAAATAATAGCAACCACAAAATCATGTGAATTCATTTATATGTGAAAGAACAAAATAAAACAAATTGAAACATACAAAAGAGACACACACACATGCAAAGGGGAATTATCTTCTGGAGGGCAAGCTCTTTTTAGTACAGGCTTACCCCACCAGGTAAGTGTTGTAGGAACCCATCTGTATCAGTGTACCAGCTGGTGTTGTTATGAGAGGCTGTGTTGGGCTTCAGCGTATTTTTCTGAAGCTTCTCTCATTGTGTTTGCTCATTTCATGATGGGTGATTTACAAGCGCACCTGCCCGCACCATGCTGACTGCTCAGCAGTTTTTGACCAAAAAATGGCATATGCTTCACCCTCTCTATTCACCCATGTTGCTCCTCAACCCAAGTGATTGCTTATTGTTTCTCTGGATGAAAAAAAGCCCTCAAGGGGAAACATGTTGTCACTGTGGAAGCAGGGAAACAAAAAGCAGCAGGAGCACTAAAAGGCATCAAAATCAATGAATTCAAGAACTTTTGAGCAGTGGAAAAAATGTCTCTGTGGGTGTATTGCATCAAATGGAGAGGACTTTGAAGGTGACTGAAGTTGAAACATGTAAGAATAAATGCACAACATTTTATGAATAAATTCCAGGTTTTTTGGTGCCCCCTTTTACTCAGAAATAGAGAACATATTGATGATTGCCAGGGGGAGTAAAGTTGGGGGGATTGAGTGAAAAAGGTGAAAAAATAAGAAGTACAAATTGGTAGTTATAAAATCGTCAAGTGCATGTGAAATATAAATGAGTAGCAATTTATTAGTATACTTCGTAAAACCAAGAATATAGTTCAGTAATAAAAGGAGTCTAACTTGTTTCTTACTTGAGGTTTAAAAATGAAAGTGAATTGACCCATTCTTACTTCCATAAAATATTTTAAAATGTTTATTAAAACAACAACAACAAACATACACACACACACACACACAATACAAATCAAATACTGAGATGGCTTACCTTTTAAAAATAAACATATGCCCTGGCCAGCAGCTCAGTTGGTTAGTGTTGTTTTAACACATCAAGGTTGCAGGTTCAGTCCCTGGTTAAGGCACAAACAAGAATCTACTAATGAATGCACAAATAAGTGAAACAACAAATCCACGTCTCTCTCTCTCTCTCTCTCTCTCTCTCTCGTTCCCTAAAAATCAATCAATAAATAAAAAAATAAAAATGCACATAAATAATGAAAAGAAAGAGAAAATTTTATTAAATTACTGAAGGAGCAAAAGGTCCTTATTATAAAGAGATCTTTACAAGTAGAAACCTAAAATTTTATGCGTAGAGATATGAGTGTGAATGAACTGGAAGCTAATTCACAAATAGTGGGAAAGAAGAATTCATGTAATTTAAATAATTGAAATTGTTCTCTTTGCTTGAAGAGTAATAGTTTGATTGTGAACTATAGAATCTGTGTATTAAGCATGATTATTAACAATGTATTACTTTGAAGCTACAAGCAATAGGAAGCAGTTCATAAATATAAATACAGATACATATATATGTAGATTTCTCTCTCATTCCATGATATCAGACATGACTCTTTCAGTGTCTGTTACCCTTTAGTTTATTCTATGACACCAGAACAATAATTTTAATCTTTGCTTCCCCGACATCTAAGAGAAGATGTTTTGAAACACAACAGAGTCCAATAATTGCTGGAATCACAAATGACCATTATTTTTCTTTCTTAATTAATTTTATGTTGCCATATATATTTATCCTTTAGTAAAATCTTATCAATTTATTTTAAGTGAAAAAGAGTATTTCCCCACCAAAATTATAACATTAAATTTATTACTTCATTTGTAATTAATTTTTTATGAGTTAACTGAAGTTCTTTTTTTTTTCAGAACTGATAGTATGAAAAGATGATGTTACATTTCCAAAATCATGTTTCTGACTCATTCCTCCTAAGTCTTATCAGAGTAAAGTAAAACAAAACCTAAAGAGAGCGACAGACAAGGAGGAATGCTAAAGCTGCAGTTTCCTTAATCACCTGGGAGTCATTGTCCATTTTCTTGCTTTTGATTCTTCTGCCTCCTTACATTTATAGTTTGTAACTTACTGTTCACTTAACTTTTAGTAGTAATGACCTTTAGTTAGTAGAAAAAACATCCTTGAAACTCTAAAGAGAATAAAAATGGAAAAGTCATTTAAAAGAATAAAGCGCCATTCATATGGTAGAATATTTTTTGAATAAAAAAGAGTTATGAGAATATATATTAGATGAATTTGATTTAAGGACCTGAGTTTTAGAAATTGGCTTTAGGTAATGGGATCATAAAGTCTATTATCCAAATATAAACAATATTGAGATTGACAGGTGCTGTTATTTTAAACCTGGACAGTTTCTCTTGGGGAAACTGAAATTTATGGTTACTCCTTCTTTAGAGGATGACTTTGACCCTGCAAGCTTAGGAGTCAGAGATTAATTTTAAAGTCAATCACTTGTTCTCAGTACATGGACCAGTGCCTGTGAAATAGCAAGTACTTAAACATTGTTAAAAAAATAAATTTGCAACAAAATCTAGCAATTCCATACGTACCCAAGAGAAATTAAAGGAGAAACTCAAACAGATACTTGTATACCCATGATCATAGCAGCATTATGCAAAATACTCTAAAGGTGGAAGCCACTCAGGTATTACGAGCTGAATCTTTGGTTCCTCGCTAAAATTCATGTTGAAATCCTAATGTGGATTGATTTTGGATATAGATCCTATAAAAAAGTAATTAAGGCTAAATGATGCCATACATATGGGGTACTCAACCAATAAGATCAGTATTTTTTAATGAGAGATACCAGAGAGCTTATTCCCCGAGTCCTTTCCTTGCATGTGATCTAAGGAAAGGCCGTGTGAGGTCATAGGAAGGCAGTTTTTTTCTGCCAGCCAGGAACAGAACTCTCTCCAGAAATTGAATCAGCCAGCACCTTGATCTTAGACTTCTATCTTCTAAAACGATGAGAAAGTAATTATGTTGTTTAAGCCACTCAATCTATGATGTTTTGTTATGGCTGTACAAGCAGACTGATATAGATTTTGCTACTGTGGAGTGCTGCTGTTATAAATACATAAAGAAATTAAAGTGGCTTCAAACTAGATGATAGGTAGAGAATAGAAGAGGTTTATGCTGCATGTTAGAAAAAGCCTCGTTTGCCTTGATGGGACTGTTAATTGAAACATAGACACTAAAGTGAATTCTGTTGAGAGCTCAGGAAGAAAAGAGGGCTGAAGAGGAGAGCTATAGAGAAAGCAAATGCCACCACAAAGAGAATATTGACAGAAATACGGATATTAAAGGCTTTTCTGGTGAGACCTCATATTAAAATGATGAATATGTTATTGGAAACTGGGAAATTAACCCTTGATAACAAGTAACAAGAGACTGGGCTGAATTGTGTTCTAGTGTTGTGTAAAGGTAAAAAGAATGTGTGATATAATTAGATATTTAGTTGAGACTATTTTTAATCAAATGTTGAAGAAGTGACTTGGTCTACTTATAGTAAACTGAGAGAAGAGAGATAGATTGAGGGAATTGTTGGGCAAAAAGAACTTGTCTGCATTGCAAAAAAATGAGAAAGCTTGTTCTAAAGAGAACACTAAAGGTTTGGTTGAACAGCCGTTCAATAAAGAGATCAATGTGAATGTAAAGTGGAAATTTAATAATTTATATATACAGAAGCTAGAAATACCATTGGGATTATACCAGCAGAAACACTGCTAACTGGGAATAAAGGAAATGGAATGAATAGGACAGAACGAAGGAAGGTAGTTAATAAGCATTATCATTCAAGTAAAGGGAAGAATAACCCTGAAGGTGATTAGGAGGTATTCCTGAAGGTGATTCAGAGATATTCAGAGCTGCTACTCCTACATACCATAGGCCCAGGGAACAATTTGCTTTAGTCTGTTTCAAAGGGCAAGGACATTGAAGAGAGCTGAGGATATATGCCAACCCTGAAGAGCACTGAGGGATGCTACTGCTGCCCTGGGAGCTGGAACCCTCTAACAATTTTCAGGAGCCTTAACATCAAATGGATCTTAATGGACACTCAAGATACTAACTAATCCATTTGAAGGCTTATAATCTGATTACGTGGATGGGTGAAGACTGGCTCTGCTGTTAGAGGCTGTATAGAGTGAGAGCAGAGAGGACTTTTGAACACTTAGGACAGTTCAATATGGAGTCATTATCAGCCATGACAGTTATGTTAAGTGCTATGTCAAGGGGGGATAAATGGTGATGAAAGGAGACTTGAGGTGGTGAATACACAATACAATCCACAAATGATATATTATAGAGTTGTACCCCTGAAACTTATAGAATTTTATTAACCAGTCTCACCCCAATAAATTCAATAAAAATTTTTTAAAAGACTGAGATTTGGACTATAACAAGAATGCCCTTAGGAAGGGCCCAGAATGCCTCAAATAACAAGTCTGGACACTTGGATAGCGACTCCATTTGGACACTGATATGAGACCTCCACCCATTGTGGGCTTTAAGAACTCAGAGTTCCGACCAGCCGATGCTAGAGCTTGGCTGTACCACCAGTCATGCTCAGAGCCCCAGTGGACTTCCACTCCATTGGACACATGCTGCCACTGTGGCCATCTGGCTTGAAACTGATGCCTGCCTCTCCACCTGCAATGCTGCCAGTGACCTGAACTTTGTGGCAAGACTCACTTTGCTCACTTCTATCACATAAACTCCCCCTCTCTGCATGTACTTGTGTGTGACTCTGTTGGCTTATTGGAGAGGCCTAATAAACCTGGCATTGTGGAAAAACACAAATGTGTACAAGTGGTCCTTTTGGAGATGCTCCCTTGCTCATGATGGAGGGGCATATTAAATTGAGAGATGTGCTCAGTTCTTGAACTGCCAAGAAAACAAGCTGCCTTTATGAAAAAAAATTAAGAGAAGAGATAAAATAGAATTTAACTCTAGGTGTGGATTTGCTTGCCTCACTTTCATAGAACATAGAAGGGCAGGTATGTCATCAGCCTGAAAGGTGGAGAAATAGAAACAGTGGAGAAGGCACTAATCACTAACACAATGGGTTTGGAAGAGAAGGGGCTAAACCCATAAGGTAATTTCTCATGTTTCATCAATTAGTTTTATCACTCCATCATTTTAATAAATGATTAATATTTGTGATTTTTACATATAAAGAAATAAAGCCTTACAAGCTTATATAGTTGAAAAGATTACAAAGCAGGTGGTGATTTCTTCAGTAATGGCAAATGACTTCTCAACTCCACCCTCTTGGCCCATTATCCATGGTTCCCAACTCACTCCAAATAATTATAATCTCTTTACAGACTCGCACATTGCTTCTAAACCATATTTATCACCATCACTGTGTATCCCCTACATAGCACAGCCACAGAGCTCTTTCAAAATACATGTCTGACTTGCACACCTTTGTGGCATAATACATTTAGTGCCTTACCAGTGCTTTAGAACTGAGACCAGTGCACTGCCTGGGCTACCCTTTGACCAGAGGCAGATTTAACGGCAGGTGCACCAGGCATGTGCCCTTGGCCCTGACTTCTGAAGGGCCCTGGAAAACCCAAACTTTACACTTTTTTCTCATGACACTAAGTTTGGTTTCATTACTACGCTGCATAAAATATGGCTAACATGTATTTTTATTTCCCTGTTTCTTTTTTTTTAAGGGGCCCAATATTTTCTTCTGCCCCCTGGGGCCTCAACCGACCTTAATCTACCTCTGCTTTTGACCACCTCTTCAGTTTCCTTTCTCTGGTCTTCTTTTATGATAATTCCTAACATATTTCATACTTTCTCATAACACAAAGTATTTACAGGTGAGGTTCATAGTTCTTTGCTGAATTAACTTCTTCTCATTTTCACAAGTGTTGCTTTCTCGGGTGTCTTATCTGAACCTCTCCCCAAGTCACATCAAATTCCATTATGTACCTGCATAGATTTGTTTGTTTTGTGTTTCTCCTTCCATATGTGATTAATACCTTTATTACAAACTAGATAGCAGATTTTGGGAGTAGGGATGGTTACTCATTAGATACTCAATAATCTATTATTGAATGAACAAGTCAGCCAGAAAGACAAAGCATACTATAATGCTTATTCTCTTTCTGGTATGGAACACTACCCCATAATGAGAAAACAGACAGTAAGTGGGAATCTAAAAAAACTAAAACATTTTACCAGTTTACTATTAAAATTTGGAATAAAAATATCACATTTTTATTCTTATAGTCTTAATTTATTTCATTTTTCTTTAAAGATTTTTAAAATTTATTTTTAGAGAAACAGTAAGGGTGGGGGAAAGAAAGGAAGAGAAACAATGCAAGAGAGACACATCACCTGGTTGCCTCTTGTACATGCCCTGACCAGAAACTGAACTGAACCCAGGTGTGTGCCCTGACCAGGAATCAAACCAGTGACCTTTTGCTATGGGGAACAATGCCCAACCAGTTGAGCTGCACTGGTCAGGGCTATAATTTTATCATTTTAATCTAGTATATATCACTGCTATACAACTCTTAAGAACCTTATCTCTTCCAGGTTAAATGACAAGGATTATATAATGACATGATCTCCAGGGTTTTTTAATATAATTTTTTGGACAACAGAATCTTTATACTACCTAAAGTATTTTGACTACTAACTAATTGGTTTATATTTGTAGTGTGCCTGAAAAAGACTGGAGTTGAAAAGACCTTTTTTTTTGACAAAATAATTGTAATCTCTTGAGATACATCACAGAATGTTCATAAATGGTTTAGTGCTCAAAGTAGCTGTCTTAGTAAGATAGGAAAATAGAAAGGTTGAGAGAGATTTAAATTGTATTATGTTTAGTATTGAAAAACCATTTTGCATACTGCTCACTTATGTTCCCAGTGCCTCATTAGCAGGGACATAATAAAGGCTTAAGTTTGTTTTTGATATCAGGGAAATCCTGCATGACAAAGAAGAGTAATACTGTATTATTTGAAAAAAATTAAAAACAAAGCAGAACAAATTTTTTTTTTCAAAATGTGAGAACATTACACCATTCACTTGTTTTGTATCAAAATGGTGTTTCGACATAAACTAAATTGTGTGTGAAAAATATAGATAGTGATTACTAGTAAGATACGGGCTGTATATTTTTCAAATCTAGTAACAGCCTATGTCACCTATTCGTCAAATGTATCATTTCTATAATGAGTTTATGTCAGCACAAGGTGTCGGATGGATAGCTCTAGGGGGTGAAATTGTGTTTTTCCTCTTTGCTTCCCATTTTTGATCTTTAAAAACAGGCTGAAGTGATACGTGCTTGTTACGATTTCCTGTCTCTGCTCTCTGACACCGTTTCTCAGACGTATAGTTCTCAACCATAGAAGGATATGAGAAATGCTATGGGGAAATTCTTAAAAATTAAAAATCTGGACTTATCACACAAAAACATTATTTCCTAGGCATTTATATTTCCTTCTACATTGCCTTGAGATGGCTGGGTGGGTTTTGGGGGTGCTAATTATGCTGTTGTGCTTTTCAGCTAACGTTAGGCAGACTCAGTCCTTTGAGGGCTGATTAACTCTATGCCATTTAAAAATGCTAACATATAACCATTAAACACCCTTTCATAATGAACTTTTTATACAATAAAACCATAATTACTCTATACTAGCAAGAGAGTAAATGCATTGTGATTTTTCAAGTTTTAACTGGACTCCAGAACTCTAGACATGCAACAAATGAAAACTAGTAGTATTTTCATGTCATTCATTGAACTCTTGAGAACTCCAATGGAAGTAGACAGACTCTCCAGGGGAAGAGGTAAGAGATGGAAAAATTGAGTCTAATTCAGTCATCTTGAATAAAACATTGAGAGCTGGAGGGAAAGAACATACACATTCTTTTTGCTGGGATGTGTTAGGAAAGAACTATGATTAGATTCATAAACAGGTAATGCTATTCTATACAAAAGAACACTTTTATCTAATTAGAGTATGCATCTCTTTACAATACCACAAGAATTGTAAATTATATTTACATCAATATTTATTAAATGACATGTGAAGTTTATCAATTGCTAATTATTTTCATATATAGAAAATATACTTGTATATAAAATCATTGCAAGTTGAAATGTATTATCTTCCCCTGAGCTCCAAATAATATTTTATTTTAAAACATTAACAATTTTTTCAAGAATTGATGTGAAATCATTTAAAATTTAAGTTTGAAATGAAGTCAGAAGTAGCATTGAGTTGTGCAAAGTTGTAAATATTACACTGAATCAAAGTCTAATGTTCAAATCATGGTTCAATTTATTAGTAATACTAAACAATCTCAAGTCTGCCATACAATGTATTTATATGTCCAGAAACAGGAGCAGAGTAAAAGCAAAAGTCCTAGAATTAAAATGTCTAGTTCAAATGCTGTTTCTTCCATTTATTATCCTTGTGAAATTGGACAAGTTTCTTAACCCACTTTAACTTCATTTTCCTCAAGTGGCTTCTGTGAAAACTAATAAGGTGATTCACATTAAATATTTAACACCCTAGAACATAGGACATACTCTATACATACATACATGATGCTAGCTGTTATTTTTATCATTATTGCCTTTGGAGGGCTGTGAAAGATAAAATTATGTGTAAATATAATATGTATTTTAATAATAACCACAGATTAGAAAAATATTGTTTTCTAGGGATTTTATGACAATCCCTCTTATGACATATTCCAGTTTTTATGTTTACTGGTGGTGTTTAATGAGAACTCAAAAAATTTAGAAAATTTTAAATATATATTAACTGGATTTGGGTTAGGAAAAACCTTTCTTCAAGTCTACTATTAAAACAAGCTCATTTTCAGTAGAGTTACATTGGACATAATGAGCTGCATTTCCAATATATAGAAACTGTCAATGATAAGAATGTGTTTTAACTTATATCTCCCATTTAGGTTAATATCCTCCACATCTTAAGACTTATAGTGTTTCCATTCTAAATGACAGCTTTGCTGGATAGAGTAATCTTGGTTGTAAGCCCTTGCTTTTCATCACTTTGAATATTCTTGCCAGTCTCTTCTTGCCTGCAAAGTTTCTCTTGAGAAATAGGCTGATAACCAAGCCCTTGTCACATGAAATGTTAAAGGGGCACATTTAGGAAAAATATCAAAACTATGAACAGTAAAATGACAACAAACTCATGCCTATCAAATCAATCTAAAAAAACAAAACAAAAACAAACTAAGCAAACAATTAGAACAGGTACAGAACCATAGATATGGAGATGATATGGAGGGTTGTCAGTGGGGATGGGGAAGGGGGAGGTTGGGGAGAAAGGTTCAGGAATCAAGAAACATAACTGGTAGGTACAAAATTAACAGGAGGATGTTAAGAATAGTATAGAAAATCAAGAAGCCAAAGAACCTATATACATGGCCCATGGAGAATTAATGGAGAAATTTAGGATAATTAATGGATTTGGCAGAAGAAATACCAACCCAGATAAGATATCAGGATTCAAACTATGTAGTGGCATACATTATGGCTCATTTTTGATAAATTTTAATCTGTCTCATTAATGTTTAATTAACAACTATTTGCTTTTTGTCTGTTTTTTGCCTGTGGGGCACATATATTCTAGCTTTATCTCCCACCCACATTATAATAATAAAACCTCTAGACATGAAGGAAAAAAATGTTGTCCAATTTCCAATTGTTTTATCTTTAATTTTTAATTTTCATAACTTCAGACTTACATTAAAAATTCAATAACAGTGAGAGAAGTCAGATTTCCCCAATGTGAGAGAGAAATCAGATTTCCCCAATGTTTGCACTTTATTGAATTTACATTATTACTTTACCCATCACCTGTGCACACATGCATACACAGGCACACATGTCTATACACATGTGCACACACACAAACACACACACATTTTTTCTAAAATTTTTGAAAGTAAGTTGTAGATATGATGTTCTTTTACTCATAAATACTTCTGTATATAATCCCTTAAAACTAGGACATTATCCCTCAAAACCACAAGTATCAAAATTTTTCATTTGTTTTAATTTGTCTAATCTACTGTTTAGTCATTTAATTGTCCTTCTCAGGATAAGTTTTGTTTTTTCTCATCTTTACTGTGTTTACCTATTTATTTATCTGTTTCATAAATTCAGATTTCCATGTGCAAGCTAGTAGATAATTTTCAATGATGCCTGGTCCTAGATAGGAATATGACCACACCTAACACATCCCATAGAAAAGAATCTACCCTGATAAGTAGAGACTCAGTTTTGCATCCAAGACAGTATCATGGAACCAATAGTCATGATGATACAGTCTCCACACGGCTTGTCAACCTCAGGCAGGAGCACATTTCTCATACCAATGTCTGTGAGGATGAACTATGCTAAACATGTTTTGAGCCTAGGAAAAAGAAGTAAGGGAGGTGATTTACTTAACTGCAACTTCTACCATAAAAACAAGTTTCTTGTAGAAGAGAGTACTTTTCTTCTATCCTGCCATGGGCTGCCTGGAATTTTTTCCATAATAAAGCCAAGAAAATAATGCAAGTACAAACAGTAATTCTCTTTTAAATAAATTTTCTTTAAAAATGAAGATATAAAAATATAACTATTTGCATGTTTATATAGCATATATTCTAAGTAGTCTGTTTCATGAATATGTTTTAAACATGCAATTTACTTTAATATATTCTTCAATAGCAAAAATGTATTTTTAAGTGTGATGTAACTGTTTATATATTTATACAGGATATATTCTAAACACCTGTAACTTGGATAATTTTACTTTAAGCATTTACTTTACATAATGTTTTCCACTGGCAAAAAACAACTTTTCTATATAAAAAGGAATGTAATGCCCTTTCTCATGAAATTATACATGAGTTTTTGTTGTTTTTAAAGTTGAGACAGAACATCTACGGATATGGTTATAATCAGAAATCAGTTTGTGTACAATGTCTAGTTTGCTTAGTGCCTCAGCCTATTAATTTGATTCTAATACCTGACTTGTTAGAGTATGTTAGAAACTGAACTTTTCAGAGAAAGACAAATACCATATGATCTCACTTATATGTGGAACCTAATGAACAAAATAAACTGACCAACAAAATACAAACAGAGGCATGAATACTCGGAACAGACTGACAGTTGGCATAAAGGAAGGGGTTCGGTGGGTGAATTAGGTGAAGAGATTAGGTAAACAAACAAACAAACAAATATATAGCATATAGACAAAGAAAAGTGTTCTGATAGAGGAGAGGGGCTTGAGGTAGCAGGTGGAGGTGGGCAAAGTGGGGGCAAATAGGGATGAAAAGAGACTTTGCTTGGGATGATGGGCACACAATGCACTGTGTGGATGATGTTTTGTTGAATTGTACACATGAAATCTGTATGGTTTTGTGAGCCAATGTCACCTCAGTAAATTCAATATAAAAATTTAATAATAAAAAAAGACAAAAACTGAGCTTCTTACTCTTGTTTTGTATTCTACTAACTGGTGGCTACATTTTATTGCAAGACCTAAAATTAAGATGGCAAGTGTGATGCTGCTTCAGATTTTACTACTATTTGAGGTCACAAAATTAAATTCACCATTTATGACTGGGTTGTAAAATTGAGGCAATAGGGAAAAAATATCTCTCTGTTTATCTGTTTTCTAGGTAGAGAAATATTATTGTTCATATAATTTTACTTTTAAAACAACTCATGTTTATTGTGTTGAAATTGGTCAGTATCTTGAATGTGGTGGTGGATACAAGAACATCTATATATGTGATAAAATTGTATAGAACTTAAAATATAGACAGACACACACCAAAATGACAAGTAGAACAGAATAAATCTAAATAAAATTAGAGTATTTTATCAACATAAGTATCTTGGTTATGATATTACACTTTAATATTGTAAAATGTTACCATTCGGGAAAACTGAATGAAGTCTACAAAGAATCTCTGTATTATTTCTAAAAACTGCAAGCAATAAAAAATTACCCACAAAAATTTTTTAGTAAAAAAATACTTCATGTTACTCTTAAATAATTTTTCTCTTTTTATGAGAAACTTTTGACATTACATGCATATTAATTCTTTATAATTTTGAAATTCATCTGGAAGAATTTTATTAAATGTATTCAGTTTACAGTGCCACTTTAGGCAAATTAATATTATAAAATATTTATATTTAATATCAGATTGTTTAAAATAGGACATGACTATTTATTCTACTCTGGAAAAAAGTAAAATGTGCTTTAGGCTTTAGCAACCAAGGAATTCATTAAATTGTTAATCAGGCTTATTTTGGGGAGAAAAGATAGACATTTTCTTTCATGTGTTTTAGTCCAATTTCTCTTGCTTTCCTTTCTTTTGTTTACTTTCCAACTTCTACACCATATTTCAATCCATTCTTCACAGTACAACCAGAACAGTCTTTTTTTAAAAATGCAAACTCTTCCACTCTTGCTTTATGCAAATTTATCAGCAAGTCTTTGGCCAGAAACAGATAAACCAGCTTAAGCTTCTGGGTACCTCAAGTCCATAGACTCCTCTCAAGGCCTCATACTTATTTTTCGGTTTGTAATTTTCTGTTCTTATCTTAAAGAGGGCAAAATATGATTATACTTCAAGAACTATGAAGCTGGAAGCCAATGCTGCCTGTCATTTTAATTTCCAGACTGTTTCTCATACCTTTAATTTCTTTTTATTGTTAGTGGCACCCTCCCAGTCCATCGCCCTCTTTTGCTTAAACTACATTAATAGTCAAGTGATCCTTCTTTCCTAGGCAAAATAGGGCAAACCTCCATCAAATTTTTACTTTTAATTTTATAAATATTTGTATTTGCAGCCATTTTCTATTCCCTTTCCTTGGAATTGGAGATGCTCATTGCTGTCTCATGGGAATGACCTGGATTCTCCCACTTCCTTCTCTCCTTCAATCAACTCACTTTTTCTCACACATGTTAAAATTTTTCTTTAATTTTAACTTTTTTACATGTATATTAAACTTATTCAGGTTTGTCTCTTCTCAAACACTGCAGCAGCAACACAAATGTGAAGGATAAACTGAAGTCCTTGCAATTTCTATTCTTATTCAGCAAGTGCTTGTTTATATTAATGAAATTTTCCAAGCTAAGCAATGATCAATTTATGTTTCTCAATTCTCACCTCCGCCCTTAATTCTCTTAAATTTACTTTCAATAATATCCTTTCTACTTAATCCGTTTTTTCTTTCTTTTTAAAAACCAATTCTAGTTTACATTTGGCCTGTGTCATGACAGCTTCCTCTTTGAAACATTCCCATTGTGGATTCTGGAACTCACCAGAGTTCTGGTCTCTTCTAGGTGACTGAATGTCCCTTTGGGTTTCTGTTCAATTATTAATTCCTGAAATGTTTCCATACTATGTGTATTGCTCTTAATAGACTTTTAACTTTTTAGAGCAGCTGTAGGTTTACAACAATTTCAAGAGGAAAATACAGAGATTTCTCATGTACTTCCTTTCCTTACACAGGCGTAGCCGCCCCCCCCATCATCAACATTCTCTAACAGAGTGATACATTTGTTACAACTGATGAACCTTTATCATCTACCTATCACATCTCTAGCAAACCATGTTAACTTATTACAATAGAATTTATTCTTGATGTTATAAATTCCATGAGTTTGGCCAAATTTAGAATGAGCTATGTCCATTATTATAGCATCATACTGAATATTTTCACTGCCCTACAAATCCTCTGTGTTCTCTGTCTATTCATCCCTCTCTCCTCCTTAATACCTGGTAACCACTAATCATTTTTACTGTCTCTAAAATTTAGCCTTTTACAGAATGTCATATAGCTGGAGTCATACTATATGTAGCCTTCTAATATTGTCTTCTTTCACTTAGTAATTGGCATTTAAAATTTTTCCATGTATTTCCATGGCTTGGCAGCTTATTTCTTTTTAGCATTAAAAAATGTTCTATTATCTATATATATCAGTTTATTTATCTATTCACCAACTAAAGGATATCTTGGTTGCTTATAAGTTTTGAAAATTATGAATTAAGATGCCATAACATCTGTGTGCAGGATTTCTTATGGACACATTTTCAACTTCTTTAAGTATCAAGGAACATGATTACTAGATCATATAATAAGAGTATGTGTTTTAATTATGCTATACAATTATACATTCTCACCAAAAATTAGTGAGAGTTCCTGTTGCTCCACATCCTCATTAGCATTTGATATTGTCAGTTTTCTTGATTTTGGCCACTCTACAATAATAGGTGTGTTTTAATTTGTATTCCTTTGATAACATATAATGTGAAGAATCTATGCTTATTTACAGATATGCCATCTATATATCTTCTCCACTGAAGTGTCTTTTAAAGTCTTTGTCCCAATTAAAAAATAATTTTTTAGGTATATTTTATTGATTACATTGTTGGAGTAGTCCCAATTTTTTTCCTTTTGCTCCCCTCTGCCCAGTACCCCCCTTCCCTCCAGCAATCCCACACCTCTTAGTTCATGTCTATAAAACATGAATATATGTTCTTTGGCTTCATCCTTTCCTATATGATTCTTAACTATCCCCTGTCTATTTTGTACCAACCAATTACGCTTCTTAGTCCCTGCACCATTTCCCCATTTCTTCCCCTTTCCCATCCCAGCTGATGACCCTCCAAATGATCCCCATTCCTATGATTCTGTTCCTATTCTGGTTTGCTTAGTTAGATTTTGTTTTCATTTTTAGATTCAGTTGTTGACAGTTGTGAGTTTGTTGTCATTTTAGTGTTCATCGTTTTGATCTTCTTTTTCGTAAATAAGTCTTTTTGACATTTTATGTAATAATGGCTTGGTGATGATGAGCTCCTTTATCTTGTCTGGAAAGCAGTTCATCTGCCCTTCTATTCTAAACAATAACTTTGCTGGATATATTAATCTTGGTTGTAGGTCCTTGGTTTTCATCCCATTGAATACTTCTTGCCAGTCCCTTCTTTCCTGCAAAGTTTCTTTTGAGAAATCAGCTGATAGTCTTATAGGCATCCCTTTGAAGGTAACTCTCTGCATTTTCTCTTGCTGCTTTTAAGATTCTCTCTTTATCTTGAACATTTGGCATTTTAATTATGATGTGTCTTGGTGTGGTCGTCCTTGGGTTTAGCTTGTTTGGGACTCTCTGTGCTTCCTGGACTTGTATGTCTATTTCCTTCACCAACTTTGGGAAGTTTTCCTTCATTATTTTTTCACATAAACTTTTGATTTCTTGCTTTTCCTCTTCTCCTTCTGGCACCCCAGTGATTAGGATGTTGGCACGTTTAAAGTTGTCTCAGAGATACCTAAGTCTCATCACTTTTTTCAATTTTTGTTTCCTTATTCTGTACTAGTTAACTGTTTCTTTCTTCTTTATGTTCCAATCATTTATTTGAACCCCAAATCATTTATTTGTGTGAATTTTCCTTTGCTTTATTTAGCATAGACTTCATTTCTTCCCTTATGCGTTTGCCATACTTAAGCATAACTGTCAAACCTCTGAGCATCTTTATCACCAGTGTTTTAAACTCTGTGTATGTTAGTTTGGCTATCTCCTCATTGCTTAGTTCTCCCACTGGAACCTTGATTTGTTCCCTCTTTTGAGCTATACTTCCCTGTCTTCTTATCTTGACAGGCTCCTGTGTTTGTTTGCCTCTGTGTCTTAGGTAGAGCTGTCACTCCTGTTATGTTGTAAGGGGCAGAGCCTTAGATATTTGTTAGTATGGCAACCCATTTCAGCATGTTGTGGTGCCGTGTGTGACAGAGAAGTCTGAGAGGGAACAATGCCACTTGCTCAGCACTCATCCCTTTTCCAGGCATTTCTCCCACTTCTATATGGGACTGGAACCTCTCTAGCTGTTGACCTCGCCATGTTCCAAGAGTGGGTGGGTCTACCAACATTCCAGTACCATGGGGGCCCTTTAAACAAGAGGACTTTACTGAGAGACTGGCAGTTTCTTCCTCCTCCCCAACCCCCACTGGTTTGCACATTCAGAAGCAATGAGGCTTGATTTTCCCCGTCACTGGGACCATGAGCCGTGCATTCTGATCTGGTGATGGGAGCGCTCCTCAGGTGTCCTTCCCTACTTTTTAAAACATATGACTGCTCTTTTCACTGGCCTGCCACTGCCTCAGCTGCTGCCACCACCACACCGAGTCCTCTCCATCTCAGCTGCACCCCTCCTACCTGTCTGGTGAGTATTTCTTCTTTATATATATTTTTGTTGGACTTCCATGCAGCTTGATTTTCTGGAACTTCTGATTGTCTCTAGTTTTGAGGTAGTTGTATTCTTTCTTATTTGTGGAGGGAGACACAGCGTGTCTGTCTAGGCCTCCATCTTGGCCAGAAGTCCTTTGTCCCAATTTTTAAATGAGGCAGTTTGTGTTCTTATTATTGAGTTTTAGGAAGAATTTTGTAAATTTTGGGAAAAAAATCTTTACCAGATATGTGTTTTGGAAATATTTTTTCCAAGTCTGTGGATTGTCTTCTCATTTTATTTATATTGTCTTTTGCAGAGAAGTGTTTTTTTTTTATCAAGTTCAACTTATCAATTAATTTTTTTCATGAATGGTGCATTTTTTATGCTATGTAAAATGGCATCAAGGTCATTTAGGTTTTCTCCTACAACATCATCTAGAACTTTTATAGTTTCACCTTTTACATTTAGGTCAGTGATGCATGTGGAATTAATTTTTGAAAGGTATAATGTCTATGTCCAGATTTATTATTTTGAGAGTGAATATCTCATTGTTTCAGTACCATTTGCTGAAAAGACTATCTTTGCTCCATTATATTACTCTTTTTTCCTCCCCAAGATCAGTTGACTATATTTGTGTCAGTCTGTTTGTGGGTTCTCTATTCTGTCTCATTGATTTATTTGTTTATTCTACCAATACCATACTGTCTCGATTACTGCAACTTATATTTTTATTCTAAAAGAACTGCTTAATTCATTTATTCAAAATAATGTCAAAATTATATTATAATGATATCAAAAAGCTTACTTATTTGTTCAGCTATTGTATGTTAAACACTTACTTTATAGGAGGCACTGTGTTTAGTATTAGAACAAAAGTGATATGTTTATTATCCTTAATCAAATAACCATATAACTAAATTGCTAAATTCTATATAGGATCATTGTTACTTACTTAGGAAAAATATAATACCCTCAGTGTGTGTACAAAAATTAGACCTTATATGAGAAGGGTTTTTAGAGCATATACTTGAGCTAGATCAGAAGCAGAAACCAGAATTAACTTATTAAAAGGAGGGTATAGAATCTTGTAGGTAGTGGTGTCAGTAGAATACGGTTCTACTATTATATACTTTTAAAAAACACCTTGCTTTCTATCATAAATTACAAACTCTTTTGTAATAGCACTTTACTTTTGGAAAATTATCTTTCCTTCTACTGTAATGTTTTAGTGGTGTTGTTGGTCAAGTCTTCCTGCCTTCCCTTTGCCAAGTTATGCCAGTCATATTTTACAGAAACAGGGGAGTCCAAAAATTCCCAGAGTTTGTGGCTGGGGGATGGGGAGAAGGAAGCAGCTTTTAGAATGCCTCCACATACCTGAGGCTGGTGGCTAGTGTCTTCCTTACGCAAAATGGCTTTAATGCATCCAAAGCCTCAGGTAGATGGGAGGGGTCTTGAACCAGGAGATGGTATGGAAAAAGCACACAGAGCCTATGTAAGGTTCTGTGAATGGTCAGAACTGTTTGCAACACCCACTGCGTCAGAGGATGCAGTCAGAGATATATTAGCAGCTGCGGATATTTTTAGCTCTCTCTTGCTCTCGTGCACTCCCTTCATGTGGCTTGGAGAAGGGGTCTCCAGGCTGCTTTAAGAAGAGGCCCTTGCCATGTGGTTTTGAGAAGAAGAGGAGATCCATGTGGTTTGCAGGAAGAAGGCAGTTTATAAGGAGGCTGAGAATCCAGTCTGTTCTGCATTGAGAGCTGGAGGGCACCACAGCACAGAAAGAACCTCCTCAATCAGAATTGAGTGATTGGCACCTGCTGGTAAAGCTGAACTGTGTCTAGGAGGTAGGGGAACGGTGTTTCTGACTTTCCTAAGACTGGCCAAGTTTGGTAGGGGGGAGGCAAGGATATGTGTTTATGGGTGTTTTAAAGAACATAGGACTTAACAGCAGAAATCCGCCAATAATCTAAACCTATATAACTGTTAAATAAACAGTTCTTTTTCTTTTCACTAAACTCCAGTATTGAGAGTTATAATTCTGGCAGCGGGCAATCGGGCCCCTAACTAAAGAGCCCGTGGGTTTGTTTTTAATTGGAGCAGCCCAGGGGTTCTGTTACAATATTGTTATGGAACAGCAAGTGGGGTCCTGCTGCCTGCCGCCAACATTTAGGCAAAATTCTGGAGGCAAAAGTTTGACGACAAAAGAAAGGAGTATTTATTCAAAATCTAAACAATTTTGGAATAACAGCTTTCCACATGCATTTGTCACTTAAGCCTAAATTCCGTAACTCTTTGGGTACAGCTTCAATCACTTAAGCATATCAATTAAGACTAAAATCTTTAACTCCTGAGTTCCCCTATCATTCCCCCTGTTAGTTTTTAATTATCTTATTTCTATAGGATTAATTTGCCATATAAAACTACATCAGATACAAAAGCTACACAATTTTGGGAAAATGGCAGGCTTCTGACTCAGAGCCCATCTCCTCTAGAACTCCCAAAGAAAAATAATCCCACCACCCTCTGCCAGTTTAACCTGATTCTAGGCTGCACTTGGAGTTCCTTCTACTGTCCTTTGAGAAATGCAGGCAGCTGCAGCATGATCATCTTGGTATTCTGGAAGCCAGTCTGTGCCCTCCTTTTATTTTAAATCTTCCTGTGCATAATTCCATGTGCTCTGGAGGCATTCAGCTTCTCAGTCAATTTAATCCTAAACTGTTTACCATCGCCTTGGGCAACCTCCTCCTACTGCCCCTCCCTACTCCCAGTGTTCCGATCAGATCTCTATCAATATGGTCTATCTGTGAATCAAATTTTGAACAAAAATTTTAAATATGAAAATAAAATCGAAGCTCATTCATTTCTGTATAAAGTGACATGGAATTGTTGAATCGATCCTGCTCTCTAGATTCTAGAGAAACATTTTTGTGTGTGTTCTATGCCTGTTTTTCTGGCCTTCCTGTAAATTCTGTGGCTCACCTATATAGTTCCTGATAATCTCACTTTCTGCTTGCATTAGTCTAGTATAATTTTAGTTCTTCATACTGAAAGATCCCTGATGATATATATGAAAAAGAGCAGGAAATTTTTAAATTAAACATTGGTCATTATGGGTAAAATTAAAGAAAGGAGCAGTAAAACAAGATAAAATTAGGTCACTGGAGAAGATAGATAATACCCATTTTCAGTCCAGTTTAAGGATTAAGTCTTTATCTTAAGTTCACAGAGAAGGTATTATTTAAAAAAATGTTTAATCAGAAGAGATACATGATAAAATTTATATTTTAAAAACATAGCTCTGGATTCATTTAGGAAAATACAATGCAAGCAGAAAGAGTAAATGAAAAGCCATATAGGAAACTATTACATGAAGGGAATAAAAGTTGAGAATAAGCAGATGGATTTTGGAAATATTTAGAGAATAAAACTGACAGATTGGTCTCTCTAGTGTTACCAAGCAAAGTAGGGCTCATTCACATGGTGTCTTGGTGTATAATCAAACAATTAGTATTGAGAAAAACAGGTTTTTATTTATAATATTCCAACCTTGGAGGAGCTGGGAGCACTTCTGCTCAGAGCCCTGTTTTCCTCTGAGACCTAGCATTTCCCTTGCACCCCAAAAGGCTATAAACCAAAACCAAGCTGAATAGTTTCCCATTCCTTATCTGTCAGCTCTCTCCTTCAAGATCTGGGGTACCTTGTCATAAGCTTCTCTATAATAGCCCAGGAAAGCATGTGCCATGTTACTCTGGATCATGGTGAAGGCCAGGAAAATCACAAGTCCTAAGAGAATATCCTCTCCATATGTCCCGAGTTCCAGGAGTACTGATAGAGTCTGGGACTGTTACAGAAACAGGGGAGTCCAAAAATCCCCAGAGTTTGCTGCTGGGGGATGGGGAGAAGTAAGCAGCTTTTCAAATGCTTCCACATGCCTGAGGCTGGTGGCTACTGTCTTTCTTATGCAAATGGCTTTAATGCATCCAAAGCCTCAAGCAGATGGGAGGAGTCTTGAACCAGGGGATGGTATGGAAAGCACACAGAGCCTACGTAAGGTTCTGTGAATGGTCAGAACTGTTTGCAACGCCCACTGCGTCAGAGGACGCAGTCAGGGATATATAAGCAGCTGTGGACATTTTAGCTCTCTCTCTCTTTCACGCTCACGCGCTCGGTCTGGGGCTCTCGCTCTCTCGCTCTCTTGTGTGCTCCCTCCACGTGGCTTGGTAAAGAGGCCTTCTCCATGTGACTCGGAGAAGGGGTCTCCAGGCTGCTTTAAGAGGCTCTTGCCATGCAGTTTTGAGGAGGGGAGATCCATGCGGTTTGCAGGAAGAAGGCAGTTTGCAAGGAGGCTGAGAATCCAGGCGGTCCTGCATTGAGAGCTGGAGGGCACCACAGCACAGAAAGGACCTCCCCAATCAGGATTGAATGATTGGCAGCTGCTGGTAAAGCTGAACTGTGTTTGGAAAGTAGGGAAACAGTTTCTCTGACTTTCCGAAAACTAGCCTGGTTTGGAAGGGGGGGAGGCAAGGATATGTGTTTGTGGGTATTTTAAAGAGCATAAGACTTAACAACAGAAATCCGCAAATAACTAAATCTATATAACTGTTAAATAAACAATTCTTTTTCTTTTCACCAAACTCTGGTATTGAGAGTTATAATTTTGGCGGCGGGCAATCGGGCCCCTAACTAAAGAGCCCGTGGGTTTGTTTTCAACTGGAGCAGCCCAGGGGTTCTGTAACAGGACTGCAAGGCAGCATCCTTGGTGGCTTTAGAGTCAGCTAGAGTAGGCACAATCAAAGCAACAGCATGCCTGCTTTCTTACTATCCCAGGCCACTTGGCTGGATTCCGACAAGAAACTGCATAGTTGCTTGCTCGTTCTTCCTTATCACCACAGACCAACTTCACTACAAACCACACAGCTGCTACTTCACTACAGGTAGCATGGCTGTATCCCCATCTGGCTCATGATTCCCTCTCCCATGGTGGACCAGTTCTCCTACAAAGCTGCCTAGCTACTGCATCATGTCTCTCTCTTCTTACCCACCTGACCATCTAGCTGACTCCCATCTACACCCTTTCAGACTGTGTGGCTTCTACCCTTTTATGGCTGCCTGCCACTATTTTAAATGCTGACCCAGAGCACCATACATCACTGTTATGAAAAATATCTTAAACGTATCATCTGCCCTTTTACCTGGGGGCAGCATAAAAGTATCTTAAGCTTATCATTCACTCTTTTCCCCTGAGGCAGCAGCATAGCTATTATCTAGTAACTAACTTGCCATAGATATGCAAAGTACCTTAAAAGCTGTATTATCTCCTTTCCTCATCCCCAAAATCATGAGCTGTGGGGACTTTGGGGAGAGCCCCTACTCTATTACAATAGCAGCAAAAGTGAGAGAAGAGTGTGTAGGATGACCTTTGGGTTTCTTGAAACCCTTAATGTTAAAGATAGCTTTTAATAAAGAGTTTAAGTCATGGGCTTATAGAACTGGATGTTTAGCAATGCCCTGTATAATTAAATAGGGATAATGCATGACAATTAGATTTCTGTAAGGGCATATTTTGGGTTAGGTATTGAGTTTACTAAATATTTGATTTTGAGACTTACAAGAAAAGACTTCCAGTAGGGATGGACTGTTTGTTTCTGAGGCCTGGGAAAAATACATGTGGTGGTGATGGTGATGTAACAGAACCTCTGGGCTGCTTCTATTGAAACAGAACCCACAGGCTGTTAAGTTAGGGGCCCGATTGCCCGCTGCCAGAATTATAACTCTCAATACCAGAGTTTAGTGAAAAGAAAAAGAACTGTTTATTTAACAGTTAAATAGATTTAGATTATATGCGGATTTCTGCTGTTGAGTCTTATGTTCTTTAAAATACCCACAAACACATAGTTCTGCCTCCCCCTACCAAACCAGGCCAGCCTTAAAAAAGTTGGAAACACCATTTTCCTACTTCCTAGGCACAGTAGTTCAGGTTTACCAGTAGCTGCCAATCACTCAGTTCTGATTGGGGAGGTCCTTTCTGCGCCATGGTGCCCTCCAGCTTTTAATGCAGAACCGTGTGGATTCTCAACTTCCTTGTAAACTGCCTTCTTCCTAAAAACCTCGTGGATCTCCTCTCCTCAAAACCGCATGGCGAGAGCCTCTTAAAGCAGCCTGGAGAGCCCTCTCAAAACCGCATGGAGAACTCAGCTTCTTTAATCCACATGGAGAATTTAGCTTCTCAAAACTGCATGGAGAAGGCCCCTTCACTGAGCTGCATTGAAGGAGCATGAGAGAGAGAGCAACCTGGAGAGCCCCTTCCTCCAAACCACATGGACGGAGAGTGCGAGAGCGAGCGAGAGAGAGCCCAAGCTAAAATGTCTGCAACTGCTTATATATCCCTGACTGCATCCTCTGATGCAGTGCGTGTTGCAACCAGTTCTGACCATTCACAGCACCCTATGGAGGCTCTGTAGGCTCCTTTCATACCATCTCACAGCTCAAGACTCCTCCCATCTTTTTGGGCCTTGGAAGTATCAAAGTCATTTTGCATAACAAAGACACTAGCAACTAGCCCCAGGCATGCAAAGGTGTCTTAAAAGCTGCTTCCTTTTGCCCATCCCCCAGCCACAAACTCGGGTTTGTTTTTGGACATCCCTGTTTCTGTAACAGTGAGGGTTCATCTTCAGCTCAGACTTTCTATTTTACTTTTCCAGTTGGAGGTCTCCAATGTACCAAAAACTCCATGTGTTAAAAAAACTGAAGGCTGTCTACACTCCCCTCAAAAAGCACATCTTTTTCTTCTTTCATTATTGCTTATCTCAGTGAAAAGTTCATTGCTATTCACCTATTTACTGTAGTAAACTAAAAATTATTTGTTATTTCTTCTACAGTTCTCATTTAAAAAACAATCAACAAGATTGCTTTATGTTGAAAATTGCTCTCAAATTAAGTTTAATTTTTGTATCCTTTTGCCATACCATAATTCTTTGCATCTATTTTGTAATTGTGAATTTTAAACTTTGTGTTTTATCTAGAAGTTGAGTATGTTCTAAAGAGTAATGTATGTGTTCCTTTTGATGTCAGCCATTATTTTTTCTGGTTTTACTATTGTTATGAGGTTGCTATATTTAAATTTAATGAAGCATTTATTCTCAATCAAGAAGACCATTGAGATGATACAATTCTATAAGTCTGTCATGTGAAATTAGAGTAATAAACTTTATTTGGTGTGAGATGAGAAGTAATTGAATATGCTTTCTATTCAGTATATTTCTTTTATTCTTCCTCTATGATACTTATAAGTGAGTTAAATCACAAAAAAGTATTAGATTTTTTTCCCTAATCTTTTTAGTGAACTTAAATGATAAAGTATTAAAGACAAAATTTCTGGGCAAAGACATCCTGTTCTATTTTATAAGGCAAGGATGCAACAATATAAAACAGAATTTACCTCGGATATCCCATGACAGGATCAATCTTCATCACAAGAAATCTACTCCTCCTAAATATGTAAGTTTCTTTAAAGAATAATGTAAGAAGAAGAAGAAATAAAAAAGAAATTGGCAAGCAAATATTGTTTAATAAAGCCTAGGTTTTGAAGTAGTTATTTCAAATGTCAACATAAGAAATTCAGAAATTCTATAACAAATAAGTATATGATATTTCTATTTAACTAAAACAACAAAAGCAAAGAAAGAAAGAAAACCAACTCATTTCTTAAGCAACTATTTTTAAGTTTTCCCTAAGAAAACAAAACTATCCACATTTTGAAAATTATTTATCCACTGAAGTGAGAATTTTTAAATATTAATTTGGCTTAGATATTGCATCTTTTAAAGTGTCTTTCAGATGTTAAGTATTGGATTGCCCAAAAAGTCCATTTAGTTTTTTCCATAAAATAAAAGACACATTTTTTTAATTTTCACCAGTGACTTTATAGGATATTTTTAATACATCAGCTATCTCCTGCATGGTACAATGTTGATTGTTCTCAATTAATGCCTCAATTTTATCACTATCAACTTCAACTGGTCTACCTGGCCCTGGAGCATCATCCAGAGAGAAATCTCCAGCACAAAACTTCACAAACCACGTTTGACACATTCAATCAGTCACAGCACCTTCTCCATACACAGCACAAATCTTTTTTTTTTTGAGTTTTAGTTGCATTTTTACCTTTCTTGAAACAATAAGGCATAATATGCCAAAAATGTTGCATATTTTCTTCTATTTTCAATATTAAAATAGCCACACAAAAATTTACTAAATTTAATGTCTTTTTTAAATGCATGCTGATATGATAGCTGTCACAATACAATTTAAAAAAATTATTTTGAATGAAATTAAAGACAACTAAGTGCTACTAGAGTTATCTTACAGAAAAACTAAACAAACTTTTGGCCAACCCAATATTTCTTAGATTTAATCCATGAACCATTCACTATAGGTACTAACAAAAACAACAAAAATAAGATTTCTAATCCTTGCTCCAAACATATTATAGCAGAATCTATGTGCATGGAGTCCAGAAGTGCATTTAAATAATCAATGTTAGTTATACTGGTAGTCTTCAAATTTAAACCAGTGTTGTGAAGAATCAAAAAAAACAAAGCAAACAAAAATAATGGGGGGCTTCTGGCCAAGATGAAGGCGTAGACAGACACACTGTGTCTACCTCCACAACTAAGTAGGAATACAACTACCTCAGAACTAGAGACAATCATAAGTTCCAGAAAATAAAACTGCATGGAGGTCCAGCAAACAAAGATATAAAGAAGGAATACTCATCCAGACAAGTAGGAGGGGTAGAGCCGGAACAGAGAGGACGTGGTGTGGTGGTGGCGGCAGCAGCAGCAGCAGCAGCAGCAACAGCAGTGACAGGCTGGCGGAAAGTGCAGTCCCACATTTTAAAAAGTCAGAAGGGACACCTGGGGAGCATTCCCAGCTCCTCACTGGGCCTCACAGCTCACAGTCCCAGCATCGGGGAAAATCAAGCCTCATTGCTTCTGACTGTACAGACCAGTGGTGTTTGGGGTGGAGGAAGAAACTGCTGGTCTCTCAGCAGAGTTTGCTTGTTTAAAGTGCCCCTATGGTCCTAGAATGTCCGCAGACTCACCCACTCTGGGAACAACAGCCAGAGCAGCAGCTAGAGGTGCGCAAGTGCCATACAGAAGTGGGAGAAGTGCCTGGAAAAGGGGTGAGTGCTGGGCAGGCAGCATGGTTCCCTCTCAGACCCCTCCCTCACATACAGTGCCACTACATGGTGAAATAGGTCTCCCTGTACTGTTGAATACTAAGGCTCCACCCCTTACAACATAACAGGATCGACAGCTCTACCAGGAACATGGAGGCAAACAAACACAGGAGCAAGTCAGAATGAGGAGACAGGAAAGTATGGCCCAAAAGGGGGAATGGATTAAGGTTCCAGTGGGAGAACTAAGCGATGAGGAGATAGCCAACATAACAGATGAGAAGATAGACAACCTAATAGATGCAGAATTCAAAACACTGGTGATAAAGATGCTCACACACTTGACAGATATGCTTGAGTATGGCAGACACATAAGGGAAGAAGTGAAGGCTATGCTAACTGAAATGAAGGAAAATCCACACAAAACCAATGGTGAAGGGGAGAAAACAGGTTCAAATCAATGATTTGGAACATAAGGAAGAAAAAAACAGTCAACCAGTGCAAAACGAGGAAGCAAGAATTGAAAAAAAATGAGGAAAACTTTCCAAATTTTGTGAAGGAGATGGACATACAGGTCTGGGAAACCTGGAGGGTCCTGGGTGAGCTGGACCCAGAGTGGACCACACCAGGATGCACCATGATTGAGATGCCAAAGGTGAAAGATAAAGACAGAGTCCTGGGGGCAGCTAGAGAGAGGCAGAGAGTTACCTACGGAGGAGTGCCTATAAGACTATCAGCTGATTTCTCAAGAGGACACTTTGCAGGGAGGAATGGACTGGCAAGCAGTATTCAATGTGATGAAAGGCAACCCGCAACCAGGATTACTCTATCCAGCAAGGCTATCTTTTGGAATGGAAGAGCAGATGAAGTGCTTTCCAGACAACGTAAAGCTAAAGGAGTTCATCATCACCAAGCCATTATTATATGAAATGTCAAAGGGACTTACTTAAGAAAAAGAAGATCAAAACTATGAACACTAAATGACAACAAACTCACAACTGTCAACAACTGAATCTAAAAAATAAAAACAAAATCCACCTAAGCAAACCAGAATAGGAAGAGAGTCATAGGCATGGGGAGCATTTGGAGGGTTTTCAGCTGGGAGTGGGGAAGGGGAGAAATGGGGAAATGGTGCAGGGATTAGGAAGCATAATCGGTTGGTACAAAATAAACAGGGGGAAGTTAGGAATAATATAGGGAAGGGTGAAGTCAAAGAACTTACATGCATGACCCATGGATATGAACGTAGGGGGGTGGGACTGCTGAAGGGAAGGTGTGTACTGGGTGGAGGAGGGCAAAGGGGGAAAAAACTGGAACTACTGTAACAACATAATCAATAAAATATACTTTAAAAAAAGAAAAAATTGGGCGACACTGATGTGTGTGGCTTAGTTGGTTGGAGCATCTTCTCATGACAAAACGGTTGCAGACTCAATGCCCAGTCAGGGCACATACCTAATGTTGTGAGTTCATTTCCTGGTCTGGGCAGGTCCCAGAGGCAACAAATGAATATTTCTCTCTCACATTGATATTTGATTTTTTTTTTCTCCCCATCTCTCTCTCTCTGCAAGCAATAAAGAAAAAAGAAAATGCCCTCAGGTGAGGTTAAAAAAAGAAAAAGAATTTTGCTCTGATCATTCAGAGAGTAAGCAAAGCAAAAGTGGAAGTATCCAGTTTACATCACTAAGAAGTAAAACTTATAAAATAAAAGCAACACTTTTGGACTTGTAGTCCAGTGGCCTTTCAAATGAATGCAAATTTAGTGGGGACTGTAATTTTTCTAAAGAGAGGAAGGAAATCTAATAAAATAAATGTCATTTCAAACTTTAGGATTCTTGTCCATTTTTCCTCTTGCCTTTCCAGTATGCAGTCTAACAATTTATATAGCTCTAATGAGCTGCTTTTAAATTATAGATTATTATAAAGGATTGTATGTTAATTTCAATCTTCTTTATTCTTTTGTATGCACAAATATAGTATACATTTAAATAGATACATTTAGAAGAATAAATTCAGCTTGACATATTATACTGAATTTTGACAAAAAAAATTAAGAAACTAGATTATACACAATATAGCATTTTTATATCTTCACATATAGGTAAATCCTCTAATATATATTTTATATCATCAGAACAAAAATTTAAATTGAAAAATAGATGCCTAAGAAGAGTATGGTCAGTCTATTTTTTTTTTTTTTTCATTCTAAGGAAAAAATAACTAATTACCTTTCTGTAAGATGTACTGAAATATTTATTGGTTTCTGTCCTTTTTTGGTAAGTAGACTACTTTAAGAAAATTATTTATAAAATACCTCATCGTTAATGCATGCCTGTCACTTATATTATAGATCAAGGTTTAGCAATATGACCAGAGGGCCAAATCCTATTTGCTGGCTGTTTTGTAAATCAAGTTTCAATGGACAGGAGCCACACACTTTTGTTTATGCATAGTTTATGGCTGGTTATATAATACAACTCCAGTACTGAGTAGTTGTCACAGAGACAGTATGGCCTACAAACCCTAAATTGTTTACTATGTGGCTTTTTACAGAAAAAGCTTGCCAATGTCTGTGGATTATAGCTAGTGTATTGGACAACTAGAGTGGATCAATTTTTATTTCTTCCTATTATGAAAGTTTATATTCAGTAATAACTGTGAAATGAACTGAAAATAATGGTTAGAAAATAAATGCAGTCAGTGAAAATTGTCTTTTGTTCTACTTTTTTTATATTCATACCATAGAAAATAAGTTAAAATAATAAGATATCATAATACAAAAAAGAATAGTACTGCTTTATTTATTTTACATTTAACTAATATATATTTTAAATAGCAAACATGAACCTACAGTCATCCGGGTCATCATAATAACTTCACAGTAACTCATCAATATATTTTAATAAAACTGGAATGTCTATGAAATATATATTTTGGGCAAATAGGAAAATGCACCACTGATGTCACGTTTTTATTAGTTTTAACAAACACAATTAAAAAATTACATGTCTTTAGCAAAACAAAATATTGCACCTATACTTTCCACTCTGTGCTTTAAATGTTAAACACAAACAAAAACTCCTAGCTGAGTCAGAATAAAAATGAAGCAACACAAATTTTGTCTGTATAGTTACTGTGTGATCATTGCTTATGTCTGTTCTGCTTCTTGAGCACAGGGCTAAGACAGGCCACGCACAGGAGCGACTGACATAAACTGCGCCTGTAACAAAACTGAGTGACGTTGAGCTGCTGCAAATTTATTCCTGAAAGAGTCTACATATTTTTTATCAAATAGAATACAAAGTTTATTAAAGCATAACTGATAAAAATTTGCTACTTTTTAAAGGTTACATATATTTTGAAACTGAAAATAAAAACAAATAATCACTACATAATTGCTGAAGTTAAGTTCTCTACACAATGTACTTCCTTTTTAAAAATTATTTTATTTTATATTTTTTTGGTTTTTCAATTACAGTTGTCCCATTTTTCCCCCATTGCTCTGCCCCCGAGCCCACCCCCTCTCCCGCAATCATATCCCTCCCCGTTGTCCATGTTCATGAGTCATTTATACATGTTCTTTGACTAAACCCCTCCCTTACTTATCCCCCTTCTCTCCATCCCCCTTCCCCCCCTATTGACTACTACTCTGCTCTTTGTTCTACTTAGTCCTTTTGCTTGTGTTGTTCTTTAGTTTCCTGTATTAGGTGATATCATATGGTATTTTTCTTTCTTTGCCTGGCTTATTTCACTAGGCATAATTCTCTCTAGTTCCATCCATGTTGTTGCAAATGGCAGGAGTTCCTTCTTTCTCTCTGCAGCATAGTATTCCATTATGTAAATGTACCACAGTTTGTTGATCCACTCATCTACAGATGGGCACTTAGGCTGTTTCCAACACTTAGCTATTGTAAACAGGGCTGCTATGAACCTGAGAGTGCATAAGTTCTTTTGAGTTAGGGTTTTAGGATTTTTCAGGTATAATCCTAGTAGTTGAATCGCTGGTTCAAAAGGCAGTTCCATTTTTAGTTTTTTGAGGTAATTTCATACTGTTTTCCATAGTGGCTACACTAGTCTGCATTCCCACCAACAGTGCAGTAGGGTTCCCGTTTCTCCACATCCTCGCCAGCACTTGTTGTTTGTTGATTTGTTGATGATGGCCATTCTGACAGGTGTAAAGTGATATCTCATTGTGGTTTTTACTTGCATCTCTCTGATGGCTAGTGACGTTGAGCATTTTTTCATGTGTCTATGGACCTTCTGTATGTCCTCTTCAGAGAAGTGTTTGTTCAGGTCCTTTGCCCCTTTTTTAATTGGGTTGTTTGTTTTCTTGATGTTGAGTTGTATAAGCTCTTTATATATTTTGGAAATCAGTCCCCTGTCTGTGATGTCATTGGCAAATATGTTTTCCCATATGGTTGGTTTTCTTTTCATCTTGCTGATGTTTTCTTTTGCTGAGCAGAAACTCTAGTTTGATGTAATCCCATTTGTTTATTTATTTTTTCTTTATTTCTCCTGTCTTAGTAGATGTATTTGTGAAGATACTGTTATGGGAGATATCTGACATTTTCCTGCCTATGTTTTCCTCTAGGACTTTTATGGTGTCATGGCTTACATATAAGTCTTTGAATCATCTTGAATTTATTCTCGTATGTGGTATAAGTTGGTGGTCTAGTTTCATTTTTTTGCAAGTCCCTATCCAGTTCTCCTCGCACCATTTGTTAAAGAGGCTCTTATCACTTCATTTTATGTTCCTTCCTCCTTTATCAAATATTAGTTGACCATAGAGGCCTGGGTTTATTTCTAGACTCTCTATTCTGTTCCACTGATCTATATGTCTGTTCTTATGCCAGTACCAGACTGTTTTGATTACAGTGGCTTTGTAGTATTGTTTGATATCTGGTGTTGTGATTCCTCCTGCTGTGTTCTTCTGTCTCAAGTTTGCTTTTGCTATTCAGGGTCTTTTTTGGTTCCATATGAATTTTTGGAGGATTTTTTCTAGGTCTGTTAAATATGTCATTGGTATTTTAATAGGGATTGCATTGAATCTGTAAATTGCTTTGGGTAGTATGGCCATTTTGATGATGTTGATTCTTCCCATCCAAGAACATGGTAATGCTTCCATTTATTTGTATCTTCCTTAATTTCTTTCTTCAATGTTACATAATTTTCAGAGTACAGGTCTTTTATCTCTTTGGTTGAATTTACTCCTAGGTATTTTATTTTTCTTGTTGCTATAGTAAATGGTATTTTCTTTTTTGTCTCTGTGTCTGATATTTTATTGTTGGTGTACAGAAATACCTTAGATTTTTGTATATTTATTTTGTACCCTGCGATTTTGCCAAATTCACTTATTATATCGAGTAGTCTTTTAGTGGAGTTTATAGGGTTTTCTAGGTATACACTATCATGTCATCTGCATATAATGATAGTTTTACTTCTTCTTTCACAATTTGGATGCCTTTTATTTCTTTTTCTTGTTTGATTGCTGTGGCTAGGACTTCCAACACTATGTTGAATAGGAGTGGAGAGAGTGGACAACCTTTTCCAGTTCCTGATTTCAGGGGGAATGCTTTCAGTTTTGGTCCATTGAGTATGATGTTGGCTTCAGGCTTCTCATATATAACCTTAATGATGTTAAGGTATGCTCCCTCTATTCCCATTTTGCTGAGAGTTTTCATCATAAATGGGTGTTGTACTTTATCAAATGCTTTGTCTGCATCTATTGTTATGATCATGTGATTTTTGTCTTTCATTCTGTTTAGGTGATGTATTATATTTATTGATTTGTGAATATTAAACCATCCTTGCATCTCTGGGATGAATCCCACTTGATTGTAGTGTATGATCTTTTTGATGTATTGCTGGATCCTGTTTGCCAATATTTTATTGAGGATTTAGCATCTATGTTCATCAGTGATATTGGCCTGTAGTTTTCTTTCTTCGTTGTGTCTTGACCTGGTTTTGGGATTAGGGTAATACTGGCTTCATAGAAAGAGTTTGGGATTTTTCCTTCTTCTTGGATTTTTTGGAATAGTTTGAGTAGGGTAGGAGTTAGTTCTTCCCTAAATGTTTTGTAAAATTTGGCTGTGAAGCCATCCGGTCCAGGGCTTTTGTGTGCCAGGAGATTTTTGATTACTGTTTCAATTTCCTTCTTTGTTATTGGTCTGTTGAGACTTTCTACTTCTTCTTCATTCAGTTTTGGAAGGTTATATGTTTCTATAATTTGTCCATTTCTTCTAGGTTGCCAAATTTCTTGCCATACAGTTGTGTGTAGTAATTTCTTACAATCGTTTGTATTTCTGTGGTATCAGTCGTGATTTCTCCTCTTCATTTCTGATTTTGTTTATTTGGGTCTTCTCTCTTTTTTTCTTGATGAGCCTGGCTAGAGGCCTGTCGATTTTGTTTATTTTTTTGAAGAACCAGCCCCTAATTTTGTTGATCTTTTGGATTGTTTGTTTAGTTTCTATGTCATTTAATTCTGCTCTGATCTTGATGATTTCCTTCCTTCTTCTTGCCCTAGGCTTTGTTTGTTGTTCTTGTTCTAGTTCTTGTAGCTGTAAGGATAGATTTTTTAGATAAGATTCTTCTATCCTTTTCAGATATGCCTGTATTGCTATGAACTTCCCTCTCGTATCTTCTTGATGGATTTTTCCTTTAAGTATTATGGAATGTCCTTCTTTGTCTCTTTTTATTGCCCTTGCTTAGAAATCCATTTTGTCTGATATGAGGACTGCTACCCCGGCTTTTTTTTCCAGTCCATTTGCTTGGAATATTTTTTTATATCCCTTTACTTTCAGTCTGTGTAAATCTTTTGTTTTGAGGTGTGTTTCTTGTAGACAGCAAATATGTGGGTCCTGTTTTCTTATCCATTCCATTACCCTATGTCTTTTAATTGGAGCATTTAATCCATTTACATTTAACTTTATTATTGACGTGTGTTTATTCATTTCCCTTTGTACCTCTGTTCCTCTCCTCTTTTTATTTATTTATTTTTTCTTTTTTCTTAGAACATTCCCTTTAGCATCTCTTGCAATGCTGGTTTGGTGGAGATGTATTCTTTCAGTCTTCCTTTGTCTGAGAAACTCCTTATTTCACCTTCTATTTTGAATGAGAGCCTTGCTGGGTAGAGTATTCTTGGTTGTAGGCCTTTGTTTTTCATTGCTTGAAATATTTTTGACCATTCCCTTCTGGCTTGTAATGTTTCTGTTGAGAAATCAGTTGATAGCCTTATCGGAGCTCCCTTGTATGTTATTTGCTGTTTTTCTCTTGCTGCTTTTAGGATTCTCTCTTTGTCTTGGAATGTTGTCATTTTAATTATGATGTGCCTTGGAGTGGTTTTTTGGGAGTTCCTCTTCATTGGAACTCTCTGTTCTTCCTGAACTTGTATAACTTTTTATCTCATCAGGTTGGGAAAATTTTCTGTCACTATTTCTCCCATCAGTTTTTCAATTCCATGCTCCTTTTCTTCTTCCTCTCTTATTCTGATGATCCTGATATTATTTCTTATCATGCTATCCTGTAATTCCTTTACATCTTGTTCATATTTTTTCAATCTTTTTTCATTTTGCTGTATTGTCTGGGAGTATTTCTCTACATTATCTTCTAACTCACTAATCGGATCCTCTGCTTTGTTTGGTCTGCTTTTGACTGATTCTACTGTGTTTTTCAGTTCAGAGACTGAATTCTTCATTTCTTCCTGGTTTTTGTTAATAGTTTCTATGTCTTTTTTTTTGCTGGTGTAGTTCTCTGCAAGTTTCCTGTAATTTTCTTGGAGCTGCTGGTTACTTCCTTGGAGGTTATCATTGTTGTTTTTAAGGTTGTCAAGTATATTGAGCTTCTTCACCACCATTGTTTTGAATTCTGTGTCTGACATTTGGGCTATGTCTCTTTCATCTACCTCTCTTTCTGGGGATTCCTCTTTTCTTTTCATTGAGAGGTTATTTCTGCATCTTACCATGTTGAATTCTTCTTGTTTGTTTCTATTTTGGGGGGTTTGTCTGCTTTGACTTCCCACCTTTGTGGTATGAGATTCTTTATAGGAGATCTGGGGATTCAGTGGTGCAGTCTCTTTGATCTCCTGAGCCTGATGTTTCTGGGTTACCCTTTATGTTGTTTGTTTATGCTGTCTGGTTACAATTCAGATGCTCTTTTGTAGGATCTTACTTCTGGCTAGTTGATTGCGAGTCACTCTATCCACTTTGTCTTGAGTTCTTTTGTGGAGATGCTGTTAAAAACATAAACACACAGCCCAGGCAGGAGACCCACAACCTCAAAAATATCCCCCAGCCTCTATCCCGCTATCGTCAGTCAACAAGCCAATATTAATATAAGTGTAGAGAGATTAGAGCTTTTATACTACAGGAAGAATAGATAAGAGTTGTTTTTAGTGAGGAAAAATATGATTTTTGATAGAGGGGATGATAGATTAATAATAGTTGAGACTATGCAAGCCAGTAGGTGATATTTACATTGTATGTTAATAAAAATAGAAGAAAGGGATGGAAAATGCAGAATATAGTAAGAAAGTGGGATTGTATAGTATTGGATTTATATAGTAATTATATTCTATTTATTTAGAGTGAAAGGGAGGCTAAACTAGGCACGCAAACAAATAAACAACGATTAAAGAGGAAGTATGAGGAGAGATTATATGAAACGAATTAGAGATATAGTTGTTGTTGTTGTTGTTCTTGTTGTTTTCCCTTCCTCTCTTCTTTTTTCCTTTTTTTAAGGAAGGGATAAAAAAGAAAAAAAAGAAAAGAAAAGAAAAAAGAAATGTTTTTACTCAGTTCAGCCTTCGTGTGTTGTCTTCTTTTTCTGCGTCCCCAGCTGGTCTAATGTGGCGGGTCAGAGTTTCTTGTTCCTTGCAGCAGCGGTGTGTGCCTGCGGTGGCTGGCATGGCATGCTCCCTTGGCACCCGCTGGAGCCAGCTGAGGTGCCTTTGCGCGGGTGCCCCTGCATGCGCAGGGTGGCCTGAGAGCTTGTCTCCGGCCTGTGGACCTGTGGTCCAGGAGCTGATCTCTCGCCTCCCAGGGCGGGGTCCCAGACACTTGGGCACAGTGGAAGTGAGCGATTGGCGCCTACTGAAGCCAGGCCAAGGTGCTTCCGCGCTCACTTACCCGTGCACATGCAAGGTGGCCTGAGAGCTAGCCTCCTTCCTGCGGAGCTGAGCAATGCTCCAGGAGTTAGTCTCTCGCCTCTTAGAGTGGGGCCCCAGACACTTGTGCTCAGTGGAAATGAGTGTCTGTGAGTCGCTGCCGCCCACTGTTCCTGTGCTGCAGCCGCCCGTCATTCCCACACCCATCTGGGCAGGCATGAGTGGAGCCTAAGCAAGTGGTCTGCTTTCCAGCCTGGGGCCTGGCGCCCACTGGAGCTGGCCAGGGGTGTCTGCGCACGGTCCTCTGTGTGTTCAGTGGGCCCTCCCTGTGCCCGTTGGGGCACTGATCTTATGTCCATTGGGGAGTGTCCGAGGGGCACTTGGACTCGTGGCCGTGCACCTGCGCCAGTGAATGAGGGCACTTCCCTATGTGCACCCCCGCGACCCAAGGGGAGGGTTGGGGAGTGGATGAGTGCTCCTCTGTGCCTGCACTCCTCAGGAACGGCCTACCACCCCCAAACTTTCCACCCCTCTCCACAGTCCACAAGAGAAAAATATAAAGAAGAGTTATGTTCTCACTTGCCCGACAGCACGCTGTCTCCTGTCCTTCAGTGCCAATGCTACTTGGTCGAGTCCCATCTCTGTTAGCGGGCAGAGATCCACTCTCCTCCCGACTCCTCTCTGGGGAAGCCTGTGGTTGCCAAAAAGCCTTTGTGTACTTCCAGCTGCAGCTTGGGCAGCCGCCCCAGTCAGGAATCCCACCTCGTCCCTTTTTCCTCCGCTATCCTCACTAACAGGTTGTTCCCAGATGCATTTTCTGTAATCCAGCAGTGCCAAGGCTCGACTCCTGCCAGTGTCCAGCTGCTCACTGAGATGTTCTGTCTGCAATTAGCCCAAACTGCAGATGGGTCTCGGGAGCCTGAAAGTGCAGCCTCCCCTCACTCCTCCGCCATCTTCTCTCCCCACAATGTACTTCTTTATTACCTATGTTGCTGTGGTCTTCTCTTATTGTCCTGCCCTTGTTAAACACTGTCTGCTGTCTATTCAGTCTTCACAATCATCTTTATTTCTTTCCATTTTTTTGGTAACTTTAATATTTATCTTTTTTAAAATTACTTACAAATTAATATTTATATTCTAATAGTCTTTTCTTTTCATTACACTTGTAAACTAAATATTGCTTTGTAAATTTGAAGTCCCAATATCTGTCTTTTACTTATTGATCCTTTACAAACCCTCACAGGAAGAACTAGGTCCTCCAACACTTCATTTATACAACCAACATATGAGTTGTCATATTGTCAAGACTCTCTCTCTCCCTCCTTGCCTTCGGAGGTCAGATAATGTGTTATGATTATATGAGCTTCACCAGAGCTAATGCAGTACTCAGGACAACCAATTAGGAAAAAAAAATTTTTTTTAAATCATGGAGAGAAATGGAACAAATCTATATAAGGATTACAAGTGGATCTTATGGTGGCAATTAAGTCTCTGTGATTTGCAGTATTGAACCTTTAATTTTAGAGCAATAATGTTGCTACATATTTGAAAATACAATGTGTCTCTTGAATTCTGTTTCAAGAATAAAAAGAATATGTACACATTGTAAAAAAATAAATAAAATAAATTTCCTAACGTCTTAATTTAATTCAGTACCTACTTTATTTTTTTCATCATCTGGAAAACTTGTGTGAAAGCTTTTGCCATGGACATTTGTAATTTGTATTTAGTCTGTTCATTATAGGTTAAATAATAATAACTGTTATTATTATTAAATGTTAGTATTATTTTTATTACGTATGATATATAAGTGGCTTCACTCATCTTAAAAATAATTTTATTGTGGTAACTTTACATGAGACCTACTTAAACACTCTATGAACTAATGACAATAAATTAATTGCTTAGCTATAAAAAAGTATACATCATTAAAATAGTACAGAATTATAAAATGAGGAGGAACCAAAAAAATAAAATTATCTTCTGGAGAGCAGCCATCTTGTAGTTCAGGCTTACTCTGCTAGGTGAGTGTTCAAGAACCCATCTGTATCAGTGTACAAGTTGGCTTTGTTGTGAGAGGCTGTGTTGGGCTTCAGTGAATTTGTTTTGAAGACTCTTTCAATGCATCTGCCCACTTCATGATGGGTGATTTATGAGCACACCTGCCCTCTACTATGGAGAGTATGACCAATAAAATGGCATTGGTCCAATCAAGATAGCTTAAAGTATATAAAACAAAGTAGAGTCACTCATATCAACTGAAATGGCTTTCAGTTAGCCATAACACTTTTGTTCAAGAGGAAAACTATCTAAGTTACTTTAGACACACCTGGCTAGGGGACACATTAAAGATATCTACACACATGGTCAGAAAAGATACGTCAGGAAAGGAGACACAGCTAAGATATCAGCACACATGATCACAATGGCCACATCTGCAGAGAGGGACCACCTATAGATAGGCTCCTGTGGCAACTCCACTCTTGCCAGCAGGGGTGTCAAACAGAACAGCCACTTATATCCCATAGGTTCCTGGAAAAATTTCAAACTTGGCATCAGTGGTGCCAAGACATTTATCAAAAAGACCCCAGAAGGGTGGAATACACCACTTTTCAGGTATAACTGAGGCAGGTTTCAGACCACTATTGAGACAGCTGAGCTCCACACACCCGAGTGCTGCTCCATGTCACACTGACCCCCTTTGGCATCGGCCACCAGAGGCTCTGCCCTGCTGGACTGAGGACCTCGCTTGCCCTGCTGCCCCTGTGGCTTCAGAGATCCTCCCTTGCGAGATGCTGACAACTCCTCTGCCCACTGCTCTGTCTCCTGGACCTGCAAACTGAGACTCTGGGACTTGGGTTTGTTATCCCCCATTGATTGCTGTGTGTTTGTGTGTGTTGCAATTCTCTTATGTTGTTAAAGTGTGAGTAGGATATTAATATATGTAGATGCTCTACTTTGAGTGAACCTGTATTCAATAAAAACTGAATGAATAGCATAGTTACTGTGTGTGGATCTTGCCTATTTTTTGGTGCCAGGCTGCTCAGCAGGCAGCTAGCCAAGGAGCTGCCTGGCTGACTTACAGGAAAGACTATTGACAAAAGGTGTGCATGACAACACCACTCTGAGTGTTCAGCATGATCCCCATGCTCTAACCCCCCTATTCACCTATCTTGGCCTGAGGGACATTTTTGTTTCCTTGGGTGAAAAAAGTCCTCAAAGGGAAACATTTAGCCAATGTAAAAGAGGTGAAACAAAAAACAGCAAAATCACTAAAAGGCATCAAAATCGATGAGTTCAAAAAGTGGAAATAAATGAGTCAAAAGGTGTATTGCATCAAATGGAGAATATGTTGAAGGTGACTGAAGTTGAAACACGTACGAATGAATACACAATTTTTTAATAAATACATTCCTGGTTTTTGTGGGTTCCTCCTAATATGTATTAGGAACATGGAATAAAATGGAAACTTATTATGAAAAAAATGCTAGTTAGGTATGTTTTAGAAACTTAAAATTTATTTTAATTTTTTATGAGGAGCAATATTTTGTCAAATTCTCTGTTCTCCCCAGTTGTCTCTTACTTTCTTTTTAGAACAAGGTGAGATATATTTTTCTATGTGAAAAATAGAAAAAAGAAAAACATTAGAATTGTAGTCACTGGTCTAATTGTAAAAAGCACTTTATAATAATGGCTTATTATTTCACCTAAAATACATTTTGTTTTTCTTACATGTTCATCTATCTTCATCTGAAGAATGTAGAAATAAAAAACACTAAAATCAGCAAATGAATAAACAAGGAAAAAAAACAAAAATTCATAGACCCAGTCAACAGTGTGGTGGTTACCAGAGAGAAGGGGAGAATAGGTGGTAAAGAGTAAAGGGGTCAAGTACATGATGATGGAAGAAAATCTGACTTTGAGCTTTGGGCACATAATGTAATATGCAGAGGCTATATCTTAGAATTGTACACTTGGAAACTATATGATCTTATTCATTAATGTCACTCCAACAAATTTAATTAAAATTACAGATCTGTCTTTGGATTATGTCAGAATAGTCAGGAACTACAAAACTTTGGTGCTCAAAAAAGTTCTTTCCTTAAATTGCACTTTGGAATCCAGCCTGTTTTGAAGAAAACATACTCTTCTATTTTCACTTTTAGGAAATGATAGAAGAACCAGCAGGCAGAAAATCAGTATGGACATAGTTGAACTCAACAACATCATCAATCAACTAGATATACATAATTGACATCTACAGACTACTTCATCCATCAACAGCCTAATATACATTCTTCTCAAGCTCACATAGAGCACTCACCAAGATAAATCACATTCGGTGATATAAAACACACCTTATCAAACTTCAAAAAAAAAAAAAAGAAAAAAGAAAAAGAAATCATACAATGTCTGCTCTTTAGACATTCCCTCAGCAGGAATACTTTCTAATTGTATGAGGCCAGTGTCAGTTTAATATAAAAACTGGTCAAGGATATTACAATAAAGGAACACCAAATATTAAGATATCTCGTGAACATGTATGTAAAAATTCTCCAAAATATTAGCAAATTGAATTCAACATTGTATTTTAAAAAGTCATATGCAAAGCAAACCAGGAAAGGAATAGAATTATAGGTATGGGGATCATTTGGAGGGTTATTAGCTGGGATGGGGGAGGGAGAGAAATGGGGAAATGATACAGGGACTAAGCATAATCGATTGGTACAAAATTGACAGGGGGATGTTAAGAATAATATAGGAAAGGATGAAGCCAAAGAAGTTATATTCATGACCCATGGACATGAACTAAGGGGGGTGGGAATGCTGGAGGGAAGGGAGGTACTGGGCAGAGGGAAGCAAAGGGGAAAAAATTGAGACTACTGTAACAACATAATCAATAAAATATACTTAAAATTTTTTTTAAGTCATATGCAGTGAACAAGTGAGATTTATCCTAGGTTGCGGGGCTACTTTAACATTAAAAATCAATTAATGTGATCCATCACATCAACAGAGTGAAAAAGAAATACACACAATAACATAAAAGGGTGTAGATAAAATATTTGGCAAAATCGTACATGCTAAAAACTCTCAATAAGGTGGGAATAAAAGAAAATTTCCTTAACTTGATATGAAATATGTAAAAACAAAACTACAATTAGCGTTATATGTACTATTGAGAACCACAAAGCTTTCCCATTTAGATTAGGTAAAGATGCACCCTTTCAACAATCCTTTTCAACATCATGCTGAAAGTTCTAGCTAATGCAATAAAACAAAAAAGAAAAAAGTATACAGATTTGGAAAGAAGAAATAAAACTGTTTTTGCATATAAAATAATTATTTATGTAGAAAATCCATAGAGACTGATAAAAGAAATAATTATTTGGATGAGTTAGCAAATATAGTAATGTTGCATGATACAAGGTTAATACAAAAGTCAATTGTGTTCTTATACACCAGGAATGAAAAATCAGAATTTGAAATTAAAAATGCAGTACCATTTACAGCGACATCCCCAACTTAAATGCATAGGTATAAACCTAACAGAATATTTATAAGATCTGTATCAGAAAAACTATAAAACTCTGATGAACAAAATCAAAGAAATTTAATTTGTAGTAAGATATTTCATATTTTTAGGTAGAAAAATTTAATATTGTTAAGATGTTAGTTTTCCTCAACTTGATGTATAGATTCAATGTTATTTTATATATATTGACAAGTTAATTCTGAAGTTTATATGAAGAGGTAAAAGTCTCAGAATAGCCAATGCAATATTGAAGGAGAAGAACAATGTTGGAATACTGACACTACATGACTTAAGACTTACTATAAAGCTAAAGTAATCAAGACACTGTGGTATTGACAAAAGAATAGACAAATAGATCAATGGAACAGACTAATGAGCAAAAAAAGAGACTGACAGAAAGGGAATCTATAGGGGAAAGGATAGTCTCTTCAGTGAATTGAGTTGGAATAACTGCATATCCATGTGCAAATCTAGAAAAAGATCTTAGACTTTTCACAACAATTAACTTATAATGAATCATAAACTTAAAAATAAAATGGGAATAAAATAAAATAAAAGGGGAATAAAGGAAAGAATAAACAAATGAGACTACATCAAACTAAAAAGTTTCTGCTCAGCTAAAGAAAACATCAGCAAGATGAAAAGGAAACCAACCATATAGGAAAATATATTTGCCAATGACATCTCAGACAAGGGATTGATCTCCAAAATATATAAAGAACTCATACGACTCAACACCAAGACAGACAACACAATTAAAAAATGGGCAAAGGACCTGAACAAACACTTCTCCAAAGAGGACATACAGAGGGTCCATAGACATATGAAAAATGCTCAACATCACTAGCCATCAGAAAGATGTAAATAAAAACCACAATGAGATACCACCTCACACCAGTCAGAATGGCCATCATCAACAAATCAACAAACAACTTGTGCTGGAGAGGATGCAGAGAAATGGGAACCCTGGTGCATTGCTGGTGGGAATGCAGACTGGTGCAGCCACTGTGGAAAACAGTTTGGAATTTCCTCAAAAAACTAAAAATGGAACTACCTTTTGAACCAGCAATTCCATTGCTAAGATTATATCCAAAAAATCCTGAAACACCAATTCAAAAGAACCTATGCACCCCTATGTTCAAAAAATAAAATAAATTGCAAAACGGTAAAACTCCTAAGATATGATATAAGAACAAATTTAGATGCTCTTGGGAATGGTGATAGATTTTTACATAAAACATCAAAGACATGATCCACCAAAAAAAAAAAAATCAACACATTAGACTTCATTAAAATTAAAAATAACTTCTGCAAAACACAATGTTGAGAGAATGAGGAGACAAGCCACAGACTGGAAGAAAACATTTGCAAAAGGCATATCTGATAGGGAACTAAATTATACAAAGAACTCAAAATTCAACAATACAGAAACAAACAACCTCATTAAAATATGGGCAAAAGACCTTAATAGACACCTGACCAATGTAGATATATAGATGGCAAATAAATATATGAATTAACACTCCACATCATATGTCATCAGAAAAATATAAATTAAAACAATGAGACACCACTATATGGCTATTAGAATGGCCAAAATCTGGAACACCAAAACATAAAATACTGGAAGGATATGGAGCAACAGGAATCCTCATACACTGCTAAGTAGGAACACAAACTGGTACAGCCACTTTGGAAGATAGCATTTTGTTTTCTTAACAAAATTAACTTTCAAATACACTCTTACCACACAATCAAAGAATTTTGCTCTTTTTTATTTATTCAAAGTAGTTGAAAATACACATTCTTAATTGCTGTTACAGAGCTTTTGATCCTTAGCATTTCTTTTTGGCTTTTCTTAGGATTTCCATCTCTCTGCTTACACTGGTCATCAATGTTTGCACTGTTGTCTATCCATTAGAGACCCTAACATATTAAATATAGTTATTTTAAAGCCTCAATCTGATAATTCTAATATCCCAACCAGGTCTGGTTTGGATGTTTTCCATGTCTCTTCAAATTGCTTTTTTTTTTTTTTTTTTTGCCTTTTTACTATGGCTTGTAATTTTTTAATAGCCTTACATGATTAGCTAGGTAAAAAGAACTTCTGTACATTTTCCTTTAGCAAAATGGTAGTGAGGTTTTGGGGAAAGGGAAGCACTCTATAGTCTCATGATTAGATCTTAGTTTTCAGATGAGTAAGCTTCTGGACTGCGAACTTTACAAATTGTTTCAATTTTTTTCTGCCCTCTCAAGTGGGACAGTATGAATAGAGTAGACTGGAGTTGGGTGCATTTTTTTTTTCCATACCAGGTAGGCTTGATAACAATAGCTTACTGGTTAATTAGCTTCTCCTGAGGGCAGACCTTGTTAAGAATAAAGTGTTCTATCATATTCAAAATGCTTTGTCTCCCTTCCCACTGCTGGAATTCAAGATGATTTTTTCTAATATTTACTGTGAAAGTCAACTGGAGCTCCTAGAGGTAAATCTCATAATATTGTGTGGATTCCCCTGATGATTGGGTACCTCGGGAGTATTTTTTAACTCTCAGAGTTGTCTAAACAGAATCTCCAGCAATTAATCAATTACACTTCAGGTTTTCTTACCATGGTAGTAGTTCCCATGGTGGGTTCCATCCTATGTTCTTTGGTTTCTCTCTTCCATCTTGGATTCAGCAGTATGCCCTGTGTTCAACATCTCTTATGGAAGAAGAATTGTTGATTTTTCTGTCTGTTAAGTTTTTGTTGTTGTTGTTAAGATAGAGTAGTGACTTCCAAGCTTTTTGCATGTGGAACTAAAAAATGGAAGTCTAATTCCTTCTTAAGATGTTAACATATATAATTTAGGAAAAGATAATTTAGATGCAATGTATATAAGTTAAAAAGTAATAATACTGTATTTATTTATTATTTCTAATAATTTCACTGTATTTGTTTATTGTTTCTAATAGCTTTTCGGTGGGCAGTTAGGGTTTTTTTTTTTATATAAAGAATCATGTCATCTGCAAAAATTGACACTCTCCCAATTTGGTTGCCAATAGAGTAAAATTGAAGGATATAAAATCAATGTACAAAAATGCACTGTTTTTCTATATACTAACAATGAAATTTTAAGAAGAAGTTAAAAAAAATCCTTTTGCACTTGAAACAAAATGAATAAAATACTTAGGAAAAAACTTAGCAAAGAATATGAGGGACCTATATACTGAAAACTACAGAGTGTTATTAAAAGACATTGAAAAAAAACTCATAAAATGGAAAGATCTTCTGTGTTCAAGGATTAGAAGAATCAACTGAGTTATAATCCAAAGCAATATACTGATTTAATACAATCCCCATCAAAATCCCAATGAAATTTTAAAAAATAAACAGAACAAAATATTTTCATATATGCAGGCAACCACAAAAGACCCCAATTAGTCAAAACAATCATAAGGAAAAAGAATAAAGCTGGAGATATCACATTACCTGATTTCAAATTATACTGCTGAGCAGTCAAAATAGCATGGTATTGGCAGAAAAGCAGACACACAAACCAATGGAACAGAATTGAGAACCCAGAAATAAAATCACATGTATAGGAATGAATAATTTTTGACAAAAGAGCAAAAACATACAGTGGAGAAAAGAAAGCCTCTTCCATAAATGGTGCTGGAAAAATTGAATAGTCACATGGAAAGGACTAAAACTAGACTGCAGTTTGTCCCCATATAAAAAAATTAATCATAAAAATGGATCAAAGACCTAAATATAATATTTGAAACAATAAAATACATAGAATAAAACTTGGGAATAAACTTATGAACCTTGGTCTTAGAGAATATTTTGTGAATTTGATTCCAAGGCAATGTAAGTAAAGGCAAAAATAAATGAATGGGTCGATATAAAACTAAAAACTTCTGTACAGCAAAAGTAACCATCAACAAACAAAAGGGCAACAAACCAAATAGGAGAAGATGCAACAGGGGGTTAATATCCAAAAATAAATAAAGAACCCATACAAGTCAAAGTCAAATAAACAAATAATCCTATTAAAAACTGGGCAGAGGACACAGACAGACACCTCTCCCAAGAAGATATACAAATGGCCAACAGGTATTTGTAAAGATGATCAACTTCATGAGCCATTAGGGAAATGCAAATCAAAACTGCAATGAGACACAACCTCACATGTATTAGAATGGCTATTAGCAACAAGACAAGAAATGTGTTGGAGAGGTTGTAGTGAAAGAGGAATCCTCACTGATACAGCCACTATGAAAAACAGTATGGAGACACCTCAAAAAATTAAGAATAGAGTTACCATATGACCCAGCAACCACTCAACTGCTGTTTTGTGTATCTACCTGAAAAATTTCAAAATATTTATTGCAAAAAAATGTGCACCCCTATGTTCATTGCAGCATTATTCATGATAGCCAAGACATGAAAAATATCAAAATGGCCTTCAATAGAGAATAATATAAAAAAGGCATAGTGTATATATGCTAGGGAATACTATTCAGCTATGAGAAAAGATGCAATACTGCCATTTTCAACATCAAGGATAGACCTTGAGAAAAGTGAAATAAGTCAGTCAGAATGCTAAGAAACCATATAAGTTTACTCATATGCGGGATATAAAGCGAAACTCATAGACACAGACAACAGTATGATGGTTACCAAAGGGAAAGGGGGTTGGAGAGTAGTAAATGGTAAAGAGGACCAAATACATGGTGACAGAAGATTATTTGACTTTGCGTGGTGGGTACACAATGCAATATATGGGTCATGTATCATAGAAACATATATTTAAAATCAAAATAACCCAATAAATTTAATTTAAAAAGCAAGTAATAATAACAGCAGCCATTATTTGGTAAGCACTATTTTAAGACAGATACTATAGTAAGTGCTTTCGCAGTATTTCCTCTTAATAGAAGTATGAATATACCAGGTCTCAGAGTTCACATGTTTGAGGTCAAGGGGCACAGACTTAATTTTTCATACCTATTTTCAGTATTGCAATATGAAATTATAAAATTCTAATTTTAAGTTCACCTATAAGGGAGCAATCATCTTATAAAGAGAATCACACCTAGTGTTCCTGAAAGTGTCAGGCTTGGCTCAGATCATATAATTTAAAATAGTGTTTCACATGAAAATCATGATATCTAGTTGATAGTAATGCATTTACTATTCTACATTTTTATTAAAAATATTTTACTAGAAAGACAAATGTGTCTCTTACATGATAAATATCAAAAATAATCTTTGCCCTCTCATAACATACTTCTCTGTAAAATAGTATGTGACTGGAAAATACTTAGCACAGTGGAAAAAACAGAAGCAAATAATAAAAAATATCTTCCAAAGCATTTGCTTCTGATCATGTTTTGTTAAATGCTGTTTAAAACCCTTTACAAATATTAAATGATTTAATAATGCATCATGGTAATTTCTAAAAATGTTTTCATTTCATTGCCAAACCAAAAATTATATATATAACTCAAATAATATGTATTCTGTTGAAAAAAAGATAACTCCATGCATAAAGTTGACAGTCATGATGGAAGAGGATTCATAGTAATATTTTTATACTTGTATTTTTATACATTAATGTTTAAGTACATTATGGAGTTTACATATATCTTTCTAATAACTGGTAATAGTATAAAATTTTCTATATACTTTATTGGTAATATGCTATGGAACAAGTAATTTTCTGAAACCTAAAGTAATATACTTCATAGGTATCCAAAGTAAATGTTTCTTTTTCTTCTACTCCTTATTTTGTAAGTATGTTTAATATAAAAATAATTTACTTTTAAATGTAGTAATATTTTTAAGTTTTAAACATTTATTTTTCTCTGTGCTATGTTATTGACCCCAGTCACTCAACATTAACATGGAACACTGCTCAAAATAAGTTGAAAAAATAAAGGAAAATAGAAATATAAATGAAAATTACCAATAATCCTTGACCTCCACAGAAAAAAACTATCCATCAATGACCGAAATAAATAAAAATTATGTGACTTATCTTCCCTAAAACCTGTTCTCATTTAAGCAACTGGTTAGGCTATGTGCTTTGCAGTTGGATCCATAGTGGCTCACTTAAGGACAGGTGTTTATCACTAGGACACAAGTCTATGCATGGATTCTTGTTTGCCTTCAGTCTTCAAGTAGTTTGAAATATAAATATCTTAGGGTTAAAATTTTATATGCACAAAGACATACGTCCAATTTTTTATTACTCCGTATTTTATTATTTCCAGATATTTTGCTAAAAAAATTATAAAAAACATTTATTTGAAATAAGCAATTTTAAAACAGTGTGTATGCACATGTACACAGTTATGCATTTGCTTGTATTTTTGTCCATGTCTGTACATGTGAGGCCGACCTGCCTCCACACAGGGAGCAGTCCCCTACATACATGTTATTATTTTTCAGGCCTCAAGTCCCTATTCACCATGGAATTTTCAAAATGGACAATTCATCTCTCTGAGTCTGGGAGCTTGATGCTGATCTTGTAGTTTCATGTCTTTTTTATTTATCACCCTAATCACAATCAAAGTCCTCTCTTGGTTCCATGATTGGATTGAGAACCATTTGGACTAAAGCCAGACAAGCAACACAGATGGTATCTAATATTGTTTCTCAGTTTCTGTCTTAACTCTGTTACCTACTTACTCAGTGGTGGAGTTGAAGAGGAGAGCTATTGACAGATGACATTATTAGGAACATCATAGTCAAGACAGACTGGCACCATTAGTGTTCAACAATCTGTTCTATATCTCTATATTTCTATGTCCATATTATTAAACAAAAGTGTCCTTTTTACATGTAACATAACACCTGGAACAGAAACCAGCTTTTACTCTTTAAATGGCTTATTAAGCAGAATGAATTTTAAGTACATCTATTTTGAATGACAGTCTGTATATCATAGAGGTTAACTATGTATTAATATATTAATTCTATTAATGCATTTACATCTATAATATACATTTACTCTACATTTTTAAAGGCAAGTATCTGTTATATTTTATTGTTAGCCTAAGGAAGTTAAGGGCGTGTATATAATATTAACTTAAATGTTGACTATAGATTTTTAATATTTGTGTATTTTGATTTACGAAGAATATCATTTTAAGAAAATTATAGGCATTGCAAATGGGTAAGTATTCCTTTCATATAAATTATAATTAGGGTGCATATCTTTCCTGATGATAGGATGAATGTATATGCAATGCAGAGGTTTTGTTTTTTTTAATCAAAAGTACAAAAAAAATGCAAATTAAATATATTTCAATCACACAGAAATGATTATTCTGTTTCTATGCTTATTTCTCAATATTTATGACATATTATGTATGTTGTTGTTATAGAAGTATTATCTTTATTTTTATTTATAAGGAATGTTGGGAGATGAGAGAAATTGGTTGTGAAAATGTAAGAATTTACATATAATTATGGTTGGAATCAGAATAATAAGGTCCTGGAAAGAAAAGACTAAAAAGTTAACACTTGTGTTTATTATTTACTAAGCATATTCTCCTATTTATCTAATTTGATGTTAACAGCTAACAGCAATAATCTGACACAGGCATCTTATTTTTTGTTTTTAATTTCAAGAAACCATTTTCTGAAAATATAGAGAATTTATTCAAGTTTATGTAGACTGTGAATAATGAAGTCAGAACATGATGCTGGTTTTTCAAAATTCTAATATTGTGTTCTTTCTCTATACCTTTAGCCAAAAGGAAAAGAAAAAAGAAAAAAGAAAGAAAGAAAGAAATCTGAAGAATATAGGAGCAAAATTAGCTGAGAAAAAAAGTAAACATCTCTATTTTTGAGTCTGGAAACTGTACAGTTGGTTGCAATGTTTAAAGATAAACAGCATCTTTTATTTGTTTTGGACACAGCCCAGATTTGATTCCTTTCTATTCTATAGAAGTGGTTCTACTAATTTTTCTGTAGCTAAATTTTTATACTGGTTTGTGATATTTTTCTTTCTTAGTCAATGAACTATCAATTTCATTTGCTTTAATAAGCCATTTTCAAAATGGAAATGATGAAAACTTAGATGGACCAGTTTGCCACAGAAAATTTATTCTGCTTAAATACTGAGTTTAAATGTTTTTTATTGGACATAAGAAGTTATATAAAAATTTGATAACAACTCATGCTACTGTTTCAATATATTATGAAGCTTAAAATTTGATTTTTTTACCCTTGTTAACATTTAATGCTATTTTAAAGAATATTTCAAAGCAAGTTTTTAGTGGTACATAAAATAAAACCCTGTACTCATACAGGAGCTAATATTGTAAAAAATACTAGTGCATTTTAATAGTGTTTACATTTACTTATTTCTTTCGTACTATTTTCATATAATTATAAATTGAATAATTGAAACAATTATGTGTTTAATGAATAAAATTATCTTTCATCTGAGCATTGTATACATATATATGTGTGTGTATATGCATATACACATATCGTCGTCGGCAGCCGTCCGTCTCGAGAGACGATGGTGTAGCTTCTTAAGAGTCTATCTGCACCGCCGAGAATGGCTGTGCAGTCCGACTCGGGAGTGACATGGTATCTGTCTCCTCCCGTGATGAATCGACATCATGCGATGACGCTGAAGCTACAGAGCCTGGGCAGGGTGATATGGAGGGTCTGCTGTTGCCCATGCAGCAGACCCCCCCTCTCTTTGCAGCTGAAGGATCCAAGGGAAAGACGGAGTCGATACAGCTTGGGTTCAGGTGCGCCGCAGGAGTTGCCGGTGTTGACTACAACGTCAAACCGCCTTAGGGACTCCGGCTCCGGATTTTCTGTCGGGGTTTACTCCCTTAGCCTTTCCCCTGAAGAGGTATGCCGCAAGGCAGCGGAGGTTTTTTGGAGTCAGAGTTTTCCTTCTCTGATGTACCCTGACTGGAAGATCGAACCAGCGACACTTAGCTCGCAGGCCGACGCTCAATCCACTGAGCTAAACCAGCCAGGGCCAATGCATATACACATATACATATACATATATATAGAGAGTCAGACAGAGAATTAGAGAAGTACCTTTTAAAAGGTACTGATTATCATAATTAAAATATTATTATAAATTTATTCTCAAAGTTTGTTCCCATAAAGCCAAAAATAATAATTCATTTTTAACTAAAAAATATTTAAGAGAAACTCCTGGCAAGTCATTCTGTGGATGGTGTCATAAATAAGATGCTCACCATTATACTCACTTGGTAATTGCAAATTAAAACATCAGAGATATGACTACACACCTAATAGAATATCTACAATCTAAAACACCAACAAAACAAAATGTGGGTGATGATATGGAACAATAGGAACTTTCATTCTTTGCTGGTGGGAATTCAAATTGGTACAGCCACTTCGGAAACTATTTGGTGGTTTTTTATAAAACTAAATATGCTCTTACCAGAAGATCCAGCTGCAGTTATGCTCTTTGGTATTTACGCATAGGAGTTGAATACCTATGTATACACATAATCTGCACATGAATGTTTACACTATGTTTATTCATAAATGTCAAAACTTGGAAGCAATCAAGATTGTCTTTAGTATGTGAATGGATAAACTGAAGTATATCTATGCAATAGAATATTATTGATAAAAAGAAATAAGCTATGAAGTCACAAAAAATGAAAGGACTTTAAATGTTAAGTGAAAGAAATCAATCTGATAAGGCTATATACTGTTTATTCCAACTCTGTGATATTCTGGCAAAGGCAAAATATGGAGGTAGTTTAAAAATCAGTGGTTGCTAGGGGCACATGGGAAGGACTGGAGGGATGAATAGGTGGAGCACAGGGGATTTTTTTGTGCACCAGAGCTAATCTGTATGATACTATAATGTGCATAAATACAATCGCACATTTATAAAAACCCATAAAATGTACAACAGCAAGAGTGAACCCTAGTGTAAACTATGGACTTTAGTAAAAACATATTAATATTGGCTCATCAATTGTAACAAATGTCTAACTTATGTAAGATGTTAATGTTAATAATGTGGGAAAATGTGTGTGGTGGTGGGTAGGAGAGTTATTGAAATTCTGTGTATTTTCTTTTTTAAAAATATATTTTATTGATTATGCTATTACAGTTGTCTTAGTTTTTCCCCTTTGCCCAGCTCTGCCTGGTACTCCCCTTTCCTCAAGAAATCCCTCTCCCCCTTGGTTTATATCCATGGGCCATGAATACAAGTTCTTTGCCTTCACCATTTTCTATACTATTCTTAACATCCCCCTGTCTATTTTGTACCTACCAATGATGTTTCTTAATCCTTACACTCTTTCCACGCCTAGCTGATAACCTTCCAAATGATCTCCATATATCTGGTTCAGTTCTTGTTATTTGCTTAGTTTGTTTTTTTTTAGATTCAGTTGTTGATAGTTGTGAATTTGTTGCTATTTTACTGTTCATAGTTTTCATCTTCTTCTTTTCATTAAATAAATCTTTTTAACATTTCATGTAATAATGGCTTGGTGATGATGAAGTTCTTTAGCTTTAGCTTGTCTAGGAAGCATTTTATCTGCACTTCCATTCTAAAGGATAGCTTTGCTGGATCTTGTTTGTAGATCTTTGCTTTTCATCACTTTTATTACTTTTTGCAGGTCCCTTTTTGCCTGCAAAGATTCTTTTGAGAAATCAGCTGACAGTCTTATGGGAACTCTTTTGTTGGTAACTCTTCTTGTCTCTTGCTGCATTTAAGATTCTCCCTTTATCTTTAACCTTTGGCATTTTAATTATGATGTTCTTTGGTGCGGTACTTTTTGGGTCCAACTTGTTTGGGACTCTCCGTGGTTCCTGGAGTTATATGTCTTTTTCCTTTGCCAAGTTAAAAAAAATTTTTTTTTCATTATTTTTTCAAGTAAGTTTTCAATTTCTTGGTCTTCCTCTCCTCCTTCTGCCATACCTATGATTTGGATGTTGGTATGTTTGGAGATGTTCCAGAAGCTTCTTATTTCCTCCATGTTTTTTTGAATCCTTGTTTCTTCATTTTATACTGGTTGACTGTTTATTTCTTTCTTATGTTCCAATTCATTGATTTGAACCCTGAATTCCTTCCCTTCACTATTGGTTCTGTGTAGATTTTTCTTTATTTCATTTAGTGTATCTTTCATTTCTCCCCTTATGCATTTGCCGTACTCAATGAGTTCTCTGAGTATCCTTATCACCAGTGTTTTGAACTCTGTGTCTGATAGGTTGGCTATCTCCTTTTTGCTTAGTTCTTTTTCTGGGATTCTGTTTTGTTCTTTTATTTGGGACATATTTCTTTGTCTCCTCAATTTGACAGCCTCCCTGTGTTTGTTTCTGTGTACTAGGTATAACTGCTTTGACTTCCTCTCTTAGTAGCATGGTCTATTGAAGAAAAAGCAACTGTAAATTGTGTGGGGTGGAGCCTTAGGTAATCACTAGGGCAGGGCAATCTGCTTCACCACTTTGTGAATCTGTATGGGGGGGGGGACTTGGAGAAGGGACAGTGCTGTTGTCTGGCTTCCAGATGTTTACCTGGCACTCACCCCATTTCCAGTCACTTCAGCCACACCCTGTATGTGACTGGTGTCTTAGCAACTGTTGTTCTGGTGCTGAATCCCAGAGTGGGTGGTTTTGCATACTTTCTAAGACCATACAGGCCCTTTAAGTGGAGTCTCCTGAAAATCCAGCAGTTTATTCCACCACCCCAAACCCCACTGATTTTACAGCCAGAAGTTATGGGTATTTATTCTCCCAGTGCTATCACCCTGGGCTGTGTGATGTGGCCTGGGGCTGAGATTGCTTGCTCCCAAGGTATTCCTCCCAATTTTTATCTACCACATGTGAAAGTGAAACCACTCATTCTGCTGCAATGTCTCCACCTCTCCTACCGATCTGAATGAATGTGGCTTCTTTAAATCCTTGGTTGTGGGACCTACAGTCCAATTTTCTGACAGTTCTGGGTGTTGTTTTGAGGTTTAGTAGTAATTCTCTCTGTGGTTGCATGAGGAGGTAAAGCACGTCTACCTATGCTTCCATCTTGACCAGAAGCCAAAATTCCTTGTATTTTCTGCTCAATAGTTCTATAAACCTAAAATTTATGAAAAATAATTTTCATAATAAAAAATAAGAGAAATATAATTTTAAAGATTGAGCATAAATTCTGTGATCTATACACTTACTAGGCTTCTATTGACTACTATCATGTTTCAACTACCACTGAATGCCTCTGTCTTTCTGAAGAGGAAAACATTCAGAGGAAGTTATGAATATTCACTATTTCCATTTATCTCTTCCTCCCTTTAATCCTTTTTATTTTTAAAAATCAACCAAAGCTATTCTTAACTAAATCTATGACAACCTATATTTTGCAAAAACATTGATTAATTTTCAGATCTCATCTAAAATATTTGACACAGACCATCACTCCCAATTCCTTGAAACATTTTTATTTGACTCCCACAGCATTCTGTTTTCTTTCCTTTCTTCCTCACTAGGGTGATCTTCTCATTCCATTTGCTGGTGCTTCCTCATTTCTTTGACCTCTAAAGGTTAAGAGTGGCCTTTGGACAATTTTTCTTCTTTTTGCTTTTATTTGGTCTATGAGCTTTACATCTCACCTACAAGATAGAGCCACAAAATGTAATACCCAGCCCAGGTCTCACTTCTGAAATATGTATTATTTACCAAAATGTTTACTGAGCATTTTCAGCTTTACTATGTCTCAAACTGAATCCTTCTTACAACAGATCAACTCTTCTTCATGCCTTCCTTATCTCAGTAATTGACTTGTATTTTTTTAGTTGCCTGAACTCAAATCATAGATACATAGATCTACTTTCTTTTTGTTTTTACAATGCACTTTTAATGTATCAGTAATATCAACTCTACATTTACAACATATGCAATCTATGCCCTGTCTTGTGTGTCTCAGTTAGTTGGGCAAGGGATTGCTGGCTTGATTCCTGGGTGGGGAACATGCCTGGGTTGCCAGATTGGCCCCTGGATGAGGCAAATGCAAGAGGCAGCTGATCAATGTTTTTCTCCTTTTCTTTCTCTCTCCCATCTCCTCTGTCTAAAACTAAAGAAATAAAACTTTAAAAAACAAAATAAAATATATACAAAATATGAATACATCTCACCATTTCTATTACTGCCTTTATTCTATTCAAATTCCCCATCATCTTTTTATCAGTTCAGATTAATGAGACATCCCAAAAACTGGTCTTCCCATTTCTGCAGCAGCATCATTACAGGCTATTCTCAAAGGAAACCTAGGTCATTCAGAGTAAAAGCCAGTCTTGACACAGTCCTGACCAGAGCAGTCTGATGGAAATATTATGTTAACTGCATAAGTAATTTTACATGTTCTAGTAGCTGCATAAAAAGAAAAAAGATGGAATTAATAAGTTTTACTTAAACCATTACATATGAAATATCATTTGAAATGTGATTGGTATAAAACTTACAGAGATATTTACATTTTTTTAATTCTAAGTCTTCAAAATCTAGTTCCTATTTTACATTAACATAATATTTCTTACTAGACCAGCTGTATTCCAAGAACTCAATAGTGTCTATTATACTGGTCAGCAAAACCTCGTAAATCTGTCATAGTATTTATCACACCAAGTCATTACCTCTCTGCTCTCAACATTTACTACTATTCTTCTTACTCACTTTGGCATTCTTTGGCCTTTTCCTGTGGTTGGAAAAGATCAGCACTCACCCACTTTAAGATCACTGCACTTTCCATTCCTTCTCTTGGGATTGTCTTCTCCTGAATAGCCACAGAGTTCACTGCTTAATCTCTTTTAATTGTTTGCTCAAATAAAAGAATTCTGCTACCTTCTCAATTTCTCCTACACCATTTCAATTGCATCTGTCACCATCTGGAATAATACTAGTTTTCATCACATAACATTACTAACATTTAATCATTTTTCTACATATGTGTGTGTATTCACTTCCATGCCCTACAATTTAAGTTGTCTGAAGGCTAGATGTTTTGTCTGTGCACTACTGTATAGCCAGCACCTGGTGAAGGGATGGCTCATATTGCACACTCAATAATTAAAAATGTCTTTAACAAATAGTTGTAAAAGTTAAAAGAAATCAAAATAATTACAAATTATTATGTTAGAATAATACTATACTTACTGAAATACATTTCTGGAAATATTTTGCCTATTTATATTTACTTACTTTCAGGTAACAACCCACATCAAAATTTAGTGGCTTAAAATAGGGGTCAGCAAACTTTTCTTGTTAATGACCAGGAGGTAATTATTTTAGGCTTTGCAGATCATAAGGTCTCTATTGCAAGTAATTGACTCTAATGTTGTAGTGTGAAAGCTGCTTTAGACAATACATAAACAAATTGATGAAGCTGTGTTCTAACAAAAAATTAATTTACCAAAACAGGGGGCCCATTTATGAGCACTAGTTTTCCAAGCCTTAAAATAACAATCATTATCATCATTCATGAGTCTGTGGGTTAGGTAGTTGGGTTTTCCAGTCCAGGTCAGGTTTGGCTGATATCCTTTAGGCTTTTTTATGTGTCCAAGTCACCCAGCAGGTTGCCTGAGCAATTCAATCTGGTTTCACTCACATGCCTGGTTTTTGAATGGTTGTTGGCTGACTAACTGGGTCAATTTTCTTCCATTTTCTAACAGGCTAGGCTGGAAATGTTCATGTAGAGGTTTGGCAGTGTTCCAGGAAAGAGTGGAAGTAAGTGAGGCTTCTTGACATCATGTTCTATTGGCCAAACAAAGTCCCAAAGACATTCCAGATCTAATGACTAGCCAACTAGACATATTCTTGTGGGAGACACTGCAGAGTCAAAATGAAAAGAGGTATGGATACAGAGAAGGAAAAAAAAAAAAGACATCAGTTTTTGCAAGCAATCCACCATTATATAAATTTCATATATTAAGTCAAACAAACTATTCCTGTGAATTGTTCTTTATTAGAAATGCTCTGTGTCAGTATCAAGTAAATAAATATGAAGAGCTTTCTCTGTTTAAAATAGTTGTCAATATCCTAGCTTAGAGTATTGTTTGAATTTGGTGATTAATCATCGCCAATACTTGTATGTATCCATTTACTGGTTTAATCATTGGCCTAATCTGACTCTTACCTGGCTGGTTTGGCTCAGTGGATTGAGCGTCGGCCTGCGAGCTAAGTGTCGCTGTTTCGATCTTCCAGTCAGGGCACATCAGAGAAGGAAAACACTGACTCCAAAAAAAAAAAAAAAAAAAAAAAAAACCTCTGCTGCCTTGCGGCATACCTCTTCAGGGGAAAGGCTAAGGGAGTAAACCCCGACAGAAAATCCGGAGCCGGAGTCCCTAAGGCGGTTTGACGTTGTAGTCAACACCGGCAACTCCTGCGGCGCACCTGAAGCCAAGCTGTATTGACTCCGTCTTTCCCTTGGGCCCTTCAGCTGCGAAGAGAGGGGGGGTCTGCTGCATGGGCAACAGCAGACCCTCCATATCACCCTGCCCAGGCTCTGTAGCTTCAGCTTCACTGGAGAGGACACTCCAGTGTCATCGCAAGATGTCGATTCAACACGGGAGGAGACAGATACCGTGTCACTCCCGAGTTGGACTGCACAGCCATTCTCGGCGGTGCAGATAGACTCTTAAGAAGCTACACCATCGTCTCTCGAGACGGACGGCTGCTGACGACGGAATCTGACTCTTGTTTGACTCATTAGAACCATCTGGACCTGTAATATGACTTTCAGTTTGTAACTTCAGCTAATTATTCTTAGGATTTCTGTCTAATTATTATTATGATGTCTAAAACACAACTCTATTCAAGTTCTGTTAGTTAACTTATTTTGTTTGAGAATACTGAAACTTCAACTCATGAAAATAAATAATTCTATATTTTAACCTCATGTTAAATATCACCATGATGACTTTTACTATGGTAGTACCCTAGAGGTAGTAATTCAGTCAAATATTTTATTACCTGCTTAATCTCTATTGGCTTCACCAGGCTGTTTAAAAAATAAAAGAAGATGAAGCTGGCCAGAAATGTAGTTCATAAAGACAGTTACTTCCTCATTAAAGTTTGTAACAGATCTAAACAGGCAGTGCTGAAAGGACTTGTTTTTTATGATAGCAATTGATAGTTTTCAAATACTGTCTTATTCACATAGGGAAAATAATGCTCTTTAAAATGATTTTCAGAGTAATTTACTTTTTAGAAATATGTGTAAAACTAATAAAAGCTAGGATAGAGTCTAATAAAGTTACATTTTAATTATAGAAAATCATTAAATATTATTTTTTTGTTTTTTTAAGTATATTTTATTGATTATATTGTTACAATAGTTCCAATTTTTTCCCCTTTGCTCCCCTCCACCCAACACCTCCCTTCCCCGACAATCCCCTCCCCAAGTCCATGCCCATGGCTCACCCTTTCATATATTCTTCTTCTTTTTTTAAAAAATAATTAATTAATTAGTTAAATATTTTAACAATAAAAAATAACAATCCCTCCCTCTCAGACTTAAGACCCTTTACAATCTTATAAAGGACAATGGACAAAGGTCTCGAGCTCCTCTAGTTGCTTCAAGCTGGACATGGTCGTCGTCCTACCTACCCTTGGGTCAAGAAATCCCTAATAAGAGTGGGGGTGTGGAGGGGAGGGTGGCCGTCCCACAAGGGGAAGGATCGTGCAGACTCCAGGTTGGTTGGCTGTCTCTGGACAACGGCATGCTTGGTTTAACAGGCTGGCATCCTTGTTGTATTCTGGGAGCAACAGGGTTAAAGGACATCATTCAATCCGTAACCACTAGATGACAAAAGACAGGTATTAATTTTTCAATGTCCCACATTAGGGAAAAGAAGGGCTTCTTTAGAGGAAGGTATGCCAGGTACATCTCACCTGTCCAAAACCCTTTTGCCCATTATACTTAGTTTGGACTGAGGGAAATATTTTAGGTTTCCCCCCTCTCAGGCCTCTGGGCTCTTTCTGTCCAAGCCATTAGGATAGAAAAGAGAAACCAGTTTTAAAGTGAAGCCCACAGACCACCCCATTCTTCACCAACCCAGCCACTTAGTTCAGCCAAACCATTGAGTCTCAGGAGGCAGCAATGCAGACAGGATTAAGTGAGGCCTATATGTACAGACAATCACTCAGGTAATGAGATCATAGGCTTAGCCCTTTGAAAACAGAAAACACATGTTAATTTATGTAACATAACCCACACACAAGTTTATAGATCTGTAGGACTGTCTTATCGGAAAGACATCCAGTTGCAAGGCATTTGACATTCTTCTTGCCTGTAAATTAAATATCTTTGATAATGCCACAGACATAGTTTAACTTTCAAATGAAAATAAATTTTAAATGAAAAGAAACTTTAAAGATGGTTAGCTGCACTACTTAATAGTCTACCACTGGGCATTGTGATCTTCCTTGAATCTTGATTTTTCTCCCTAAGATTACCCTCCTTGTCATTAAAGGGACTGCATTAAGTTCATTTTTAATTTATCCTGTTCATTTGCATAAACACAACATGAGCAGCAAATGATCACTTATGATCTTTAGTTCTGCTTTGCTGGAACTTACGCAAGGAACATTTAGGGTGACCTTCAGTCTGCCCTTCAGGGCACAGAAGCTGAGCGACATACCTGGCATTAAGCCTTGCCTGTAAACACCTGTCTTTTCCAGGTCCTCCTGGTTTTCCATTGTGCCTTAAGGTCCCTTCTAGCCATCTTTCAGGAAAACAACCTTCGTTCCTTCCCTGGAAAGATTGCTATGGACCGCTCATCCATCCAAGGTACCAGGCCTTTTATCTCGTGGACTTTTATTACCTTTGAAAGTCAGTCCCAGTTGCTCAGGGCTTTTTGGTAACAACCAAAGCCCACGCATGTCTCCTTTAGGCATGACATTCCAGTCAAAGTCTTAGTCAAAAAATCGTTATTAACAACTGGTCTTATTAGTTTTATGCAAAGAAACTTAGGTCATTACTTACTTCTTTAGAATGTCAAATTCTGGAGGTATCAGATAGGGAGAAAATATATACAGTGTGAAGGAAAATCCTTGTCCTTCTAATATTCACCGAACTTGCATTTCTATTCTTTATATTTTTATTTTTCCCCCCACTAAAAATTTTTCTGTTTGTTTGTTTTTCCATTACAGTTGTCTCACTTTTTTCCCCCTCTTGCTTCCCTGCACCCTGTCCCTCCCTTCTCCCACATTCAGTCCCCACCCAGCTGTCCATGTCCATGGATCATTTATACATGTTCTTTGACTAGACCCTTCCCCTTCTTACCACTTCTCTCCCTCCCATCTCCCCCTTTGTTACTGTTAGTTTATTCCTCGTTTACATACCTCTGGTTCAATTTTGCTCATTTGTTTGTGTTGTTCATTAGTTTCCTTTAACAGGTGATAGCATAAGGTAATTTTCTTTTGTTGCCTGGCTTATTTTGCTAAGCATAATTCTCTCTAGTTACAATCATGTTGTTGCAAATGGTAGAATTTCCTTCTTTCTTTCAGTACTTATTCATTGTCATTTTCCCCCTTTGTACTCGTGTTCCTCTCTGTCTCTCTTTGTTTCTTCATCTTCTTAAAGCAGACCCTTTAGCTTCTCTTGCAATGCTGGTTTGGTGGAGATGTATTCTTTTAACCTTCTTTTGTCTTGGAAACTCCTTATTTCACCTTCCATTTTGAATGAGAGCCTTGCTGGGTAGAGTATTCTTGGTTGTAGGCCTTTGTTTTTCATTACTTGGAATATATTTTGCCATTCCCTTCTGGCCTGTAGTGTTTCTGCTGAGAAATCTGATGATAGCCTTATTGGAGCTCCCTTGTATGTTATTAGTTGTTTTTCTCTTGCTGCTTTTAGCATTCTCTCTTTGTCTTTGTATGTTGGCATTTTAATTATGATGTGTCTTGAAGTGGGCCTGTTGGGGTTCATCTTCATTGGAACCCTCTGTGCTTCCTGGACTTGCATGATTCTTTCTCTCTTCATGTTAGGGAAGTTTTCTGTCATTAGTTTTTCAAAAAGGTTTTCTATGCCTTGCTCTTCTTCTTCTCCTTCTGGAATTCCTATGATATGAATATTATTACATTTCATGTTGTCCTGCAGCTGTCTTAGAGCCTCTTCAGTCTTGTTCAGCCTTTTTTCATTTTGTTGCACTGTGAGTTTTTGTCTACATTGTCCTCCAGCTCGCTGATCCGATTTTCTGTGTCCTCTAGCTTGTTTTTAATTCCTTCTATTGTGTTCTTCAATTCAGAGATTGTATTATTCATTTCCTTCTGGCTCTTATTGATAGCTTCCATGTCCTTTTTGATGCTGGTATAATTCTCAGTAAGTTCCTTATAGTTCTTCTGGAGTTCACTGTAGTTTTTCTGGAGTTCTTTGTAGTTTCCGCTGAGCTCATTGAGCTTCTCCGTAATACATGCTTTCAATTCCATATCTGATAGTTGGCTCCCCTCTATTTCATTTAGCACTCTTTCCGGGGACTCTGCCTTTCCTTTCGATGGGGGGTTGTTTCTCTGTCTCCCCATTTTTGTGACTCCTATTGTTTGTTGGTGCTTCTTAGAATGATCTGCACTTCCTGGATCTGCCCCTGGTGGCGTCAGATCCTGTACCAGTCTAGGCCTAGGCAGCCTGTTGGAGACTTCCAGGGATCTACTGCCTTTGTCTGTCTCCTTTAGCTGTTAATCTGTTCAATCTGTGATTAGCCGTCAGGCTTAAGGACTGTTGGTGTGGCAGCTTAATTCCTGTAGGCAGGGCTTTTGCCTCCCCTCAGACTGATGCCAGTTGGCCGGGAATGGTCTGCCTGCAGTGTGGGGATGAGTCAGCACTGGGACCCGGCCGGCCGCTTCCCCACCTCTCCCCTCAAAGCCACCACACCAAACTCTCCCGAAGCATCTCCAGTCCTCTCTGTCTTCCCTCCGCTTGTGCCCAGGGTAAGTGGGGGCCAAAATATTTTTGTATGTGATCCGCTTAAGAGCTCTTTTTCTCCAGCTGTTTCTCTCCGGCTAGCAAGAAACCCTGTGGCTTTTCGCTTTTCTCAGCTGGATACTATTTTACTTTCCACTCTGTTGCTGTAGGCTGGGAAGCTCAGCTGGGGGTTTAGACCCTGCCCTTCTCAGGGGGAATCCCCGGCTGCTGAGCTGTTTCTCAGTCCCTTCAGCTGCCACCCATGGGAGCCCAGCCAGCCCTTTAGCATTTCTGCACTCCCTACCGGTCACGTTGTGATGTAGCGGCCTTTTCTGTCTCTCTGTGGTTATAAGACTTCTCTCCAGCTGGTGTTCGGTTGGTTATTCCAGATGATTTCTCCAAAATTGCGTTGTAAATCCAGACTAGTTCTGGGAGGAAGTTAGTGTAGCTTCCACTTACTCCTCCGCCATCTTGTTTCTCCTTAAATATTATTTTTAAAAGAAAAATATTTAACTTATTAGAAAGGTATCTATCCTACATTCATTCAAACCACATATATATTAGGAGAAATGAAATTAAGCTGAAATACAATTTGAAATTAATTATACAAATAATTTAAATTTATCAAGGCATTTTTCACAATTACCTGTATATTTAAGTCGTCGTCGTCGTCGGCAGCCGTCCGTCTAGAAAGACGATGGCGTAGCTTCCTGAGAGACTATCTGCACCGCCGAGAATGGCTGTGCAGTCCGATTCGGGAGTGACAATCCCTGGCACACTTGTTACAGGTGAAGGCAGATGGCCGTTGTTGCTGCTGTTGACGCTGCTTCCGCCTCGATCTTTTCTGGACCGCCTCCTCGTTGCGCGCAGCCTCTGCACGTGACGTACCTTGCCTGACCGCGAGCCTCCAGGCTAGGCGGTCGTCTGCTTGAACTTCCCATGTGTTGAGATTGATGGAGCATTGTGTCATGTCCTTTTTGCAGATGTCTTTGAACCACAGTTTGGGGCGCCCTCTCATCCTCTTGCCTTCTGCTAGCTCGCCGTAGAGGAGGTCTTTGGGGATACGGCCTGCATCCATTCTTTTGACATGGCCGAGCCACCTGAGGCGTCTCTCGCTAAGAACTGCATGCAAACTGCTCATATTGGCTCGCTTCAGCACCTCGGTGTTGGGGACCTTATCCTGCCAAGCGACATGCAGGACGCGTCGTAGGCACCTCATGTGGAAGCTGTTGAGTTTCCTTTCGTGCCTTGTGTAAGTGGTCCACGTCTCGCTGCCATAGAGGAGAGTGCTGAGTACGCAGGCTTGGTAGATGCGCAGTCTGGTTTTCTCAGTGAGGCTGGAATTGTTCCACGCTCGCCGGTTCAGTCTGGCCATAACTGTGGCTGCCCTGGCGATTCTCCGGTTGACCTCTAAGTTGACTGACAGAGAGCTCGAGATGGTGGACCCGAGGTAAGTGAAGTCGTTGACAACCTCCAGGGTGTATCCGTCGATGGTGATGCATGGGGGAGTCCCCGTGCCTTGAGCCATAACATTCGTCTTCGTCAGGCTGATGGCTAGTCCGAACTCCTTGCATGCGTGGGAAAGGCAAGTGACTAGCTGCTGGAGTCCCTCTTCGGAGTGTGATGTCAAGGCTGCGTCGTCGGCGAAGAGCATCTCACGGATGAGCACCTCTTTGACTTTGGTCTTGGCTCATAGACGGGCCAGGTTGTAGAGCTTGCCATCGGATCTGGTGTGAATGAAGACACCCTCACTGCAGTCCTTAAAGGCGTATTGGAGGAGCATGGAGAAGAAGATTCCCAACAGCGTAGGCGCGAGGACGCAGCCCTGCTTTACTCTGCTGCTGACTGGGAAGGCCTCAGAGGTTGCGCCGTTGTAGGACACCGTGCTGTGCATGTTGTCATGAAAGGACATGACCACAGCAAGCAGATGTGGTGGACAGCCAATCTTCCGTAGCAAGCTGAAGAGACCGCTTCGACTGACCAGATCGAACGCCTTCGTAAGGTCGATAAAGGCGAGGTAGAGTGGTTTATGCTGCTCGTGACACTTCTCCTGCAGCTGGCGTAGGGAGAAGATCATGTCCACTGTTGATCGGCCAGCTCTGAAGCCACACTGGGACTCTGGGTAGACGCGGGAAGCAAGGGTCTGCAGGCGGGCAAGAGCGACCCGGGCGAATACTTTGCCGACGACGCTGAGGAGAGAGATGCCCCGGTAGTTGTTGCAGTCGCTGCGGTCTCCTTTGTTCTTGTACATGGTGATAATGTTGGCGTCTCTCATATCCTGGGGCATGTAACCCTCCTTCCAGCAGAGACAGAGTAGATGGTGGAGCGGCTGTAGCAGGACTGGTTTCCCGCTCTTTAGGATTTCTGGAGGGATTCCGTCGCTTCCTGGTGCTTTCCCGCAAGCGAGGCGGTCGATGGCTTTGCTGAGCTCTGCCGCAGTAGGTGGGGTGTCTAGCTCCTCCATGACTGGTAGGTCTGGGATGGCGTTAAGAGCAGTGTCTGTTACGGTGTTCTTCGTTGCGTACAGCTCGAGGTAGTGCTCGGTCCACCGCCGCATTTGCTGTTCCTGGTCAGTGATGACCTCACCTGTCTTGGACTTAAGGGGGGCGATCTTGGAGGGGATTGGGCCTGTTGCCTTCTTGATACCCTCATACATTCCTCGTGCGTTGCCTATATCGGCGGCTTCCTGAATGCTTCTGCACAGGTTTAGCCAATAGGTGTTGGCACAGTGGCGGGCGGTCTTCTGGACTTTGTTCCTGGCAGCCCGTAGAGCTTGAAGTGTACTGGGAGTGGGCGTGGCCTTGTAAGCCAGTAGGGCCTTCCTCTTAGCCTCGATCATGGGTTCCATTTCTTCCCAGTGAGCCTCGTACCAGTCAGCATTCTTCCGCTCTTTCTTCCCGTAAGCAATAATGGCGGAGTTGTATATGGCGTCGCGGAGACGTAGCCAATTAGATTCGATAATGTCATCTGCCGCCATTCCCTCGCCGAGTGCATCTTCCATCTTGTTGATGAATTGCTGGGTCTTAACTGGGTTGCTGGCACAACTGGTGTTGATGCGTGGGCGACCCTTCATCTTGGAGTGGTGCAACCTCTTCGGCATTATGCGCACCTTGCTTACCACGAGGGCATGGTCCGTGTCGCAGTCTGCACTGTGGTAGCTGCGGGTGAGGAGGGTGCTGCCAATATCCGTTCTTCTGGTGATGACGAGGTCAAGCTGGTGCCAATGGCGGGAGCGGGGGTGCCTCCATGACACCTGGTGGATCTCTTTGCATTTGAGGAATGTGTTTGTCACGCACAGGCCGTGGTGACACAAAAGCTCAAGCAGTCGCTGACCATTCTCATTGATCTTTCCTCTCCCAAAGTTTCCAAGGCAGGTGGGCCAGGCCATGTGGTCGGCTCCTACTCTTGCATTGAAGTCTCCAAGGAGATAGAGAGCGTTACTTCTGGGGATCTTGGATAACGCTTCGTCCAGTGCATGGTAGAACTGTTCTTTCTCTTCGATGGTGGCGCAGAGGGTTGGGGCGTACGCGCTAAGAATGCTGACTGGGCCGAAAGTTGTTGACAATCGGAGGGTAAGTAATCTCTCTGTGCCTCCTGTGGGTGGCTCTATGGAGTTAACAAGCGTGTTCTTCACAGCGAACCCAACACCGTGCTGTCTTGGTTGGTCCGGAGACTTCCCTTGCCAGTAGAAGGTGTAGTTGGTTTCTCTGATAGTTCCGTTGTCGGCCAACCGGGTCTCCTGTAGAGCCGCAATGTCGATGTTTAGTCGTGCCAGTTCCCTATCGATGACAGCGGTTTTCCTGGCACCATTGATCCACGGAAGGTCTGCAGTAAGTCCGGGGCACATGGTCCTGATGTTCCAGCTAGCGAGGCGAAGAGCTGGAGGCTTCTTTCTTGTTGTTTGCTTGGAATTAACTGGTGCGGGTGTTTTGTGGCCCACTTTTCAAGAGGCGCCTCTCTGATCCCCACGCACCCAGTGGGGCAGGCGAGCCATGGCGAGACGGCACCTAATTGGCTGGGGCTTCCCAGCTTGAGGCGGGCGGTAGCTGTCCAGTGAGGTGCGATGACCTCTCCCGCCGTCAGAAGAGACCTCTGGCGCTCGTTTCCTTCGCCAATCGGATGAGCTTATAACCGGTATCTGTCTCCTCCCGTGTTGAGTCGACATCTTGCGATGACGCTGGAGTGTCCTCTCCAGTGAAACTGAAGCTACAGAGCCTGGGCAGGGTGATATGGAGGGTCTGCTGTTGCCCATGCAGCAGACCCCCCCTCTCTTCGCAGCTGAAGGGTCCAAGGGAAAGACGAAGTCAATACAGCTTGGCTTCAGGTGCGCCGCAGGAGTTGCCGGTGTTGACTACAATGTCAAACCGCCTTAGGGACTCCGGCTCCGGATTTTCTGTCGGGGTTTACTCCCTTAGCCTTTCCCCTAAAGAGGTATGCCGCAAGGCAGCGGAGGTTTTTTTTTTTTTGGAGTCAGAGTTTTCCTTCTCTGATTTTAGAGATGTCCTTCCTCTTTCCTCCTTTACAGGAGTAGAGATGGCCCACTTGCTGTATATTTAAGTAACATCTTATAAATTGTTACTTTTCTCTTTATGATTTTATTTTAGTGAAATTTATATTTCTTGACACTTTGTAAGTTGGTACAAATATTGAGATATGCTTGGGTATATAGTCTGAGCATTTTTGATTTGAATGATAAATGATGACTGTTATAGCTATTTATGGAAATGAGAAATTAATTTAGTCTACAAACACTTCTGGTTAAAGGAAGCCATTATAGCAAAAGATATTGATTAGAACTAAATGTACCAGAAAAATATTTATACTACATATATATTATATATATGTGTGTGTGTGTATATATGTATATATGTGTGTGTATATATATATATGTGTGAGTATGTGTGTGTGTGTGTGTATGTATATATATGCTTGTGAATTTTTCCTAAAAAGTATATATGGCTTAGAGTATTTCTCAAATTCCCTTTATATGGAATGCATCACTAGTAAAAGAAGAACTCTATATTAGAAGAATTTCTCTAGGAGCAAGTGGTTAAAATCTTTTGAAAACATAAATTTTCTAATTATTCTTTACTCAGGAGCAGTGGTTTTAGCTGCAAAAGCTTCAAAGAGTTGTAAATTTCTTCTCTCTCTCTCTTTTTCTCTCTCTTACACACACACACACACACACACACACACACATTTTATCCTCACATACAGCCAATAAAACTTGCCATATATTATATTCAGAAGTTAGTTTCACAGTTTTGAGTTTAAAATAACAGTGTTCCTAAGGCTGCAATTTTAATTCTAGTATTTCTAATTTCTCATCCTATGTAAAATGAAACTATGGCTTTATTAAAATAATTTATTGGTATATTTAAGGCTGATTAGTAATATTATTGTAAGGTAAAAAGGAATATAACCATAAAATATTATTTTCCAACAATGTTTATGCTCTAGTTTGCTTTATTTCTTATTTTTATAGATTAAAAATAACTTTAATATATTTTCTCTAATTACTATTTTAGTTATTTTATTATTTTATAAGTTATGTATAATTTTATATTATTAAAATTACTCTTGACTTTGGATTCATAGATTCCACTTAAAACTTTTTTATTACCCTACCACGTAGTTCAGTTGTTTGGAGTGTCCACCAGATATGTCAAGGTTGCACTTCAACACTAGTCAGGGCACATGCAAGAGTCAACCAATGAGTGAGTGGATGGGTGGACTGGACCAATAGATTGATGTTATTCTCTTTCTTCCTTCTTCTTTCCCTCTCTAAAATCAGTAAAATAAAATAAAAATTAAAAATATTTTATCTTCTTTAGCTTGAGATGTCTAGCTACTCCCTGAGTTGGCAAAAACCAATGAAAAACAAACAAAAAACCTCAACTTAACTAAAAGGAACAAACAAAAAAGGACACCTCCCCCCCCCAGTATCTCATGTTTTGCCCCATTGCATCCTGGTAACAATAAATCAGATGAGAAGATTATGGTTACATATCATTTCTGCTTATCCATTATTAGAATCTCCAAGATGGTCTTTTCCAAAGTATTGCTTCACAAAGTAGAAAACTTTCACACCTCATTTGCTATCTCTCTATTTTTTTCACTCTGTTTTAACTTTTACCAATTGAACTATAAAAACTGCAGGTCTTCAGGAATTCCTAGGTTATGGTCTCTGCATCTGATTTGTTTAAAGTGTTTATATCTCTCAATAGAATGTAACTTACTATTAAAAAGTGAAATAAAAGTACTTAATATAGTGAAATCAAATAATCATTCCACATTAAATCAGCCTTTATATGTTAAGAAAATATCTAGGCATACTTGTATAGCCAATAGTATAAGAAATATTTTAGGCAGTTTGAACATTCAAACACTAAATACATATATAATTATTATTATTTTCTCTCTATGATTTCTAATAGTTTGTATATCTTCTAAAGTCTTAAAACTTAAAAGTCAAATGTACATTACCATATAGTCATTTTTTTCATGGATGGATATATTGTTCAAACATTTGTTTCGGGATATAAGTAAAAGCATTTTCTACTCTAGTTGTAAGACAAAGATAGTTACAGAAGAGACAAAGAAACCACCAAAATAAGCAGAAGAAAAGCATCATAGCAGAAATCTTCTCTTTAGTTGCTACATTCCTGAAGTAGCCTGCCAATAGTAGACATCGTATTTCCATTGGTAATCTGAGCAGTAGGACGTCATGATGCTTGGTGGGGGTTCAGTAAATGTTGGAAGACTGCTGTGCCCTGAATTAGTTTTATTCTCTTAGTAACAAAAAAACTTAAAAAAAAAAAACCATAGTATATAGGAAAGATGATATGAATATCACTGTTTATTATATATATAAAATCCATTGATGTTTTTTAAATACGTGGATTCTTTTATATACATACATTATTTTACATGCATATGTTTTATATAAATTTGTACTTTGCATCATGTTATTTTGTTATTTACATATTGTTACTCTATTTTATTGAGTTATAAAGGGTATTTGGAATGAGAATAATCCACTTAAAAAGATAAACAATAGCCTTTTTGTATACGATACTATAAAATATATCATTATTCTTTCCAGTAAGGTAGAATGTCATTAACTTGACAAAATAGAGCCAGAGGAAATATGTAAGCAAAGAGAAAGGCAATAGAATAACAGGAGAAATGAAAAGTGTAGCAGGATTAATTTTCTTAAATGAAGCTGAACACTATTTTACCTGCATAAAACACAGAAAAGCTGATCAGTTAGATGTGTGGTAAACAGACAAATACAGAAGAGCTGGGGCCAAGAGCATTGAAAGTCTGCCTTTTTACTTCACAAAGTGACTATAACAATTATATAGCTGTTCCTTTTTTCTTTTCATGTTCAACTCAATAATGTCTTCCTTTCATTCTCTGTCTTTTTTATTTCATCTATTGAGGGCCTCTCTTTTCTTTATAGCCACTATTAAAAAAAATACACAATTTACCTATTTTCCACCCCACATTAAATAACACCTGCTTCTTATTTAATTTCTCTTTAAAAATGCAACACAAAATAACAAAATTTATTTTATAAGTATTTTTCCAACTCATGTGAAAATAATTTAATTTAGAAGAATTTTACCAATTCGTTTACAATTTCAGATTATAATACATATTTTCAGATGCAAAGAAAATACATACTTGTTACAGACTGAATTATGTTTTATTGTGTAGGGATATTTAAAAATAGAGAATGCCAGATAAATTGTCTCTATAATATATTTTCCCCTAAGCTGCAAACTTTCATAATAATAATGGGACAAAGAAAAACTTAAATAAATGTTTAATGAAGAAAATATAGCATCGTATTTGTTTTTTGACCATAAAAATTTGTCACTGTCATGACTGACATTATATAAAAATAATATTAATATAATTTAGTGCAATGTTTTACCCTTTATTATTCTTTGGGTATCATATATAGCATAAAATTTTTCAATAAATTTCTATTTTATATAATGTTGCCTCAGATGATTTATGAAATAAGACTTAAAGTCTAACAAAAGCAATAAAAGTGATTGTCAAGAAAAAGAAGGATCTGATTCAGGGTAAAATTAAGTTTATATAGATACTAAAGACTAATGAGTAAATATATAAACGTACTTACACCTAATAGTCACTTAATGTTTACTAGTAATAATTATGAAGATGAAGGTGATGATTATGATCAGAGACCAAGCATAAACATTCAAGTTAATTACTCTTAACCTGACATAAATTATTTTAGTGATAAAACAGATCTCATTAGGTAGAGAATATAATCTAAATTTCTAAATAAATGGCATACCTTGTAAAGTGAAACAATATCAAGAAATTGGAGAATTTAACACGCTCCTAAACTATATATTGTTGTTTTATTTTCTAAGTGTCATGCCTCACTTTTAAAATTTATGTATAAACACATATCTATGTTTTCTGTTTCTCTGTTCTTTACATCTTTAGTTATATTTTTTCTCAGTGATTTGGAAAAGTTGTATTTAAAAAATGAGAATTTAGATATATTTTCTCAGCATTATAACAATGATACAAATTTTAGTGTTAAAATAATAGGCCAGATCTTTTTAAAATTTATACTAGTGCTTAATTTAATACATTAACTAAGGAAAAAGAAAGTATTACTAATCATTATTTTTCTATGACTGCTTAGAACTCTAATACTCATTAAAAATTTCAAATGTAGAATTCTCTGTTTTTAAAAATAGAATGCATCTATTTTAATTTTGTTTCATAAACTAGCATCTTGTTGATTTTTCACTAATAAAGAAACCTGGAGTTGCCTCTAGCTGCTTCATAGTTAAAGATTTAATGTGATTTCTATTGACTAATCTTTATCATTTATTATTGAGTAAATTGGTGTTATTTATTTTTTCCTAATTGGTTTTAACATTAATAGCCAAGGAAATAAATCTGTATGGATTTTGAAGCCAAATGTGTAAATTGGCTTATTAATTATTTAATTAAAACTATACAATGCCTTAGAATTAAGATTATATTATGCTATGTATAGGTCAAAATCAAGCCATTCTTTGAAGCAATTATTTCTGATAGAATAAAATGTATAACCGAAAATGATTATTATACTATAATAAATTTAAAATAATGCTAGGCATATTTGTTTATTTTAATGTGGCAATACGCTTCAAACTTACTTTACAAATTTAAATGTGCTATTTAAAACCTGGAGCATAAAATAAAAACTAGACTACTAATAATTCAGAAAAGTATTCTGATTATACCAACTTTAGATTCAGGTTGCTGTCAGGTATCTTTGCTTTGAGAAATCACCTGGAGAATAGTCTAGGATTTTACACCAGGTTTATTTAGGGACAAGGGTGAGGAGGTTAGAGGGAAGAGGAAACTCCCAGACCGACTCAAGGGCTCATAGGAGCAATGGAGCGGAGAAGAAGAGGGAGTAGAGACTCCCAGTCACATAGGAATTGCCATAAGATTTGCCTGCCTGTGCATCTGCAGGTGCCATCTCCACACCTTTCCAAACATACATGTCAGTTAGCATGAGTTTATCCATCAACACATTTAGCAGGTTAATTTGTATATGGTTCATTTGCCTATATCAAATATCCAGGTGGGCAATCCACCTGATGCCATGTTCTGACAGTTGCACCCTCTAAAATTTCAAAGTTATTTCCAAATTAATTATGCCAAATGTAATATTAATCATGTATTCACCAAGTGACAAAATTACACCTAATATCAGTGATGCTTAAATATAAGTTATAGAATGACCATGAAACAAACTACTTGGTTCTTCAAATATGCCACACACTTTCTGGTCTTCATGCCTTTTTATTATCCTTTATCTCAGAGTTCTTTTCCAAGTAAACTTATCTTTCAAGGCCCACTTAATTACCAGTGTTTATATTAGTCTTCCTGGATTTCCTTTCCTGGAATTAATTGCTTCTGTTTCTCTGCTCCTTTAAAACCTGTACTTAACCTGTATTATAACAAATTTCACATGACATTATAAATATGTCCTGGGTAGTTACCTCTCCATAAGACTTCAAATGTCTTAAAGAGAAATCTAATTCTATAGATTTTTTGTCCCCAGCACAAAGCACATTGCCTGAATCACATTAATAACCTAATACTTACCTGCTAAATGAGTGAATACACAATCAGTCAAGTGAATTCCAATCCCAAATTTGAGGCCAGAATGAAAGATCATGCTGTGGCCTAGAAAGGTTGTTAAGCAACATACTGGCAGACCACATGGGATTGTTTTGTTGGATGATTTTCATCTGGTTGTTTGTGAATATTGCCTGTGTGAACCAATTGACCTGTGCCACATAAACTTAATACTCTTTGCTCTGGCTTTTTTCTATGAGTCACACTTCTGTGCTGCCTAATAAGCATTCTGAAATATCAGACTTGTCATTTTTCTCTTGAGTTATTGAAGAAAACTCAATGTATAGATAAGATCATGTATTGGTTTTAAATTTATTGATTTAAAACCCAGAATAAAACTGCAATTTAGCCCAGCAGAGGTTGGGCTGATCTGAGAGATACAAAAAAACTCTTTTCTTCAACAACATGTAGCAATCTGTATCAGACCATTGGAATAAACTTATCAGAGGAGGCTAAAGTATAATTTACTTTCTGAGTATAAGCCTTTCTCTGGGTATTTAACTCCTGGTGGTCTCCAGAGGAGCACTTACAAAATTAATATTATATCCCTTCCTCTGGTCTCACAGTCCTACTAATATGTTTGCTATACACATATTTTGACACTCTACCACTTTATCCAACCTACGTGGGTTCAAAATATTTCTTCCCTGAGGGCTTCACTTTATCTGGATATAACTGTAGTTAGTCAAGTATATTCTTAGGATGATCCAAGATGGCGGAGGAGTAAGTGGAATCTATACTAACCTCCCAGGACCAGTCTGGACTTACAACTTAATTGTGGAGAAATCATCTGGAATAACCAACTGTACACTAGCTGGAGAGAAGTCTTATAACCGTGGAGAGACAGAAAAGACCACTTCATCACAACGTGACAGCAGGAAGTGCGGAACTGTGAAAGGGCCGGCTGAGCTGCCATGGGTGGAAGCTGAAGGGACTGAGAAACAGCTCAGCAACCAGGGATTCCCCTGAGAAAGGCAGGATCTAAACCACAAGCTGGGCTTCCCAGCCTATAGCAACAGAGCATAAGTAAAATAGTATCCAGCTGTGAAAAGCAAAAAGCCACAGAGTTTCTTGCTGGCCTGAGAGAAACAGCTGGGGAAAAAGAGTTCTTAAATGGATCATGTATGAAAATATTTAGGCCTTCACTTACCCTTGGCTTAGGCAGAGGTAGGGAAGAGAGGACTAGAAATGCTTGGGGAAAATTTGGGGCACTGGCTTTGATGGGGGAGAACTAAGGGAGCAGCTGAATGGGTCCCAGTGCTGACTCATTTCCCATACTTCAGTCAGACCATTCCCCTCCAAGTGGCATCAGCCTGAGGGGAAGCAAAAGCCCCACCTACAGGAATTAATGTGCCCCACCCTTGGTCCTTAAGCCTGATGACTGATCACAGACTTAATAGATTAACAACTAAAGGAGATGGACAAAGGCAGTAGATCTCTGGTAGTCTCCAACAAGCTTCCTAGGCCCAGATTAGTTGGTACATGATCTGACGCCACCAGGGGCAGATCCAAGAAGTGCAGATCAATATAAGAAGAAGCAACAAACAAGAAGAGCCACAAAAATGGGGAGACAGAGAAACAACCCCCCATCAAAAGAAAAGGCAGAGTCCCCAGAAAGAGTGCTAAGTGAAATAGAGGGGAGAAAACTATCAGACATGGAATTCAAAACATGGATTATAGGGAAGCTCAATGAGCTCATCAAGCTCAAAGAAAACTACAAAGAACTCCAGGGAAACTATAAGGAACTTACGGAGAATTACACCAGCATGAAAAAAGACATAGAAGCTATCAATAAAAGCCAGGAGGAAAAGAAGAATATAATTTCTGAATTGAAGAACACAGTAGAAGGAATTAAAAGCAGGCTAGAGGAAGCAGAAGATCAGATCAGCAAGCTGGAGGACAATGTATAAAAACATTTCCAGACAGTGAAAATGAAAAAGGACTGAAAAAGAATGAAAAGGTTTTAAGACAGCTGCAGGACAACAAAAAACGCAATAATATCCATATGATAGGACTACCAGGAGAAGAAGAGGGGCAAGGGATAGAAAATCTCTTTGAAAAACTGACAGAAAACTTTCAGGAATCACAGAGGGTCCCAATGAAGATAAACCCCAACAGGCACACTTCAAGACACATATCATAATTCAAAGGGCAACATTCAAAGACAAAGAAAGAATCTGAAAAGCAGCAAGAGAGAAACAGCTAAAAACAAGGGAGCGTCAATAAGACTATCATCAGATTTTTCAACAGAAACACTACAAACCAGAAGGGAATGGCAAAAAATATCCCGAGCAATGAAAAACAAAGACCTATAACCGAGAATATTCTGCTCAGTAAGGCTCTCTTTCAAAATGGAAGGTGAAATAAGAGGTTTCCAAGACAAAAGAAGGTTAAAAGAATACATCTCCACCAGACCAGCATTTGCAAGGGATGCTAAATGATCTTCTTTAAGAAGATGAAGAAACAGAGAGAGACAGAGAGGAACACAAGTACAATGGGGTGAAATGATAATGAATAAGTACCTATTGATAATAACCTTAAATGTAAATAATTAAATGCACCAATGAAAAGACATAGGATAGCTGAATGGATTAGAAAGCATGACCCACATATATGCTGTCTACAAGAGACCCATCTTAGAACAAAAGATCTACACAGACTGAAAGTGAAGTGATGGAAAAAATATTTCAAGAAAGTGGACATGAAAAAAAAGCTGGGGTAGCCATACTTATATCAGACAAAACAGATTTCACAGCAAAGGCCATAAAAAGAGACAAAGAAGGACATTTCATAATACTTAAGGGAAAAATCCATCAAGAAAATATAACCCTTGTAAACATAAATGCACCCAATGTAGGAGCACCCAAATATGTAAGAAAAATTTTGAAAGACTTCAGGAAGGATATAGACAGCACTCATAGTAAGGGACTTTAACACCCCAATTGTCAACAATGCACAGATCTTCAAAGCAAAGAAACACCAAATATATTGAAGCATTGAATAACACTCTAGATCAAATGGACTTAGTTGATATATATAGAACTTTTCACCCCAAAGAAGCAAAATATACATTCTTTTCAAGTGCACATGGGACAGTTTAAAAGACAGACCACATGATAGGACACAAAAGAAGCCTCAACAAATTCAAGAAAATTGAAGTTACATCAAGCATCTTCTCAGATTACAAAGGCTTAAAACTGGAAACCAACCTCAAGGAAAAAACTCAACAACATTCAAACTCATGGAGAATGAATAACATGCAATTAAACAATGAATAGGTTAACAATGACCTCCAGGAAGAAATAAAAAAGTTTTCAGAAACAAATAATAATAAACACACAATAACCCAAAACCTATGGGACACAGCAAAAGCAGTGCTGAGAGGAAAGTACATAGCAATACAGGCCTACTTAAGAAGGATAGAAGAATCTCTGATAAAAAATCTAACCCTACAACTACAAGAACTAGAGAAACAACAACAAACAAAGCCCAAAGTGAGTACAAGAAAGAAAATCGTCAAGATCAAAGCAGAATTAAATGACATAGAGACTAAACAAACAATTCAAAAGATCAACAAAAGTAGGAGCTGGTTCTTTGAAAAGATAAACAAAACTGACAAGCCTTTAACCAGGCTCATCAAGAAAAGAAGAGAAAGGACCCAAATAAATAAAATCAGAAATAAAAGAGGAAAAGTCACAACCGCTACTAGAGAAATACAAAGATTGTAAGAAACTACTATGAACTACTGTATGAAAAGAAATTTGACAACCTGAGGAATATGGAGAAATATCTGAAAACGTTTAATCTTCCAAAACTGAATCAAGAAGAAGCAGAAAGCCTGAACAGACCAATAACAACCAGCAAAATTGAAGCAGTAAACAAAAAACTCCCGGGACACAAAAGCCCTGGACTAGATGGCTTCACAGGTGTATTTTACAAAACATTTAAGGAAGAACTAACTCTTATCCTTCTCAAGCTATTCCAGAAAATCATAGAAGAGGGAAGACTCCCAAACTCGTTCTATGAAGCTAGTATTACCCTAATTCCAAAAACGTCAAGACACAACAAAGAAAGAAAACTACAGGCCAACATCACTGATGAACACAGATGCTAAAATACTCAACAAAATATTGGCAAACTGGATCCAACAACACATTAGAAAGGTCATACCTGACGATTAAGAGGGATTCATCTCAGGGAAGCAAGGATGGTTTAATATTTGCAAATCAATAAATGTAATAGCCCACATAAACAAAATGAAAGACAAAAACCACATGATCATATCAATAGATGCAGAAAAAAACACTTGATAATGTACAACACCCATTTATGATGAAAACTCTCAGCAAAATGGCAATAGACGGAGCATAGCTCAACATAATAAAGGTCATATGTGATAAACCTGAAGCCAACATCATACTCAATGGACAAAAACTGAGAGCATTCCCCCTGAGGTCAGGAACAAGACAAGGATGTCCACTCTCTCTGTTCCTATTCAACATAGTCTTAGAAGTTCTAGCCATAGCAATCAGACAAGAAAGAGAAATAAAAGGCATCCAAATTGGAAAAGAGAATGTAAAACTGTCATTATTTTCATATGACATGATAGCATACATAGGAACCCTGTGGACTCCACGAAAAAAAATTCTCAATTTATAAAATGAATTTGGAAAAATAGCAGGGAACAAAGTCAATATTCAGAAATCAAAGGCATTTTTTTTACACCATCAATAAAATATCAGAAATAGAAACTGGAAAAAATTCCATTTACTATAGCAACAAGAAAATAAAGTACCTAGGAATAAACTTAATTAAGGAGGTAAAAGGCTGCACTCAGAAAACTGTATAACACTGAAGAAAGCAATTAATGATGATACAGATAAATCCATGTTCATGGATGGGAAGAATCAACATCATTAAAATGTCCATACTACCCAAAGCAATTTATAGATTCAATGTAATCCCTATTAAAATACCAAGACATATTTTACAGACCTATAACAAATACTTCAAAAATTTATATGGAACCTAAAAAGAGCCCGAATAGCCACAACAATTTTGAGGAAAAAGAATACAGTAGGAGGAATCACAATACTTGATAACAAACTATACTACCAGGCCACGGTAATCAAAACAGTCTGGTACTGACAAAAGAACAGACATATAGATCAATGAAACAGAATAGAGAGTCCATAAATAAAGCCCATCTATATGATCAACTAATATTTGACAAAGGGGGAAGGAACATCAAATGGAATGAAAAGAGCCTCTTCAACAAATGGTGTTGGGAGAATTGGACAGGGACGTGGAAAAAAAAAGAAACTAGACCACCAACTTACACCACATACCAGAAGAAACTTACAATGGATCAAAGACTTAAATGTAAGCCATGACACCATAAAACTCCTAGAGGAAAACATAGGCAGGAAAATTTCAGATATCCCATGTAGCAACATTTTCACTGGTATATCTCCTAAGGCAAGGGAAATAAAGAAAAGATTAAACAAATGGGACTACGTCAAATTAAAGAGTTTCTGCTCAGCAAAAGAAAACATCAGCAAGATGATTAGGGAACCAACCATATGGGAAAAGATATTTGCCAATGATACCTCAGACAAGGGATTGATCTCCAAAATATATAAAGAACTCATATGACTCAATACCAAGAAGATAGACAACCCAATTAAAAAAATGGATAAAGGACATGAACTAACATTTCTCCAAAGAGGACATACAGAGGGTCCATATACATATGAAAGAATGCTTACTATCAGTAGCCATCAGAGAGATTCAAATAAAAACCACAATGAGATACCACCTCACACCCATCAGGATGGCTATCATCAACATATCAACAAACATGTGCTGACAAGGATGTGGAGACAAGGGAACCCTGGTGCTCTGTTGGTGAGAATACAGACTGGTGCAGCCACTATGGAAAACATTATGGAATTTCCACAAAAAACTAAAAATGGAACTGCCTTTTGAACCAGCAATTCCATTACTAGGATTATATCTGAAAAATCTTGAAACATCAATTCTAAAGAACCTATGCACACCTATGTTCATAGCAGCACTATTTACAATAGCCAAGTGCTGGAAACAACCTAAGTGCCCATCTGTAGATGAGTGGATTAAAACACTGGTACATTTACATAATGGAGTACTATGTAGCAGAAAGAAAGAAGGAACTTCTACCATTTGTAACAATATGAATGGAACTAGAGAGAATTATTTTGGTGAAATAAGCCAGGCAACAAAAGAAAATAACCTTTTGCTATCACCTATTACAGGAGACTAATGAACAACACAAACAAATGAACAAAATTGAACCAGAGGCATGTAAACAAGGAATAGATTAATAGTGACAAGTGTGGAGGGGGAAGGTAGAGAAGGGGATAGGAAGGGGAAGGGTCTAGTCAAAGAACATATATAAATGACCCACAGACATGGGCATCTGGGTGTGGACTGACTTCGGGAGAAGGAGTGGGCAGGGTGTGGGGAAGAAATAGGGGAAAAACGTGGGATAACTATAATATAAAAACAAACAAACAAAAAAATTAGTTGGGGAAAAAAATAAAATAAAAATAAATTAATAAATGAGTCAGCAACCCCCATGCCCCCCATAAAACCTCACATGTAGTACAGTGAACAAAAGAAAATGTAAAGTATGGAAATGCAATTTTAGTGAATATTAGATGGTCAAGGATTTTCATTCACATTGTGTATTTTTCTCCCTACCTGATCCCTCCAGAATTTGGAATTCTGAAGAAGTAAGCAATGACATAAAACTATTAAGACCAGTTGTTAATAGAGGTTGTGTTGACCACGACTTTGACCAAAATGTCAAGCCTAAAGGAGACACGCTTGGGCTCTGGTTGTTACCAAAGTGCTCTGAGGAACTGGAATTGACTTTCAAAGATAATAAAAGCCCACTAGAGAAAAGGGTTGGTACCTTGGTTGGTTGTGTGGTCCATGGCGATCTTTCCAGAGAAGGAACAAAGATTGCATTCCTAAAAGATGGCTAGAAGGGACCTTAAGGCACAATTGAAAACCTGAAGGACTTGGAAAAGACAAGTGTTTACAGGCAAGGCTGAATGGCAGGTATGTGGCTCAGCTCCTGTGCCCTGAAGGGCAGACTAAAAGTTACCCTAAAGGTTCCTTCTGTATGTTCCAGCAAAGCAGATGTAAAGATCATATGTGATCATTTGCTGCTCTTGTTGTGTTTATGCAAACAAACAGGATAAATTAAAACTGGACTTAATGCAGTCCCTTTAATGACAAGAAGGGTAATCTTAAGGAGAAAAATTACGACTCAAGGAAAACCACAATGCCCAGGGGTAGACTATAAAGTAGTGCTGCTAACTATCTTTAAAGTTTATTTTCATTTAAAGTTTGTTTTCATTTGAAAGTTAAACTAGGTCGGTGACATCATCAAAGATGCTTAATTTACAGACAAGAAGAATGTTAAATGCCTTGCAAATGGATGTCTTTCCAATAAGAGAGTCTTGCAGATATAGTGACTGGTTTGTGGGTTATGTTGCATAAATTAACATGTGTGTTCTATTTTCATAGGGCATAATCCTATGATCTCATTACCTAAGTGATTGTCCATACATATAGGCCTCAGTTAATCCTGTCTGCATCATTGGCTCCTGAGACTCTACGGTTTGGCTGAACTAAGTGGCTGGGTTGGTGAAGCATGGGGTGGTCTGTGGGCTTCACTTTAAAACTGGTTTCTCTTTTATATCCTAAAGTCTTGGACAGAAAGGGCCCAGAGGTCTGAGAGGGGGGATACCTAAAATATTCCCCTCAGCCCAAACTAAGTATAGTGGGCAAAAGGGTTTTGGACAGGTGTGATGTGCCTTGCACACCTTCCTTCAAAAAAGCACCCCCCAAATGGGACACTGAAAAATTAATTCCTACTTTTTGTCATCTAGTGGTTATGGATTGAATGATGTCTTTTAACCCTGTTGCCCTATCTGTTGTCCCCAGAATACAACAAGGATGCCAGCCTGTTAAACCAAGCATGCTGTTGTCTGGGGACAGCCAACTGACCTGAAGTCTGCAAGATCATTCCCCATGTGGGAAGCCCACCCTCCCCTCCACACCCCTACTCTTATTAGGGATTTCTGGACCTAAGGCTAGGTAGGATGATGACCATGTCCAGCTTAAAGCAGCTGGAGGAGTACGAGACCTTTGACCATTGTCCTTTATGAGATTATAAAGGCTCTTAAGTCTGAGAGGAGGGAATTGTTATTTTTATTATTATAAAAAAATAATTAATTAAAAAAAAAGAAAAATATAGGAAAAGGTGAAGCCAAAGAACTTGTATGTATGAACCATGCACATGAACTAAGGGGAGTGGGATTGCTGGGAGTAGGGGGGTGCTGGGTGGAGGGGAACAAAGGGGAAAACTTGGAACTTTTGTAGCAACATAATCAATAAAATATACAAAAAAGAGAGAATATTCTTGAAAAGACACTTGGATTTAAAACTCCTAGGGTTTTGTATTTCTGGAGTCACTGGGTTTTCATGTACCCCTAGGTCAGTCATATAACTTTTCTTCCTAGATTTGTCTATCCTGGATGTGCAGTATAGTTTAAAATGTCTTTGGATTTACAAATAAAAAGTTTTTTCAGAGTAAAACCTTCCTAGGTTACTTACATGCAAGAGAAAGTTTAGACCTGCTAAGGGGATTGAAGTCATCTATATGTGCCTTCCAGCAACTTCAAGCTTGGCTTCTCCGGTGGGCCCCTGACCTGCTTCATTTGTCCTCTCCAGTTCATGGTTTCTATTTCTATTTCTGACATGGCCACATAACAGATACTCAATATAGATTTTCTAAGTAAAGTAATGAATTCATCACTCATCCATTTATACAAAAGACATTTATCAAATGGCAAACATCAGCCCATTAATATGAGTCTTACATTCCAATAATTCTAAGATTTACTTTTACCCAAATTTTTAAAAAGTACATTATAAGTTATTTTTTCAGTTTAATGTAGTCTCGTTTTTTTTTTTTCTCTCTTGTTTCTCTTGCTTGGGGAGATATATCTGATGAAAGGTTGCTACAAGCAATGTCCAAGATTTTGCTGCTTATGTTTTCTTCTATTATTATTATTATGGTTATGGGTCTAATATTTAAGTCTTTAATCATTTTATATTTATTCTTGTATGTGGTGTAGAAAGGTGGACTAGTTTCATTTTTCTGCTCATATTTGTCAAATTTTCTCCACATCATTTAGTGAATAAACTATCTTTAGCCCATTGTATGTGGTTGCTTCCTCTGTTGAGTATTAATTGACTATAAAGGTGTGGGAGTATTTATTTGCTCTCTATTCTCTTTCATTGGTCTGTGTGTCTGATTTTATGCCATACAGTGCTGTTTAGTTTACTATAGCCTAATAAATATAGTTTGAGATTAGGTAGCATAATTCCTCCAACTTTGTTCTTCTTTCTCAAGATCACTGTAGCTAGCAAGACCTTTTGTAGTTCCATAAAAATGTTTGAAATATCTGTTCCAGTTCTATGACATACATCATTTGGAATCCTTATAGAAATTGTGTTGAATCCATAGATTGCTTTGGGTAGTATGGGAATTTTAATTCCATTAATTCTTTCTATCCATGAACACAGTATATGATTCAACTTTTTTTGTATCCTCTTCAATTTCTTTATTCAGTGTCTTATAATGTTCTAAGTACAGGTCTTTTACACCATTGGTTAGATTTATTCCTGGTATTTTATTCTTTTTGAAGAAATAGTGAATGAAATTTTAAAATAATTTTCCTTTATGTCAGTTCATTACTGGCATATAAAAATGCAACTGATTCTGATTTCTGGATATTAATTTTGTTTCCTGCTATTTTGCTGAATTCACTTATCAGTCCAAGCAGTTTCTTGGGGGAATCTTGGGATTCTCTGTGTACAGTATCATATCATCTACAAACAAAGACAGTTTTACTTCTTCCATTCCAATTTGGATGCCTTTTATTTCTTCCTCTGGTCTCATTGCTGTGGCTAAGACTTCCAGTACTATGTTGAATAAGAGAGGTGAAAGCAGACATCCCTGTTTTGTTCTTGATCATCTAGAGAATGCTTGTAGTTTTTACCAGTTGAGTATGATGCTGGCCGTGGGTTTATCAGTTATGACCTTTATTATGTTGAGGTATGTTCCCTCTATTCCCATATTACTGAGAGTTTTTATCATAAATGGGTGCTGGATTTTATCAAATGCTTTTTCTGTATCTATTTATACAATGATGTGGTTTTTATCCTTCTTTTTGTATGCATGATGAGTCACATTTATTGATTTGTGAATGCTGTACAAACCTTATATTCCAGGAATAAATACCACTTGATTATGGTGTATGTTTTGCACAGCAAAGGAAAATAAAAAAAGACAATCCACAGAATGGAAGAACATACTTGCTGATACATCTGTAAGGAGTTAATATCCAAAATTTATAAAGAAGTTACAAAACTCAGCACCAAAACAAACAAACAACCTGATTTAAAAATGGGCAAAAGACCTGAATAAACACTTCTCCAAAGAGGACATACAGATAGCTAAAAGACATATGAAAAAGATGTTTAATGCCACTAAACATCAAAGAAATACAAATTAAAACCACAGTGAGATATTATCAATAAATCAGCAAACAAGTGCTGGCAAGGGTGTGGAGAAAGGAGAACCCTTTTGCACTGTTGGTGGGAATGCAGATTGGTGTAGCCACTGTGGAAAGCTGTATGGTTATATCTCAAAAAAGTTAAAAATAGATATGCCTTTTGACCCATTGATCCTACTTCTTGAAATATATTCAAAGGAACCCCAAACACTAATTTGCAGGAACATAAGCACCCCAATATTCATTGCAGCATTATTTACAATTGCCAAGATATGGAAGTAGCCTAAGTGTCCATCAGTAGAGGAGTGTATAAAACAAATATGGGACATTTACACAATGGAATTTTACTTGGCTGTAAAAATAGGAGAAAGTTTTACCCTTTACCACAGTATGGATAGACCTGGGGAACATTATGCTAAGTGAAATAAACCAGTCAGAGAAAGATGAATACCATATGATTTCATTCAGATGTGGAATCTAATGAACAAACTTAGCTAACAAGCAAAATAGAGAGACTCATAGAGAGCAGGATGCCAGCTAAGGGGTGAGGGGTGAGGGGATTAGGGATTGAGCAAAAAAGGAAAAAACACTCATGGACATGGACAACAGTGTGAATATTGCAGGGGGGAGGGGAGTATAAGAAGACTAAATGGTAATGGAAAAATACTATAAAAATCACTAAAATAGTTAAGAAAAAATTAATTGGTTTGTCAGCAAATATTCAATATTGTTGACAAATGCCACAAAGGAAGAAACTTAATGATTTCCAAATAAGTAAGCAAAATAATAATCATAAAATAATAACAATGTATGTATTGATCATTTATTATATACAAAAGTCCATGATGAATAATCTAATATGTTGATAATATTTCTGCACAAGAGGAATTTATGATATATTTACAGATAAAGAAGCTGAGAATGGGAAGAATTAAGTAATGAACTAAGTTCATATAATATATGATGGTGATATAATTGATAAATAGGCAGTCTAAATATAGTTTTATGATGTTAATAATTATAGTTGGAAGAGTATTTCCATTCCCAGAGATATTGTTAATATTTATTTGCATATACAGATATATAGATAGATATAACCATCACAGCGACTCTCTCAAACTGCTGCTACATTGTGAGACAATTAGAATATACTTTGAATGGCTTGGTTAATAGACCAGAACTCTATTGTTAGCCAATCTCTTCAAATTTTACCCTTTAGAAAAAAAGACTAACTGTAATTGATTGGAGGTAAAATTTTTCAAGATTGGAAAAGAAAGACCTAATAAAGCATTGCCAGGTTAAAGTTTAGTGAAGGAATCAGGCATTATAAAAGGTCAAATTAACTAAAGAGTTTTCTTGGGAATGGGAAAAAATGTTTTAATTTCTTAGTGAAAATTTTTATTAAAGTTTTCTAAATTTGTATCACATAAAACAGAAATTGTGTCTTTTTTTCCTGTTGATTAATCCAAATGACTGCTATTCTCCTATAATGATAAATATATATCAGTCAGAACAGGTAGTTCATAAAATGTAATAAAAATTCCTCAGATCTTATAGTTTATAAAAACAATAATAAAGCAGATTTATATCTGGCTCATGTGAGGTAAGCTCAAAGTCTGTGTTTCCATGATTGTGGAGGCAGGAGGCAGAGAATGAACTGACCACAATCTGCCTTCTAGAGTCTCTTCTAGAAAGGACCATATAACATTTTCAATCACTTTCTGTTGGCCAAAGCAAGAAATATTGCTGTTCCAAACTTTGAAGTATATAGATAAGAGAAATTTCACTATATACTTAAAAGATAGGAAGCTAAGGATGTTTGGGGAACAAAACAATAGCTGCCTCAAGTTGTCAGTTCCAAAGAGCATGAGGGAACAAAGAAATCAAGTTAAAAGAAGTTTCTCAAGGACAACTGAGAAGTTCTTTCAGCCAAGATATGTGGGCTGCCACCTGCATTTTCTAATTCTCAGAGGATTTTAGATGTTAGTTTCTAAAACATTCCACTAAGACATAAAATTTAAAATAGAAAACTATTAATTTAAATTTCACAAAATTATAAAAATAGCCATCTGCCATTTTTCACTTTGATTGAACATTGTTTTCAACACCACCCTGCCCCCTATTCTCCCACTTCAGGAGTATGGACCTTCACAAATATACAGGTTTCCATTGTAGGGAAGTAAATGACTTAAGGTGGCCTTCAAATTACATACAATTTTTAGGCACTAATTATTATTTTCATCTGTATTTCACAACTGAAAAATATATATTAGTGTGTTTTTATTGAGATATAATTATTGTATAACATTTTATTAATTTCAGGTATAAAAAACAATTAATTAATACTTTTATGTATTGCAAAATGATTACCACAATATAGTTAACATGTTTTACCACACATTAATTGTTTTATGATTAAACACTTTTAAGATTTATTTTCTGAACAACTTAAATATGCTTTACAGTGTTATTATCTGTAATCATCATGCCATACAGTGCATCCTCATGACTTCCTTGCTTTATAACTGGAAGTTTGTAGCTCTTGACCAACCTGATCCATTATGCCCATCTCCACAGCTACCTCTGGCAACCACTAATCTGTTCTCTTTATTTATGAGCTCATTTTTTTTATACTTCCCATATAGTTGAAATAATATATTTGTCTTTGTTTGTATGACTTATTTTACTTAGCATAATGCCCTTAAGAGTCCATTCATGTTGTTGAAAGTGGAATGATTCCCTTCTTTTTTATGATTCAATAATAGTCCAGTGTTTATATATATCACCTTTCTTTATCCATTTATTCATGATTGATATATAGATTGCTTCCATATCTTGGTTATTGTAAATAATGCAATAAACATAGGAGTGCAGATATCTTTTAGAGTTAGTGCTGTGTGTGTGTGTGTGTGTGTGTGTGTGTGTTTTCTTTGGATAAATACATAGAGTAGATTTGCTGAATTATTTTTTTGAAGAAACATCATGCAGTTTTCTATAATGGCTGTACCAATGTACATTTCCACATTCTTACCAATGTTTGTTATTTCTTGTCCTTTTGATAATAGCCATCCTAAAAAAGTTTGAGGTCTTTTTTCATTGTAGATTTGAATTTTCCTGTTGATTACTGCTGTTAAGCCTCTTCTCATGTACTTTTGTCCATCTGCATATCCTCTTTGATAAAATGTCTACTCACATCTTCTGTCCATTTTGTTTTTTAATACTCACTTGAGGATATTTTCATTGATTTTTAGAGAGAGAGGAAAGGAGGATAGAAGAGAGAGAGAGATCTATGTGAGAGAGAAATATTGATCAGTTGCCTTCCATCAGGGTGCTTACCAGGGATCAAACCCACAACTTTCGGTTCATGGGATGATGCTGCAAACAACTGAGCCACCCAGCCAGGGCTTCCATCTATTTTTCTTTAAATGAGATTGTTTGACTTTTTTGCTATTGAGTTGTATGAATTCTTCATATATTCTGGGCATCAACCCTTTATCAAATATATAATTTGTAAATAACTTTTCCCATTCAGGAGGTTGCCTTTTCATTTTGTTGATGGTTTCTTTTGCTGTGCAGAAGCTGTTTTAGTTTGATGTAGTCCCACATGTTTATTTTTGCTTTTGTTGCATTTCACAACTGATGGATATAAACTGGTGTTTTCTTACCCAAGAACTGCTGGTCAATGAAGTTTCTACAAATACATTTTTTAATATATCAATAATAACATTGTAAATAAAATGGTTTATTGAGTTATTTAATCAATATCATGCTTTTTCAGTTCATATTTGTATGATCCAAATTCATGTTTGTGCATGAATTTGCAAGAGCAAAATGGTCTTTTGCTCTTTAGTTAGTAAATTACATGAAACAATTTCACATAAATCTGTTGTTTTTTTACTTTTTTTAAAAAGCAGTCTGAAGTTTACAGAAAAAAATTAGTGTAAAATACAGTTTCTAGACTCCCTCTGCCATTGCCAAATCTCCCACTGTATAGTTTCCCATTATCATAATCTTCCATTGGTGTGGTATAACAATGTGTCAACAAATCAACATTGACATATTATTATTATAAAATACCATAATTAACATTATAGTTTATTTGTACAGTTCTGTGGATTTTGATAGATATATCCACCATTACCATATTGGTATGGACTGAATATTTAGGTTTCCTCAAAATTCATATCTTGAAAACTATAACTTATCATATGTATCTCTTTATCTGGATGTTTATTGTTATGCTTTAATATATCTTTTGTAGCCCTGGCCAATGTGGCTCAGTTGGTTGGAGCATTGTCCTGTAACTGAAGAGTTGTTGGTTTGATTCTCAGTCAGGGCACATACCTGGGTTGCAGGTTCCATCCCTGGTCTGGCTGTGTAGGATCTCCAGTCCAGGCATGTATGGTAGGCAATCAATCAATGCTTCTCTCTCTCATTGATGATTCTCTCTCTCCCTTCCTATATCTCTAAAAGCAATGAAAAAGTGTCCGCTGGTGAGGATAACATTTTTTTAATAAAATATTTTTAAAATAAATTGGCAATAGTAAGTAAACTGTTTTCTTGGGCAGTGTGAGCCATTCTAGCAAATTGTTGAACCCTTGTTGGGAGTCTTGGAAACCTATAATTTGTACCCACATTGTACAGAAGTCGTGGGTAACCTGGGGGCCACTATTTGTGATTGCCATCTGAAATATAGGCCAATATATGAAACTGAGACCTTAACCTGTGAGTTTCACACTAATTCTGGCATCAATATTAAATTGTAGAGCACCTACCTGTTGTCAAGGAACTGGTTGGTGTTGGAAAGTCCCCCTTCCATCTGGTCATAGAAGTAGAGGAGAAACATGAGATTTTTTTCTTTACAGGGTAAAAAGAAAATAGAAGTAGCTTAGAGTAAGCCAGATCTGCACTTGAATCAAATATTAGCTGTGTAACATTGTGCAAATAAATGAATATCCCTAAATTTTATTCTTTTTAATATAAGTGTATTATATTGAGAAATATGACTATTGTATGAAAATTCCTGGCATATGGTAAACATGCAGTAAATGAATGCTATCCTATTCTTTCAGTGATATTGAATTCTTCATACTCTGATGACAATAGAATAATTCGCCAAGTTAAAACAGAAAAAAAAATGTTAAAACTTTCTGTTCATGTCACAAAATTTGTAATGGTTTTAGCATATGTCTTCATAACTGATTCTTAGTAATCCATACTTTATAGTTTAACATTTTTCTTATACATGGAGCTATACTATCTATCTTCTAAGACTGAAGTAAATAACTGTATTTAATTGTGTTTGAGCAATTCAGAAAATCTTCAAAATTTTCATTTCTGCCTCGCATTTTATCATTCACATTAGATAAGCTTCTATTTCTTCCTGCAATGTAACAATGAAGTCACAGACCAATTTACAGTGCTCTCAGGTTGGAGAGTTCACATCAGTGAATGACTGCATGGGCTTTCTGGCCAAATAGCATGATGCAAATCAGCTGGCACATCCACATGAATATGGGATCATGAAGCTTGTGGTTTAATTATATCAATTATATAATTTGAACCATTCTGTAATTTATTCTAAAGACTCATCACTTTAATGGGATTTCAATGAACTGTGTAACAAAGGTAGTGTTAAAAGCAAAAAATGTGCTGCACTTTTACTTCCTCTGCAAAGAAAGGGAGACTGTCAGGGTTTCATATAGTCACAGAGAGCGGGGTGTGATTTTTCCAAGAAAGGAACACTTGAACTGAAGAAAAATAGCAGTTAATCAAGTAGTAAAACATGTCTACATTTTGGTGCCTCCATGTCACGGCTTCCTAAAGAAAAATCACCACTTTGGAGATGGCCACCCATGAAAAAGGGGGATTGTTCTTTTATCTGGGAGTGGTCTTCTTTGCAGTTGTCCCTCAGTGTCATTTTTGCATCTTGTCTTCCCTCACTCAAGCATTTGGATAGATGATTCACTTAAAAGAATATGGAACTAAACTTGTGAAACTCTTAAGAAATTACTGTAATTTAAACCCACAGGTGATAATATTATACTTTGGAATGCTTTCCTCAGGTGCTTCAGTGTCACCTTGTGTCTCTGAACTTCTGGCCAGGTAGGAATATAATACTACATATGTAAAGGCTCAATCTTTGTAAGAAATAATTTAAAGCAGTTTTCCCTGACAGAAGATTATAATTAACTGAAACTTCAAGAGAAAAAAAAACACAACTTCCCTTACAACTTTCTCAACTGGTTTTCGGATGAAATTTATGAATCTAGAAATTTAAGGAGATAATTTAAATAAATTTTGAGATTGTCCAGCTACTTACATTTTTTTTAAATGTTAGATTCATATAAAGATAATACAGATGTATAATTAGACCAAATATCATCTAAGAAAGAAAAACATATTCTTTATAAACCTCATGAATTTAGACTTGCCATTTGGCAGAACATTAGGAATATTTTGTACTTAAAATATCCTTTCATTAAAAAAAATATGTTGCATGTTCCCATGCATCTCAATCACCATATGACTTGTTTGCATTAATAGGTTCAAAATTATGACGTTATTTTTAGTTCTTTATAAATTTGTGTTTAAATTAAATATTTTCAAATACAAACATAATTTTGGAAAGATTTTATAAGGTAAACTGTCTCATTCTTTTAAATCCTAGAACTCCATCTAAAATTTGCAATGTAGCCCCTTATTTAATTTAAATTTAAGGTGTAACTCTTTCCATTTTAGTCTCTATAGCCCATGTTTTCCTAATCTTACCAGTCCATCAACAATAATGGATTTATACAAAAATAGATTTGACTGAAGCATTTAAACAGCCTTCTAAGCATGTCTGATACTTTAGAGAAGGCTTCGCACTTGTAATAATGAATGTTTGTTATTCCTGATTATAGGTATTTACCAATATGATAAGCATCTGAGGCCATAGTTTAAGTGAAATGTCCCATCTCTTCTTCGTACTGTGATGTATTAGGTGTTATCTAAACTGTGCTGCTAGTTTTCTCATAACTTATGTGATTGTTAATGAAACAACTCTTTCAAATCTAACCCTTTAGGGATTACTTGTCAAATATGGACTAGTGTGTAAGACACATGTAAGTTATAGACCCGGTCTTATATTCAAAACTACCTGTCTTTCTGGTGCATTCTTTTCTTAGGTCTAGTTTGCCTCATTGAGTCCTGCTTCCATGAAGAGGAGTCCTTCAAAAAGGCTTTTTGATCTTACAAGTAAATAAGCTTCAGTTGAGGTCATCCATCAGTTCACTAGATGTGCCCAAACATTTTTGAATTCCAGTCTGAGATTTTTCACTAAATACCTACTATGTCTTAGAAACCATCTGACCCTTAGAGTTCACTAATATGAGACATAACTCTTAACCTAAAAGTATATAAAAATCCAGTTGGAGATATAGTTGCACACATTTTAAAAAACTTTTTCACCTGAGGATGTATTTATTGATGAGAGAGCGAGAGAAACATCCATCTGAGAGAGAAACACTTATCAGTTGCCTCCTATACATGCCTCAACTAGGATAGAACCAGCAACCCACAACAAATTTTAATACAATGTGAAAGTCACTGTAATGGAAATACTTACTGTGTGCTATGGGGGCACAAGAAGATGATGATTAACTTTTCCAAAATTATCTGATTTTTAGGCTTCATTTTTTAAAAACACATTATTTATTTATTTTTAGAGAGAAGGGAAGAGAGGGAGAATGAGAGGGAGAGAATTATCAATGTGCGATTGCACCTCACACACCCCCAACTGGGAACCCTGCCTACAACTCAGGCATGTGCCCTGACTAGAAATTGAACTGGTGATCCTTTGGTTCACAGGCTGGTGCTCAATCCACTGAGCTACACCAGGGTCATTTTTTGTTATTGTTTTGTCTGAGATGTGACTTTCTTCATCTAAGAGCCCACAACATTTTCAATAATATTGAAGTGCCAACTTCTTTGTAAATAAATAGAAATAAACTGATTTATGCAACAACAAATGTCTATGCATGTGTGAGTAAATTTAGTATGTACCATGTAAAATCATATCTCCACAGAATCCATGTCTATCTATCCAGAACCTCAGAATGTCATGTTATTTGAAATAGTGGCTTTGTTGTGTCAAAGAGAATTAGAGCTGTACAGTAGTTAAAGAAGTAAAACTAGATTTTATCCAGTAAAACAGGAAGAAAGATACTTCAGTATGGAACAGAGCTCAATTCCAAATATAACAAAGACAAGTGATGATATATAGCCATAGTAAAGATATTTCTTGGATGGAAAATTATTAAATGCAGATAGCAAAGATAAGGGATTTCTTGCTAAATCTGCTTGACAGAATTCTTGCTCAAGGCAGGCCAAGATGATCAATATCAAGGATGGGGTTGAGGAATATGGGCAGATATAATGGGTGGTCATTTACCAAGGATGGGGTTATGACTTAGCAGAATTCTTTGCTAAGCCTGAGCTGAGCAGGCCAAAGACAGAATTGGGGCCAGGGTTTGGGCCTAGTCAAACAGATCTCACAGAAACCTGAAAAGTTGAGTGAACATCACCATGTTCAGTGTGAGTGCCTTGGCTTACCTCTTCACGACTGCCCTGAACAGACCCTGAAGTATGAATATATGGAACTGATTGGAAGTGTTTTTTTTCTTTTAAAATCTTGTTATTTTGGGTTCTATATTTGAAGTGACTTCTCATGGATAGGTACAAATATGACAACATGCATCAGAAAGGGAAAATGTCAGTTTTTACTCTCTCATTTATGCAACTTTTATCTGGTATCTCATCCATAATGAAATAAAAGTAGACAGTAAATACAGGTTCATTCAGCAAAACTCCTTCATTTTCCCTGATAATGATGCTTTGATTGATACTATATCCCTTAACTATGAGATCATACAGATATGTCCATAAAATTATTTTTAGAATAATTGGACATTCGTTTTATAAAGTAGACCTGTATAGTTAAGAACAGAGAGCATTGTCCTAGAAGTCAAGAGCCCATGCCAGGAGTTGTCTCTGTCAAATCTCTTAATCTCTATATTATTCACATTTTAATTGAATATCTTACTCACCACATACTTATCCAGGTTATTATGAAGATATATAAAATAAATATTTCAACATTTAGCTTTATAGAAAAAATGTATACAATCACATGCTCCATAAAGACAGGGATTGTTATCCATTTTGTTTACTGCTGGATGCTAGGTATGCTGAACAATGCTTTTGTACATAGGTACATTCAATAAACAGTTCTTGATAAACAAATGAATGGATATAAAATGCTTAATTTATCTTCCACTAGAAACTACTATCTCTGCCTTTTGCCAACATTGCTAGAGATATTATACAAATGATACTGACCCAGGTATTCAAACACAAATGGAGTTCTGCATAATAGCAGTTGGGTAAGATCATATTTTCAGTGAAATATAGGCTGTGATTTACTTGTTAATTATTGTTTATAAGTGTTTTTAAAATTTAACCCATTAATTTATCTGCCCAGGTAAAATAGAGACAAATTATTATAGTTTGAAAATCTCCAATTACCCTAATTAATTATTAAAGATAGGATATTCTGCAGAGGCATAATTATGCTGACATAATCTCTCAGTGTCCAAAAGACTATAAAGGCTTACATATTTCACTGAAAATTACTTGCTTCTTATTCTATTTTATTGCTCTTCCAGCTTGATTATATTTTACTACAAGCTAATAGGAATGCTGACATATTTATTAGACCTATGGTGCTTTGAAAACAGTTTTTAGATTCAGAGATGAATGTAAATGCATATAGAAAAAGTCATTTTTAACCATTTTTATTCATATGTACAAATATGTATATATGTGTATAGTGAGGTCTCATTGATTACTGTCTGTTAAAAAGAAAGTGGACATGACAATTTTCACATAATTTACATTACATATCTACTTATATTCTTTTTTCTGCCACATTAGGAAACATATAGACTTTTTAGGCCATATTTTTGGTTATAAGTTTGCATCTTAATCATCAGTAGATTAGTAATATAAATATTATAATGCTAGAATGATTTCTGCCACTGCAGTAAAAAAGATTCAAAGATGATTAGATAACCTTTATTTCAATGGTTTATTGTTAGAGCTACAATGAAATGTTCATGAGGGGTCAAATATCAAAAACAAACAACCAAAAGTATAAGATGCTCATCCTGCCTTTTCAAGGAAAATAAACATTCATGAATTACCTTCTGTACTCCCAGCATATGGGAGCCTTAACTGAATGGTAACTAAATTGTTTTTGGACTCTTTTTCTCTGAATGAGTAGGAAATTCCTTGTTTATACACTTCAAGTGGTAGAGGAGGGTCGCCACAGTCTGTGGATGTGCCTCTTGTTGCTGTTGTCGGTGGACAGTTATTGAGGTCTAATGTGTCAGAGAACACATAAGGAGACCTGATTACTGACCAAGATGCTAACGACCTATGCTAAATGGAAATGTCTAAACACTAAAACAATTTGTTTTCATCTTTGGTAAATTTAAGGCACATTAAATTAGATTCCCCATGAGAAATCTGGTAGAAAGATTTTAAAGAGACCCGAAGGCTTCAGAACTAGACTTCATAGAATGAAGGTCTCTCCTGTCAAATACCACCAAAAATAAACTGTCACAGTCCCTGGATTAAACTTGTTCTATGGAGAATAATGCCATAACTAATAAATAATAACATAAGAGTAAACTCTGTGTTTCATGTACCCACAACTGTAAATCTACTTTTGCCCCACCCTGTATATAAATATGTGTATATAGATATTACTTATATATAAATATACATTTATTCAAATATATTTATATATTAGTATGTTGTATATAACGCTTATTATTATATATAAGGTGAATATTTTTTTAGGAGAGAACATATATACATATAGGTTTATCTTTCATTTATCTAGCCATCTATCTATTTCCTAGAATATGCTTCAGTTAATTGTACCTCTGTCAGCATGTCCATAGGAGGCTAAATGGCCAGAAGCTACTGCAGGCAATAACTAAAGTTAAATATGCTATTAAAACATGTTCATTATGCAATAGTTTGTTTTCTTGGAATTGGATCCACTGACTCCCTTTGTACTGCTAATAAATCTTAAAGGTCTATCTAACTTTTTTACTTTGTCATCTTAGCTTAAAATTTTACCTAATACATTTTAAATTTTTTACCCAAAATGTGATGTACTGATGTTCCATAACAGGTTAATTACTTTTAAATTAAGAAATCAAAGCATAAATTCCAATAGAAATGGAGTAATAGAGATAATTTAAAGTCAATTAAATGAACACATGTTTTGGATACTTCAGTAATATACATATTTCCTTCATATAATTAGATTCATTTGATTCTTCTACTAAATCAAAATATATTTAAAGATTTTTAAAGAGAATTTTTTTTACTAAGCTCAGTTCTGACAAACCCAAACAATTACTTGTACTTAAATAAGGTTTTGAGTTTATTTTTGTTTTTTAAAAGATTTTATTTATTTATCTTTAGAGAGAGTAGAAGGGAGAGAGAAAGAGAAGGAGAGAAATATCAGTTTGTGATTGCCTCTCATGTGCCCCCAACTGGGGATCTGGCCCATGACCTAGGCACATGTCTTGACTAAGAATCAAACCGGCGCCCGTTTGGTTTGCAAGTCAGCCTTCAATCCACTGAGCCACATCAGTCAGGGTAAGTTTTAAGTTTAAATGTAGCAACAGCTATAGTTAAAGAATGGTGGCTGAAGTCAAAGTACATTTAGAAAACTCATATAGGAAAAAATACCTATTGTTAAAAAATGGTCTGAGAAATGAGTAAAACAATTCAACAGCTGAGTCATTTCAATAAAATTTTATTTAAAGAGGGAAAGTAGCTTATCTTAACAAAAATGTTTCTTACATATCAATATGGAGCAGGTAAGAAAATATAAGATAAGAGAATATGTTGAAAACTAAAGTGTGACATACAACTTCAGTCCACACTACACTATATTTTTTAGTGATTAGAATATAAGAGGAAAACTAATGTTCATTCAGAACCTATTATTTGCCAGGTGGTGTGTTATATCATATTCTTTGGGTTTCCCATGATGGTTCTCTTTTTTAAGGATGCAAGTATATCTGGTAGACATAATATGAAGTCTGTCCGGAAAAAGTCCAGCCATTATTGATATAACGGGAACAGTTTGCATGATATCCAAATAACCTTGCAGACAAAGGGAGTGGATTGAGTGCTCACACCTCACACAATGACAACTTCATTGTACTAGTCAGTGGGAGTGGGAGAAGCCACTGAGTGAGCATGTGTCCTGTATGGCCATCACATTCAAAATGACTAAGTGAGTAGAGCAATGAATCTGCATCAAATTTTGCATTAAGCTTGAACTTTCTTCCACGGAAAGTAATCAGATGATTCAGAAGGTCTTCAAGGATGATGCGAAGAGTGCAGCACAAGGCAAAGTGTGACATAACGCTTCAAAGATAGTTGAAAATCTGTTGGAAGTGACCCATTTTGTAGAAGGCCTGTACAAGCAGTACACCTAATAATGTTGAATGTGTAAGGGCCACAATCAACAAAGCTTAGCAACTACAGTATGAGAACCAAAGCTGATCTGGGGATTACAATAACTACTGTACCCAAGATTTTCTGCATAATCTTGACATAAAATGTGTCATGGCAAAATTGGTTTCATGACTTCTGCTACCAGAGCAGAAGGATTCAAACTGCTACCAATGAACCAGATTTCCATAAGGAGGCCATAACTGGAAATGAATCATGAATCTAAAACTGTGATCCAGAAACAAAGGCCCAGTCATCCCAATGGAAGTCACCTGGTTCTCCACACCTGAAGTAGTCCTGGCAAAGTTGCAGCAAGATCAAAACCATGTTAACTGTTTTTTGATTGGGAAGGTGTTGTCCATCATGAGTATGTCCCTCCAGGCCAAACAGTTAATAAGGAATGCTACCTCAGTGTTCTTTGTAGGTTGAGAGATGCAATGTGATAAAAATGGCCAAAGCTTGGGCAATTGGTAATGGTCAGTTTCATCACAACAATGAATCCCCTCATGCATCACATCTCATGCAGAGTTTTTTGGTGAAACATCAAATCACCCTGGTGACTCCGCCTCCCTACAGCTCAGATATGACTGCTGGTTTTCCCAAAACTAAAATCACCTTTGAAAAGGATGAGGTTCAGGAAAATATGATAGAGCAGCTGATGGTGATTCTAGCAAAGGATATTGCAGAGAGTTTTGAACAGTGGAAGAGACTCTGGGAGAACTGTGTGAGGTCCCAAGGTGCCTACCATGAAAGGGACAGAGACGTAATTTTCCTACGTACAATGTTTCTTGTATCTTGTATCTTGTGTCTTCTTCAATAATTGTCTCTGTTTTTCATATTACATGGTAAGATACCTTCTGGACAGACTTTCTAGGACTGACTAATGCACAAAGCAAGTTCTGTGTAACATATTGGTGTATTTGAGGTTTTCCTTTTATGCAATGACATTAGTTTTTCTTATTCCTATACTGTTGTTTTAAGTATGGTTTATTGATTATGCTGTTACAGTTATCCAAATTTCTTTTCCCTTTGCTCCTCTCCACCCAGTACCACCCTTCCTTCCAGAAAATCTACCCCCCTTAGTTCATGTCCGTGGGTCATGCATGTAAGTTCTTTGGCTTCATCCTTTCCTATATTATTCTTAGCTTCCCCCCGTCTATTTTGTGCCTACCAATTATGCTTCTTAATCCCAGAACCATTTCCCCATTTGCCCCCCCACCCCCACCCCAGCTGATAAGCCTGCAGATGATCCCTATACCTACGCTTCTGTTCCTGTTCTGGTCGGTTGCTTAGTTTGTGTTTGTTTTCATTTTTTATGTTCTGTTGTTGATAGTTGTGAGTTTGTAGTAATTTTAATGTTCATGGTTTTGATCTTCTTTTTCTTAAATAAGTACCTTTAACATTTCCTATAATAAGGGCTTGGTAATGATGAACTCCTTTAGCTTTACCTTGTCTGGGAAGCATTTTATCTGTCCTTCTATTCTAAATGATAGTTTTGCTAGATAAATTAATCTTGTTGTAGGGCCTTGGTTTTCATCATTTTGAATATTTCTTGCCACTCCCTTCTTGCCTGCAAAGTATCTTTTGAGAAATAGCTGATAGTCTTATAGGGACCCCTTTGTAGGTACCTATCTTCTTTTCTTATGCTGCTTTTAAGATTCTCTCCTTATCTTTAACCTTTGGCATTTCAATGATGATCTGTCGTGGTGTGGTCCTCTTTGGGCCTAGGTTGTTTGGGACTCTCTGTGCTTCCTGGACTTGTATGTCTATTTCCTTTGTCATATTTGGGAAGGTTTCCTTTGTTTTTTTTTTTCACATGTTTTTAATATTTTGCTCTTCATCTTCTTCTGGTACCCCTAGGACTCAGATGTTGAAACATTTCAAGTTGCCCCAGAGGTTCTTAAGTCTTTCCTCATTTTTTTCAATTCTTGTTTCCTCATTCTGTACTGGTTGCCTCTTTAGTTCTTCCTTATGTTCCAAGTCATTGATATGAACCAATTTCCTTCCGTTCATCATTGGTTTTGTGTGGAATTTTCTTCATTTCACTTAGCATAGCATTCACTACATCCTGTCTGCATTTGCTATACTCAAGCATATTTATCAAGTATGTGAGCTTCTTTATCACTAGTGTTTTGAACTCTGCATCTATTTGGTTGAATATCTCCTTGTCTGTTATGTTGGCTATCTCCTCATCACTTAGTTCTCCCACTTGAATCTTGATCCATTCCCTTTTTGGGGGCCATACTTCTCTGTCTCCTCAACTTGACAGGCTTCTGTGTTTGCCTCAGTGTCTTAGATAGAGGTGTTGCACCTGTTATGTTGTAAAGGGTGGAGCCTTATGTATTTTTCAGTGTGGGGCAACCCGTTTCAACACCTTGTGGTGTTGTATATGGGGAAGAAGTCTGAGAGGAAACAATGCCACTTGCTCAGTGCTCACTGCTTTTCCAGGCACATATCCCATCACAGTCAGAAGCAATGAAGCTTTATTTACCCCAGCACTGGGACCATGAGTTGTGTGGCATGGTCTGGAGCTGGGATCACTCCCAAGGTATCCCTCCTACCTTTTATACTGTGTGACTGTGCTTTCTGCTGGATTTTCACATCCACTATCACTGCCATCAGCTCCACATCACATCCTCTCCACCGCAGCTTCACCCCTCCTACCTGTTTGGATGAGTATTTCTTCTTTATATCTTTATCGGACTTCCATACAGCTCAATTTTCTGGAACTTCTGATTTTCTCTAGTTTTGAGGTAGTTGTATTCCTTCTTAGTTGTGGAGGGAGATGTAGTATGTCTACCTATGTCTTCATCTTGGCTGGAAGTCCCTATCCCTGTAGTGCTAGAAATGTTTTCATGTTCATATATTTTCCTTTAATTCTCACCTAAGGGTATGTTTACAAGAGAGAGAGGGAAGAAAGAGAAGCAACAATGGGAGAGAAATATCAATTGGTTCTCTCCCACACGTGCCACAACAAGGGATCAAACCTGCAAACTAGGTATGTGCTCTGGCTGAGGATGGAACCTTCAGCTTCTTGGTGTTTGAGACAATACTCCAACCAGCTAACCCACCTGGCCCTGGGTTATGTTCATATTTATGTTCTGATGCATAATAGATATTTTTCAGCCTTTTAAAAATTGAGGTTATTAACTTATAAAACAAGACCATACCACCAAGGGTTCTTCAAACAGTTATATAAATGATTATAAAGAGCTTAACATAGTGTCTGGAAACTTAGAAAAGCTTGTTAAATGTTACTGTTATTAAGTCACATAATAAATTGTTCCATTCCCTATACTTTATTTCTATAATCTGACTTATTTTGTATAACAAAATTTTATTACAGAATTCATAGTTTCAGGTGCACTAAGATCTATGTTAGCTTCATGAACAGTTTAACTATAACTTGTCTGTCTCCAAATAAAAAGTTTGATTTTTCTTCTTTTAAAAAATAATACATTTACGTGAACTTTTCTGTTAGCAGTAATGGACTTAAATTGATATACTGAAGGAAAGAAGCTTGACAACAAAAGTATCTCTTTGTAATAATAATAGAAAATGCCATTAAATAACACTTTTCAAACATATGACTCCTTAATATTTTATTTTAGCTAGAATTTGAGATTATGCTTTTTTGTCTCTTCTCTAACATGAGCCATCAGGGCATTTTGATTATAGTTCAATTTTAGTGAAAACTTTGAAATATGGGTTTATGAGGAGCTGTCGGTCTACAGATGCTATATCAAAACATTCATAAGTTTTTATTAGACAGTATTCTTAGAAAACAAATTTGGACTAATATATCATTTGCTAACTAACAACTGACAGAGCATAACATTGAAACACCTTTTGAAAGGGAGAGAGGGAAAAAACAACTTCTTTGATTCATTCCAGCAAATAGATCAATAAAAGGATGTAATTTTTATGCAAAGGCTGGTGGTTAGCCAGGAAACAAAGGAAACATTCTGGCTAGTTATTATCAAAACTGCTTGAAAACTGCAAATTCCCTAAATTTAGAGCTTCTGCTATTTTCTATATCACTTTGCAATTTGCAGCTCAGGAGAAAACGCTGTTGCTTAATGAAAGACATTGTGTTTGGGTTGCATTTTCCTTTGTAAAGCAGAATTAACACTCCAGGAAACACATCATGTTTGTCTCAAACTGGTAGCTTTAAAAAAGTAGAAAAAAACATGCAAAATTAAAGTATAAAAGAAAGGTAATCTGAGAAATATGTTAGGGTTATAAATAAGTAAACCTTTACAAACTCAAGATGTCTACTTAAATGAAAAGTAAATGTATTTTTATGTCTGAAGTACCTTACTCTAGTTAGCTGCCTTTAGAACTTCTTCAATTAGATGTTTATCTTCTCAAGTCATTGAAAACCAAAACTACCAGTGCCTTCAAAAACAAACTCCATTTCCTGAAAAACTCATTTCAGTGTTCATTCAACCTATGTGATATCTGTTTATTTTCTGACATTTGTATAGAAATTTCATTAGCCATGTTATATGTACCTTTCCTCAACTGTTTCCTTTTTATTTATCAATTTTAGGATAGAATTTTTCTCTAAGAGAAATATATGTTCATTTTTCATTGTACAAAACTTAAAAATAAATTTAAAAAATTAAAATGATAATTAAGACTACCATGATATTTACTGTGTTTGCTCCTGACATTCAGAAACTATCAATAATTTACAGCAGAGATTGGCAAATTTTCTGTAGATGCCAGACAGTAATATTTTAGAATATGTGCACAATGTGGGCCTCTCTTATTACTCAACTCTGCTATAGTAGGTCAAAAGCTGCCATAGACAATATCTAAGTAATGGGTGTGACTGTATTAAAATAAACATTTCTTTAAAATATAAAATAGGCCACAGTCTTGTCTGATCTATAGAATAAAGTACTTAAATGCCAGGTATCAAAACCTTCTCATTAATATTTAGGGTATCCACTTCAAATAACTTTTCTATAAATCAAGGACAATAGATGTATATATAATAAATAAATTTTACTCATTTTGTTGCTCTGCATCTGAACCCTCTTCCAGTTTGCATTGTCTTGTACTTTATGAGTATTGGTAGTGACAATCTTCTATCAGAGGAAAGTGAGATTCTCACTTTCTCAGTCTTTCTTGCAACTAAGACACATGTATTTAAAATTGGATATTTACTTGCCTGTAAAATGGAATAAAAAGTTAGCAACATAAAAAAACTTAGGGTTCAAGAAGAAACTATTCTACCTGAGGGTTGTAGCAGAGACTACAGATACAACGTTGAGCCTGTGTTCAGAAATTATTGCAGTACCGCAGTTGCTGGCAGAGACCAGGACTGTCATAGCTGGCAGTATAATCTGAAATGCGCATTGTTAAACAGTGGAACCATTAATATATTCATCAGACTGGCTTTATGCTAAATTATTGCTTGTTTCTGCTTGCTTTCCAAATCTTATACTATCATTTTTCTTACAAGTGTGCTCACTCTCAAATATTTTTTCAATAAATTATTTATTGAGGAAACTATTTTATGGGAGTTCTTGTTGCTTGAAACTAATAACTGATTGATACAGAAATTTTTACTAAAAGAGGTTGTAGTTACTTGGGAAAATGTAAGATTGATGTGTTGGAAACAAGGAGAGAAAATACCATGCTAATAAACTCAGAAATTGGTCTGTGGAATCCTAGGAATTTCAAAAATTATAATTGGTTAAATCACTACTTATTGTGACCTAAAATAAAGGGACCAACAAAGCTAAAGTTTATCAAGAACTTGTAGCCATTGCTTTAGAACCAAGTGAATATAAGAATAATTTGGCATCTGTGTGGTGGGATGGTTATTACTAAAGAAGAGAATGGCAACTTTAAGTTCCTAGTATCAAAATTATCCCATGGCACAGATGTTCTCTTATTATATTAAGTAATCTCTTATAAATAAAGCTAGAACACCACAATTACCAAAAAAATTTAATTCTCTAGGCTTCCAAATTATAATATTAGCCAAATTCACAGCCTCCATCATTTATCTTATATGAAATTTAGAGCATTAATAGAGAAAGGGTGGGGCCCAAAAATATAAAAAAGCAAATATATGGTAGGATTAAGGTACTCAGTTTTATTTGATTTCCTAAACCCCTTGAGCTTTTCTTGCCAACTGAATAAACTGTCACATTTCTGTCTACTGTGGCAGCTCTTCCTTTCTTAAAATATTGAATGTCCTGTCTAAGGAAGTTGTCTTACATGAGGAAGCCAGTGTGCCTAATGCACCCACTTAAATGCAGTTCCCAGCCACTGCTTGGAGACATCCAATTACAATGTCAGATCTGTGACCCAGACCTTCTGCCAGATTTGGCATTTTGTTTTATTATTATTGTCATTATCATTATTATTTTGCTTAAAACAAGAGATATTTATTCTCTCACAGTTTCGGAGGCTAGAAGTCTGAAATCAAGTTGTTGGGAGGGTTGGTTCCCGCTGAGGGGTTGTATGAGTGAGCCTTGCACTTTGCACTCTGTCCTCTGGCATAAGAACGGAAGTTCCCAAATAATGGCTCCATCAGCCTGGCCTTGTAATAAGACTATTCACGGAGGAGAGATATAGCTGACCCATAGACCTTGAAGGACATAAGTAATGCTTTTGTAATGAAGAATAAAATAAATATGAGATGTGGAGATTTTTGTTACTGTAGCAGCACTGGCAAAAATATGAAGAACAGATATTGGTAACAGAGTCTAAGGTTGTTTCCACATACAAAGTATACAGGGTTAATGAGGACTGAAATTACCAATCGTCGTCGTCGTCGTCGTCGGCAGCCGTCCGTCTCGAGAGACGATGGTGTAGCTTCTTAAGAGTCTATCTGCACCGCCGAGAATGGCTGTGCAGTCCGACTCGGGAGTGACACGGTATCTGTCTCCTCCCGTGTTGAATCGACATCTTGTGATGACGCTGGAGTGTCCTCTCCAGTGAAGCTGAAGCTACAGAGCCTGGGCAGGGTGATATGGAGGGTCTGCTGTTGCCCATGCAGCAGGCCCCCCCTCTCTTCGCAGCTGAAGGGTCCAAGGGAAAGACGGAGTCAATACAGCTTGGCTTCAGGTGCGCCGCAGGAGTTGCCGGTGTTGACTACAACGTCAAACCGCCTTAGGGACTCCGGCTCCGGATTTTCTGTCGGGGTTTACTCCCTTAGCCTTTCCCCTGAAGAGGTATGCCGCAAGGCAGCGGAGGTTTTTTGGAGTCAGAGTTTTCCTTCTCTGATCTGAAATTACCAATATATGTACATTTTCTACTTATTCTAGACTCAGTCATTTTTAGAAGAGAAAATAATTTGACTAATTAACCTGGTAAACCTATTGAACTTTTCTTGCCAGCTGAATAAATTGTTGTCTCTATTTTTTTTCTGGCACTTCCTCCTTTCTTAAAATATTGAATGTCCTTGTCTAAGAAATTTGTCTTATATGAGGAAGCCAGTGTACTTAATGCATTCACCTAATATTAAATTAATCAATCTTAAATTAATGCACACACATATTTATCTTGAATTAATAAATTCCTATACAATATAGAGAAACACATTTTAAGATATATTTTTCTAGCTGATAGAGATTTACGAATTGCTTTATTTTACTTTAAGAACCACTAAAGAAGTAGTTAGGCTACTTTTGGCTGGGTTGCATCCATATTATAGTTTTTCAGCATCTATTTTTTTCTCCTTCAGAGTTTGAGACAGTATTTTTTTAATTAAAAAAAAATTTCATTGCAATTTATCCCCCATATACCTTCCTACCCCCTACACACACACAATCACTGCATTGTTACCCATGAGTCCTTCCTTTTTGCTTGAATCCTTTACCTCTTACACTCCCCCACCAATAGCTGTTACCTGCTCTTCATCTACCTATGAGTCTGTTTCTATTTTGCTTATTAGTTCAGTTTGTTCATTAGATTCCACATATGAGTATTTGCCTTTCTCTGACTGGCTTTTTTCACTTAGCATAACGTTCTTCAGGTCCATCCATGCTGTGACAAAGGGTAATTTTTGTCTTTTTTATGGCCAAGTAGTATTCCACTGTGTATATATCCCATAGTTGTTTTATCCACTCATCTACTGATGAACACTTGGGCTGCTTTCTATTTTCAAAAAAGATTTACACCAATACATATATAATATGTACACATATATCCCATCCCATGTGTTCTTATAATTTCATGTTGACACTTTTCCTTTAAATGAGTATAATCTGTAACTGCCCTGACCAAAATATAATGAGGAAAGCGATGTTATGTGACTTTTAAGCCTTCTCTCTGTCTCTGTTTTGGACAAGTGTTTGAGGAGCCCTGAGTGGGCATATGAGAAAGCTGGTTATATTGAAATCACTGTGCTGAAGAGAGTATGGAAAGAGACCCCAAAGAGAGAGAACTGCTTGAGAAAATCCAAGGGTTTCATTCCCCATGTGTTCTCATATGTTCTTATCATGCCTTCAGACGATACCAGCCCCATTCTCCAAACCGCCTTTGGTAATAATGCTGACTACAGTAGAGATAGCTGTTATAAACAAAATAAATGTTATTTTCAGCCACTAAGTTATTGAATCATTTATTAAACAGTTTTAATAACTGGGGCAGGGTTCTTCAGATACTGATTGGTAGGGTAGTCTAATGAAAGAAAGTCTATATTTGTGACACATAGTACTATATGCTCTGCCTTAATTTTGTTCTCCCTATGGATCATTTAGGGAAAAAACAACTTATTACTAAAATTTATTTAGTGTGAGGTGATATTACGAATAGTTACCTTATCTTACAACTAAACTTTGTCCTCTCCATTCTATGACCATTTCATGAATAGATGTCAACCGTACAGATTTACATTTTTTACATGTCTCACAACCTAGTAGAGCTTTCATAAGTTATTGAATTTTGTGAGCAGCAGCTGTGATATATAAAATAACTTTGTTCAAATCATTTTAACCTAAACATGAGGACATCTACTCAACTGTTAAAGAAAGATAACAAAATAGTAGTATCTAACAAAATGATTTATTTATTTATTTATTATTAGGTCTAGCTTTTCATTTATCAGTCACTTTTTGACTAGTTTTATGTATTGCAATTTAACAACTGTGACAAAATTCCAAAACTAAAATCTGAAAGTAATATACCATAATTCAGTGACAGTATGCCACTTTAATTGATGAATGAGCTATTAAAGTTGAGCTTAAAATTTTATGTGAACTATTAATTTTTTTGGATATCTTTTCATGGTTATATTAAGATATCATTATTTAAGTAAATCTCAAGTATAGTTTTATATAGTTTATTAAACAAAATATTAATTACTAATCTTTGAAATAATAACATGTGAGCTTGTTAAGGCTTTGACAAATTGGCCCAGTAAAATGAAGAGATAAAGGAGATCAAGAAAATTCGTGAAAATATAATTTTATATGATTTGGGTCAAGGTGAACTTTTCTCTGGGTATTTAAGTATTATTAGTTGCAGCTTGACAAAGAAAATTATGATGTAGGTACCTATACACTGGAAACGGGTATGTAGGACTGGATCAGACTACAAACAGAAGAGAAAATACATTATTATCCTATTTAAACTGTGATAAATCTTTAATATTGTGTCAGACTCTTAAATTTTAGCTTAAAGAAAGATATAAAGAGCATATAAATGTATAACTTTTGTGGTTAAATTTTTAAATATACACACTTTTCTAAGAAATATTATTTGGTTACAATCTAAACAAAACAAATCATATGTTCTATGGTTGAGTGGTAGAATGGTACAAACACTATAGTCAGGTTTCTTTTATGCTTAAAATATCTATGTATCTATTTATCATTTGATATATATGTATAATATATTTGTGTATGTATCTATCTTCCTATATGTTATTTAATATTTATAAGAAAAATAATAATGCTTTTCAAATTCTGTGAAATACTATTTATCATTGTTAAATAGTGAAGTAAAAACTGATAAAGTAGTTACACAAAAAATTAAAATTCACAGGAATTAAATACTTTGCCAAATTTACACAGCTCCTGAATGCATAATCCAGTATTTGAGCAAGTATTTTAATTCAATATTTATTCATTAATTTATTCAATAAGTATTTTTTGTGATCCTGAAGAATATATTTACAAGACACAAAATCAAAACAGATTAATATTAAGTTATGTCAAGAAACTATATAAATCACTATGAAAATTATACAGTCCAGGAAAAAATGGTACAAATATGTATCTCAACAAAAAAAGAAAGAAGAGGATATACATATGACCAAGAATTCAGAAGGAGATGTTCAACCTCATTAGTGTTCAAGAAAATAAAAATATATAGTCACAATGAGATAATATTATGTACCCACATTATTTGCAAGTAAATAAATAAACAAATAAATAAATCTGACAATAACAAATGTTGAGAATATAGATCCACTGAGATCCATTCTAGTGAGAGTGAAAAATGATATATCCCCCTTTGAAAAAGTTTGGTGCTGCATTTGAGCATTATTTTATTATCATGAATTTATACATGTCCTGTCTAGCAATATAATTGAGTCATTGGCTCAAGGGAATTGATTTCCCAAGAGCAGCATTAGAAATGTACAAAGATGTTCATAGCTCAATACTCTCAAAAGCAAACTCCTGGAAATAATCAATCATTTATAAAGAATAAAATAATTTAAAACAATAAAAAACAGGTGTACAGACATGCAGTTGAGTATATCATTCAAAATAAACAAATATATAGATGATTATTAGCAAGTAAAATGAATTATTCTTCTACAAATACACAAGAAGTGTATTTTTGTGGCATTTCATACTTTGTTTTTTATTTTAATTAGTTATTATGCATACATAATGTCTCTTGACTGACTCCTGAAATAAATTCAAGATATAATTGGAGGAAGTGGATATTATATTTATTTGCACATGTGTATGTCAAAACTCTGACATACAGCTACAGAAACTAATACTCATGCTATCATTCTATTGTTTTAAACATATTCCAAAGAAAAGTAATGGATCCACATAGAGCCACTACCTAAAGGTAACAACTCCCAAGCATTTTTTCCCAGTTTTCTTCTTCTTCTTCTTCTTCTTCTTCTTCTTCTTCTTCTTTCTTCTTTCTTCTCCTTCTTCTTCTCCTTTTCCTCCTCCTCCTCCTCCCTCTCCTAATCCTCCTCCTCCTCCTCCTCCTCCTCCTCCTCCTCCTCCTCCTCCTCCTCCTCCTCCTCCTCCTCCTCCTCCTCCTCCTCCTCCTCCTCCTCCTCCTCCTCCTCCTCCTCCTCCTCCTCCTCCTCCTCCTCCTCCTCCTCCTCCTCCTCCTCCTCCTCCTCCTCCTCCTCCTCCTCCTCCTCCTCCTCCTCCTTCTTCTTCTTCTGGTATTTTGGGATTTTTTATGCAGTAATTTGGAAAAAGAATTAGTTACAAGTTATTTCACCTCTACAAATTTACATTGTTATCTTGAAAATTTTAAACACATGGCTAGTTTGCATAACTATCTGAACAGTTCTGTGATCTGACTTCTGTGGAATCATCACCATTAAACAACTGAACTAACTGCTACCTTTAATGTATCTTCCCTATTCAATTTATTATGTATCACAGCTTTTCTTTCAAATGCATCTCTGATCCATTACCCTTTAGTGGATCCTGTTTTTCCTTTCTTTCTCCCACCCTCCCTCCTTTCCTTCCTTTCTCTATTTTATTGTTAAATTTTGTTCAACTTGGTAAATATTCTCTCAGAGTGATTATTTACAGTTGATTTCTCTTACCCTGGGATTTTAGGATCATCAGAAAGTTTCTTTTTTCTCCTCTACTGTCTTTGCACAGCTGTTAATCTTGTATGGATATTGATTTTTAAATTGACTTTTTCCCTCAAACACTGTTTATATAATACTATCAGGATAACTTGTTACTTACTTTTGTTAAATATGTGGTTTCTGAATTTTGTGTGTTTGTTTGGCTAGGTGTATTGTTCTTTTTTTTTTTTTTAAGAGGAGTTATGTGGTATATTAAAAACTTTGCCCCAACCATTTAATTTTACTAACTGGAAGTTTAACAATATACATTTTATAAAATTAACTCTTATACAGAAGATATTTTTTTAAATGGCTACTTCAGGTGAAGAAAAGCAGGTGATTAAAGCGGGAGAATTATAAGTTATTGTCAAGATTTTGACTTTTATGTTGACATCTGATGTATTTTTGTGTTCTTGCAATGAAGTATTTTATTAGAAATAAAAATACAATCATAAATGGATCAATGATGAAATTGTGCTTTGATCCAATGTTGATGACTAATCTTATTTTGTGTACTCAAGGTTTAAAAAACAGTTATTTAAAATGAAGAAAATATATTTATTTTTGTCAAATGTATTATATGGTCAGTATTGATATGTTCTAGGATTTGGGGATAGAGTAGTGGACAATTGTTTCTGTATCTATGAAACTTATATTTTGGTGAAACAGAAATAGACAAGTAACAAAAGATACAATAAAATATCTTATATTTATGTATATTATTGATAAACATTGAGGAAAGTTAAAGTTGTGTATAAAAGCAAGCATGATATCTTTGATAGCTATAGAGTCTTGTTAGACTATTTTCTAAGTTGGTCAGGCTCAGAGAAAAGGAAATTTAAGCAGAGATTTTTATGAAATCAGGGCATAACCATGTAAAAATCTTGGGGAAAGACCATTCCAATGGCAGAAACAGCAGCACTACAAGCACAAGGCAGAAAGGAGTTTGGTATTTTAAAAGCACAGCAAAAAGTGTAAGATGTGTAGGTAGTAGTGAGTAACTAGGAGAGTGGTTAGAGCGAAAGTTAACAGGATTAGGCTGCTCCATAATGACACACAGATCATGTAAGGCAGGGGTCCCCAAACCCTGGGCTGTGGACCCCTGGTACTGGTCCAGGCCTGTTAGGAACTGGCTGCACAGCAGGAGGTGAGATTGCATGTAATGAGCCTGAATCATCCTGAAACCACCTCCCAACCTTCCTGGTCTGTGGGAAAACTGTCTTCCATGAAACCGGCTCTTGGTGCCAAAAAGGTTGGGGACCACTGATGTAAGGCCCTATTATCTATTTGGATTTATTCTTAAAGATAAATATTTGCATTTTATTATGAGATAAAACAGACAAATCACTAAGCCAAGGAGTGATGAGTCTGATTTTTGGGTTGAAAAGCATAACTCATAATAACAGGATTATTATCAATAGAATGTTTAAGGAATTATTGCATTAATTTAACCATAAGTTGTAAATTGGAAGTTGTTAGCAGGAGAGGTAGTGATCAATGGTTGTATTGATTAGTCTATTTATGGTAGCATCCCTAGAGCCTAGATCTTACTGACTGAATATGGTAATGGAAGAATAAATGGATAAAACAATAACTTCACAGTTTTAGGCTTGAGCAAATGAATTAACAGGAGTACCATACTGACCTAGGAAAGATAGGCAGGAAAAGGTTAAGGGGTTGACAGAAATCCCAGTTTTGCTTGGAATGGAAATGTTTATGTAAAAGAAATTGTTGTACAGAACATTTCAAGCCAGAAATAGCCTAGGGAGCAAGGAAAAAAGAGGAGACAGGAATGGAGAGGGAAAGAGTGCTCAATGAGATAGAAGAAAAGTGGGAAAAATTTCTGTCCCTGTGACAAAGAGAAGAACAGCATTTAAAGAAGAGAGGTTGACCAACTATTTCCAAATCAGATTCTCTATGATTTATAAGTATATTCTTTAAAAAGTGTATTTATGCATATTCCACAGTTGTCCTCTTTCTCTTATTTATGTTTGTTTTGTGTTTGTTTCTTGTTGTCAGAGATCAATAATTTTCTTCTTTGCTTTTGTTATCTGTTAATTAGATTACTATAACATGTTAGTTGGACATAATGCTGTAAAATAGCCAGAAAATGGCTTTTTTTTTTCTTTTCTTTTTTTGGAACCAGAGATTAAAAAAAAATGTTTATATGCATGGCTGGATTCCACAAATATATATGAATGTGGGGACTGTAGTGAAAGAAACATTATATAAAAATATCATTTGAAATAATGCCATTCACACAAAAGCATCCATAGGAGCTCAGCTGAGTAAATATAAAACTGGGTGGTGGGGACAATATATTGATTTAAAAAATATTTTATTGATTATGTTGTTACAGTTGTCCCAATTTTTTTTCCTTTGCTTCCCTCCACCGAGTTGCCCCCTTCCCTCCAACAATCCCACCCCCTCTTAGTTCATGTCCATGGGTTGTGCATATAGGTTTTTTGGCTTCACCCTTTCCTATATTATTCTTAACTTCCCCCTGTCTATTTTGTACCTACCAATTATGCTTCTTAGTCCCTGTACCATTTCCCCATTTCTTGTCCCTTTCCCTCCCAGCTGATAACCCTCCAAATGATCCCCATTCCTATGATTTTGTTCCTGTTCTGGTTATTTCCTTAGCTTTTTTTTTTCTTTAATTTTTATTTTTTAGATTCAGTTGTTGATAGTTGTGAGTTGGTTGTCATTTTAATGTTCATAGTTTTTATCTTATTTTTATTCAATAAGTCCCTTTAACATTTTGATTAATAATGGCTTGGTGATGATGAACTCCTTTAGCTTTATCTTGTCTGGGAAGCACTTCATCTGCCCTTCCATTTTAAATGATAGCTTTGCTGGATAGAGTAACCTTGGTTGTAGGCCGTTGCTTTTTATCACATTGAATACTTCTTGCCAGTTCCTTCCTGCCTGCAAAATTTCTTTTGAGAACTCAGCTGATAGTCTTATAGGTACCCTTTTGTAGATAATGCTCTGCTCTTCTCTTGCTGCTTTTAAGATTCTCTCTCTCTCTGACTTTTGGCATTTTAATGGTGATGTGTCCTGGTGTAGTCTTCATTGGGTCTAGCTTGTTTGGGACTCTCTGTGGATCCTGGACTTGTATGTCTATTTCTTTTGCCAAGTTTGGGAAATTTCCCTTCATTATTTTTTCACATAAGCTTTTCATTCCTTGCTCTTCCTCTTCTCCTTCTGGCACAGTTATGATTCAAATGTTGGCATGCTTAAAGTTGTCCCAGAGGTTCTTAAGTCTTTCCTCATTTTTTAAAATTCTTGTTTCCTCATTCTGTACTAGTTGACTGTTTTTTTCTTCCTTATATTCCAAATAATTGATTTGAACCCTGGTGTCCTTCCCTTCACAATTGGTTTTGTGTTGATCCTTCTTCCTTTCATTTAGCATAGCCTTCACTTCTTCCCTTCTGTATTTGTCATACTTAAGCATATCTGTCAAGTCTCTGAGCATCTTTAGCACCACTTTTTTGAACTTTGCGTCTGTTAGGTTGGCAATCTCCTCATTGCTTAGTACTCCCAATGAAACCTTGATCCACTCCCTCTTTTGGGACATACTCCTCTGTCTTCTTATCTTGACAGGTTTCTATGTTTGTTTTCCTATGTGTTTTAGGTAGAGTTGTCACGCCTGTTATGTGCAAGGGGCGGAGCCTTAGGTATTCATCAGTATGGGTGACCTGTTTCACCATGTTGTGGAACTGTATGTGGAGGAGGGGTCTGAGAGAGGGAACAATGCTGCTTGCTCAGCACTCACCCCTTTTCCAGACACTTCTCCAACTTCCCATATGGGACTGGCGCCTCTCTAGCTGTTGCCCTGGCCATAGTTCCCAGAGTGGGTGGGTCTATGGATGTTCTAGGACCTTTTAAATAAGTAAACCCTGCTGAGATACAGGCAATTTCTTCCTCCACTCCAACCCCCACTGGTTTGCACAGTCAGAAGCAATGAGGCTTTATTTTCCCCAATGTTGGTACCATGAGCTGCGAGGTCTGGTATGGGGCTGGGAGCACTCCCCAGGTGTCCCTCCTGACTTTAAAATGTGTGACTGCACTTTCCACTGGCTTGCCACTGCTGCCACTACACCATGTCCTCCCCACCCTGGCTCCACCCTCCTACCTGCCTTGCTGAGTATTTCTTCTTTTTATCCTTTTTTAGTGCACTTCCATGCAGCTCAGTTTTCTGGAACTTCTGGTTGTATCTAGTTTTGAGATAGTTGCATTCCTTCTTAGTTGTGGAGGGAGATGAAACGTTTCTGTCTTGGCTGGAAGTCTTAATTTACTTTTTCTGTGCAAAAAAACCCCAACAACCACATAATTTATTTTTGATATATTTCAAGATATGGTGATAGCATGTTATCAAGGAGATAAACCAACCTCAATTTTATTTCGGAAATGTTTGATAATCTTATATTTGGTACTTCTGAAAATATTGGAGATACAGCCTGAACCATTTGCAAAAGATTTAGTTATCATTTTATTTTTTTAATGTGTTTTATTGATTATAATATTACATTTGTCCCAATTTCCCTTCCCTCTGCTCCCCTCCACCTTGTGGTCGCCCTCCCTCCAATTGTCCCCCCCTTTTAGACCATGTCCATTAGTTGTGCATATAGTTCTTCTCAACCTCTCTCTGTCTATTCCATTCCCTCCTACCATGATCCTTAATTCCTATATCATCTCCCTCCCTCTCCCCGTTCCCCCTCCCTGTTGACCTCCCCCCAATATGTTCCCCGTACCTATAGTTCTTTTTCCACTCTCGTTGCCTGTTTAGTTCGCCTTTGTTTCAATTCCCTAGCTTCTGTTGTTTCTTGTGATGCAGTTTTCATTTTAGATTTCATAGTTTTGATCCTCCTTTTTCTAAACCAGTCCCTTTAACATCTCATATAACAGTGGTTTGGATCTAATGAACTCTTTCAGTTTTGTTTTGTCCTGGAAACACTTTCTCTGCCCTTCTATTCTGAATGACAATTTCGCTGGATAGAGTATTCGTGGTTGTAGGTTTTGGATTTTCATTACTTTGAATATTTCTTGCCAGTCCCTTCTTGCCTGCAGGGTCTCCCTTGGGAAGTTAGCTGATAGTCTAATTGGGACCCCTTTGTACATGATTCTTTTCTTCTCTCTTGCTGCTTTTAAGATTCTCTCTTTATCTTTAACTTTTGACATTTTGATTATAATGTGTCTTGGAGTGGTTCTCCCTGGGTCCAGTTTTTTTGGAATTCTCTGTGCTTCCTGGACCTGTAAGTCTATTTCCTTCCCCAAGTTTGGGAAGTTCTCCTTTATTATATTTTCACTCAATTTTTCAAGTTCTAGTTCATCTTCTTCGTTCTCTGGCAAGCCAATGATTCTTATGTTGGGCCTTTTATAGCTGTCCCAGAGGTTTCTGATCCTCTCATCGTTGCTTCCCGTTCCTTCTCTATATTCTGGTTTGTTGAGATGAACTCTGGATTTTTTTCCCTCACAATGTGTCTCGTATGTGATTTTGTTCCTTTCGTTATGAGTGTTTTTCGCTTCTTTCTCATCTTTTTTCAGATCTTTTGTTAATTCTGTAAGCCACCTGATAACAATGGCCCTGAACTGAGCCTCTGACAGGTTTCTTATTTGTTCATCTGTCAGATTCCTCATCTGTTGCCTGGTGAGTTGTGCCACCGGGATTTCTATAGTTGTCTGCCTCATTTTGACAGATGCGTTTTGTTTCCTTGGGCCGGCTATAGGGGCCAGTGCCTGTGTACTCGTCACAATCCAGCGACCGGTGCCTGTCCGCAACGTATTTCGCAGCCCTGTGGTGCTTTCTTTGGGGGCAAGGGTCCAAGATGGATTCACACAGTTATTCCGCTAGGAGACCAGGATCTGTCCTCCCGCCCCCCTGGGCCTCACTGTTCAAGGCTATGTGGTGGCTGCTTTCCCCAGCATTGGGGTCGCGAGCTGCCGGGGTTCAACTGCAGCCGGGATTGTTCTCCCTGCCGCTGGGATTGTTCTCCCTGCCGCTGTCCCAGGTGCGACCGCAAACAGCACCACCCCCTTTCGCTCGTCCTACCTGCCCAAAGGGCGCTGCTGGTTTATAACTTCATACGTTGGGCTTCCGTGCAGCTTTATTTTCTGGAATTTCTAGTTATCTTTTGTTTTGAAGTAGTTGTAATCCTCTTTAGTTGTAGAGGGAGACCGAGCGTGTCCCTCTAAGCCTCCATCTTGGCCGGAAGTCTAGTTATCATTTTAATTAGAGGTTTTTTTCTATTAATATAAATTTATTTGGTGCATTAATGAATCATTAATGAAGCCTACTTCATGACCTAAATGAGACACATTATATGCCTAGAAGTAGCTGAGTTATTGCAGAAATAAGAGATTCAAATTGCCAAGTATTTAAAAAATACTTTCTATGACTATCTAGAACAAAGCAGAAAGTCTGGTTTAGACTTTAAACTGATAACTAAGAGGATGAAAGAGATATTGCATAATAACTTTTAGCTTCAATAATGACACTAATGGAAGCACTCTAATATGAATCAACAGACCATTTCTGGTGTCTAGGATATTAAAGCATTTAAGTTTTTTTTTTCACATCATTGTTTTGAGTTCTCAATTCCAGCACATTGGGAATTTCATTTCTTCTCAGAAAACAGATTTACAATTCTGATGCTTTATGTTTTATATATATATAATGTACTTATTACATATCACTTATTATATATTTGTAAACATATATTTTACTGATAAAAGAAAATAATTTATTTACTATATAATTTTAAACATATATTTTACTGGTAGCTGAAAAGAATAAAAGAAGTGAGGCTGTGGCCCAAACAATACAGTTCAACTTAAAATGTCATGTGGTATTTGGTTTCTAAGATATAATTAGCCTCTTTTAATAAATAAATGATTAAAAAAAGAAGAAGAATATATGAAAGGGTGAAGCGGGAGAGCTTGTATGTACGAACCATGGGCATGGACTAGGGGGGTGATTGCTGGGGGAGGAGGGTGCTGGGTGGAGGGGAGTAAAGGGGAAAAATTGGAACTATTATAAAAATACAATCAATAAAATATACTTAAAAATAAATAAATAAATAAATCAACAAAAAAAGATATAATTAACCTCATCTTTCTCCAATCAACATTATTGGTAATTTATTTTTATTTTTCACCAATGTACAAGATATTTTTTTGAATGACATAGAATACAAACTAATCTATGAAAAATACTCTGCAGTATATAGTGAGTTAAAGAAGTAGATTTGGATTTTCCTTTCATAAGAGGGAGGAAAGATGGGTTCTGTTTCACAATGTCTGCACAGATTTTCAGGGTGGTTTTACCAATATTAAACTCTTGCTAACAACTTATAAAGTTCTAGTTGCTTTGAGCTTTATTTTTCTCATCTATAGCAAATGAGGTATTAATGTCAACCATCATTTTAGCAAAATAAAACAAAAAAAAAATGTAAAATGAGGGATCCATGTTGATTGCAAGGTAGGTGGAAGTTATATTCACCCCGGTACCAAACTGGAATTGCTAGTAAAGTATAAAACAATCAACTTGAAAAACCAACTGAAGACTAGCTGTACAGAAGTTTTATAACCAAGGATTTACAGAAGAACCTACATAGAGATTGGTAGAAAAGGCAGAGACACAAGAAAGGCCGGTCCCACTCCCACAGGCAGCCGCTGACATTCTGGAGGGATATCTCAGCTGTAAAGGCTCCCTCTTTGGAGTGTGCAGTCTCAACCTCGTGCCAGGCTCCCCAGCCCAGAGCACCAGAACCAGGGAGAAGCAAACATATAACATCTGTCCACCAAAGAGAGATGGGAGTTTGCTTGAGACACAGGTGTGCTTTTAAAGGGACAACACACAAAACCTCATTCATCCAGGGCTTCAGCAGAGGGAAGGTGAGGTGGACTAGAGTTGTGTGAGGAGAGACTGAGGTCTGTGGCTCTGGGGAGAGGGCTGAAGGGACAGCCACCAAGGTCCCTGTGCTCAGTCCCTCTCCCACACCACAAATACCATTTTTAGGGGGAGCACTTCCCTCCTAAAGGCTTCAGCCTGGGGGAGTACAATAGGTCCACCCTCCCTGTGGTCCCCACCCCGCAGAGGTCACACCCTGGCAGAGGAGTCAGGTTATGTGCCCAGATGTAGAGCTCCAGGCAGGCTCAGGAGGTATGAGTGACTCGGTTATGTGGCTTTAGGGTGGGGGCCACTCTCCCCACCTTCTCATAAACCTGAGCAGGGCCTCTCCCTACCAGGAAATCCCAGTGCTCTGTCTCCTCCATATCAAAGCAGCTTCTCCTTACTGTCCTTAGAACTCTGTATAAACCACAGAACTATATAATAGAGTCTTATCAACTCTGCATTTTAGATTACTCATGCTTAACTTTTATGAAATTTTAAAAATTGAATCAATAGTATGTTAAAGACAAAGGGAGTTTTGAAATATCTTGTATGTTAAAATATACAGAAAAGTTAAAATATGAACAAAGTGGGCAGGAAGAAATCAGTAAAAGTAGAATTCAGAAATGCTAGCTATATATAAGATGAAAATTCAAGCCAATTCTCATTAAATTTTAAAGGGCAAAACAAATCAAACAAGTTGTATTTGGGGAGGAGTTGACATCAAAGCTCTGTGATGGTTTCAAAGATGTTTAATTAATTGTATGTAGGTTAAATTTTTCTATGTGTTGTATATTTTCAGGTTTTGAGTGTAAAATTCTTTAAGTTGGAAAGGAAATAAAATAAAATCTATGGACAGACATTATATTTTATGTGTTCAGGCAATGGACAAAAGGATTTATATGTTTTATTTTGTAAGCATCACAGCAATCGCCCAACTTTCATAATGAGTTTTATATTGGACACTTAAATAGAGGATATTTGATCACAATCAGAGTGAGCTATAATGTGAACTACTTTACTGAGAGAATTCTGAAACAAGCAGGGAATTTAAAACTACTTTAACTTGTATTTGTTTGTTCATTTGTTTGTTTGTTTGCCCACGGCGAGTGACCAACAGGCTGACTCCAATCTGCAGATATAGGTTACTTCTTTAGCTTTTTATGATATATAATAAGAACAAGCAAAGTTAGTATAAGGGTACAACTCAATGCAAATTCATAAAATAAACAGTGTATCTCACAACTAGATCAAGAAACAAAATATTTTCAGGCATATGGAAGTTTCTCTAATGTTCCCTTACCATGCACAACCCCCTCAAAGAGTCACTATTCTGATTATAATATTCTGGAGTACTTACTAAATGAATGAGTAAATATAGCATAAACTCTTATTTATGTCTTGCTGCATTTGATAACATATTTTTGCAATTCGGCCATGTTGTTGTGTGCTAAATTGTGGGTTGTTCTTTCCTGTTTTATGCTATTCTGTGGATGAATACACTTTACATAATTTATCCATTCTGAGGTTGGATTGAAATTTACTATTAGCTTGTATTTGGTGCCAATTAAAAATAGTGCTGTTCTGAAAATCCATGTTTTGGGGTAAGTACATGTATAATTTTATGTTATATATACACTGAGAAATAGAATTGCTGGGTCATAGGGTATGCTTATATTTAGCTTTAGTCAACACTGTTATAGAATTTCTAAGTGCTCTGCACTCCAACCAACTTTTTTTTTTTTTCATTTTAATCATTCTGATGGATGTATACTAGTATCTTATGGTTTATTGATCTATTGGATGTCCCCTTCTGTGAAATATCCTGAGCTAGTATTTTACATTAATGCTGAGTTATTTGTTTGTTTATAGAAGTTCTGACTTTCGGATTCATGTAGTGCGGTATTATATAATTTAATACCGATGTCTCCATCTTTAATCCTTTATGACATGGATCATTCTAGCCTCTCTATCAACAGAAGATATTTTCTATTGCAGGATTTGGGTATAGTATTAGTATAATCTGTGGGATCTCTTTAGTTTATAGAAATAAACACAGTAGTCTGAACTCAGGTCTTAATGATAAATAGCTTCCATTTACTCTCTATAACTTTATTTTGAAGTGTTAAGTTTAATTAGAAATAGTAAATTTTTTTCTTTGATTTTTTATTTTTATTTGACAGACATTTCTAATTTTCTATTCGTTTTAAAATCTGTTTCTTTACACATTTTTTGTCCATAAGTTTTGAGGATGCTTTAAATACATGAATGAGGAAATGGAAATATAAAGATAGTGAGCATAAACAGATGAGAACATAGTGTTGGAATGGTGTGAAATGGACTGCTACCAAATAAAATTGATATAGGGATGAGGGAGAGCCACCCTGAATCCTGGAGAGGAAGTGAAGCATGATGAAAGTTGATGGAAGGTAATGGAGAAAAGAAGGACATTAGCCCAACATTACCAAGGTGATAACCGCACTCTGGTGCAAAAATCATTTAGTGGAAAACTTTTTCTCATCTATTTCAATTTTCCATGCAATTGGTCATCAGACAGCTACAGTACAGCTTCCGAAGTTCCTTACCAAAGGGGGTTTTCTGAATGATTTCAAAAGCCTATTAATAAGGGTCAAAGAACAAGAAATTAAAATTGCTTTGCTTTTAATCTGTGGAATGATGGTCAAGCATGCATAATCTCAATTTAAAACAAATTTAGAGTTGTCCTTTTGCTCATTTTAGGGTCACTGTCCAGCACTGGGATTATATCTGAAGTCCTTTGTCTAAATAGTTTCAGGTAAAAGTTCTGCAATTTACAGTTAAAACATATATTTATAGTGGATTCTCAATTTTGTAAAAATCAATGAAATAAATTGTGAAAGCTGCTTTTAAGCAGGAACAACTGATGGATTGTGCAGAGGAGGAGCTGGCTTTACCTCTGACATATCTTTGATGAAGTGTGAAGTAATATAGGGAGTTTGTACACTAAAGTTGTAAACAATAACTGTGCCTCATTACCTCTAGAATGGGTCACATACAGTGGATAATTACTTAGGCTATAAATATCATTACGCACTACTTGGTGCATGGCTGGATCAAATGATACTTTAAAAGGATGATTTCAAACTAATATTGATAAACACCAATTTTTGTATTCTACAAGATTTTGGCCAAAACGCATATATGTAAATTTGAATGTTCTACATGTATATATTTCTTTAATTAAAAGTAAAACCTAAAGGAAGTGAAAATAGTGCCTCAATATAAATTAATTTTAAAGGCTTAAAGGTGACTGGTAAATTTTAATCACAAGGAGTGATAAAAGGTGTTGTCCCTTCTTCAGTCTCCTGAAAACTATATGGACTATAGCATATAATGTTATCTTTTTTTTTTTTTGCAATAGACTAAACCACTTATTCAGAAAGAGTAAGATATAGATTATAGTATTTTTCTCGCATTTAAAAATTATTTTTATAATTATAAATTATAAATTATAGTCCCTTTATTTAAACTGTATTTTTATTGTTGACACTAATTACAGATGTCTCCATTTCCCCACCTCTTTTTCACCTCCCTACTGCCCTTGCCCACCTTCTCTCTGGCCATCACCACACTGTTATCTATGTCTATGGGTTATTCACATATGTACTTTGGCTAGTCCCTTCACCTTTTTACATACAGTCCCCCACCCTCTCCACTCTTACAGCTGTCAATCTGTTCCAAGTGTCCATGCCTCTATTTCTATTTTGTCAGGTTTTTTGTTTGTTTATTATATTCCTTATATAAGTAAGCTTATATGATATTTGTCTTTATCTGACTGGCTTATATCATGAGATTTATCTATGCTGTTGCAAAAGGTTAAGATTCTCTTCTTTTTCATTACTGCATAATATTTCTTATGTAAATTTCCACACTTTTTTATCCATTCATCTACTGATGGCACCTGGGCTGTTTTCATGTCATGGCTATTGTAAATAACACTCCTATGAACATAGAAGTGCATATATTTTTTTAAACTGGTGTTTTGGGATTTTGGGGATGTATTCCCAGAAGTGAAATCACTGGGTCAAAAGGCAATTCCATTTTGAATTTTTCAAACAAACTCCATACTGTTTCCCACAGTGGATTTCCCAGTCTGCATTCCCACCAACAGTGCACTAGGGTTCCCTTTTCTCCACATCCTCACCAGCACTTAATGTTGTTGGTTTGTCAATGGTAGCCATTCTGGCAGGTGTGAAGTGATACCTAATTTTGGTTTTAATTTCCATCTCTCTGATGATTAGTGATGTACCCAAAGCAATCTATAGATGCAACACAATTTCTATTAAAACACAACGTACATATTTCACAGATCTAGAAGACATGTTTCAAAAATTTATATGGAGCCAAAAAATACCCCAAATACCACAGCAATCTTGAGAGGGAAGAACTAAGTTGGAGGAATCGCAATATCTGATATTAAACTATACTACAAGGCCATTGTAATCAAAACAGCCAGGCTATAGATCAATGTAACACATCAGAGAGCCCAGAAATAAACCTACACCTTTATGGTCAATTAATATTTGGCAAAGGAGGCAAGAGCATACAATGGAGTAAAGGCAGTCTCTTCAATAAATGGTGTTGGGAAAATCATGAGCTATAATAAAATAATTGTTGTCTTAAGTCATTAAATAATCATGATTAGTCTGTTCTACAGCCAGGCCACATATGTATTCAAAGTCAGCTATGCTTTTAAGTGGCTTTGTGCATTTGATGAGTAATTTGTCTATATTATGCCTCTGATTCTTCATCTTACATTCACACCTCACTCCCCACATATCAATGAAACCCACTGTTATTAATTCAGCTTTCCCATTATTATTATTATTATTATTATTATTATTATTATTATTATTATTCTGTGTCCTAAATCACTGTATTTTTTGTTTTAGATTACACCAGATTCCTCACTTGACCTCTACTTCCACCGTGGGCAGCAAATACACATTAAACTGTATATTGGATAATATTAATTTTTTGCTCAGAAAATTTCATTTGTTTTTTGTCTTATTCAGAATAACATTCGAATTCCTAAACACAAACTTCTTTCATCGTCTAACACTGGCCCTTTGTTACTTCCATATCTAACTTTTTTCTTCTTCTTTCATTCACTTTCCAACCACAGTGACTTGCTTGCTGTTTTTGATCATTCATGTTTTTCCACCTTGCAGCTTTTGCCACTTTCTCTGTCTGGGATAGTCTAATGTCCTTTTAACATTTTCTGCTCAAATGTTCACAGTGATACCTTCCTTGTCTTCCTGCTAAGAGATATTTATTGCACACTTGAATTTCTCTATCCACTTATATATTTTTTTCAAAGATTCTCTCATAACATGTCATTATTATGTACCATGTTTATTTGTTTATTCTTTCTCATTTTCACCAAAATGTAAGCTCAATATAATAAGGAACTGTATCTATTTTGTTCATTGCCTATAAAACAATAAATGTGCATAAAATATATATAGCTTGACAAAACCACGTAGCAGTGGTCTTGACTGAAAGAACAAAAGTCATATTATTATATAATATTAAAAGTAATGTGAATGAATCTTCAAAAAGATAATTATATTAATGGCACTGCCCTTTTATACTTTTTATTAATATTTCTCACTGACCGTAGATAATACTGGAATTCATAATATTCAGAGTTGCACACATTTGGAATGTAAACTTGCATAAACTATGCTAATAAAATAGCTAATACTATAGTTATGGAAGCCAAGTCCTTACAAAATAGTATGTCAGAGCATTTGAAAAAATGCCTATTATATAGTCTTATGATGATAATTGTATACATTTAACAGGTGAATGACTTTTTGCAATATATTAAAGCACACATATTGAAAATGGCATTTAAATGGTGTACAGTTTAAAGGAATGTTTTACTCCTGTTGTTGTTTTTTAATGGCATTAATATTTACAAGTTAACCTAGCTTATATTTTATATTGCTCAAGTGATACAAAAAGGTTTTATTTATTTATTTTTGAAATATGGAAAGAGACAATTAAGAACCTTAGTAAGTACCTTACTTTCTAAGAATAATAAAGCAGGACTGTAATTTGACAAGTAAAGAAGCCTGGTTAAGGACATTCCACAGACTTGATTAAGACCTTCAAGGTTATATTTGTTTTTGTCTTTTTATAAAATATGCATTAAAGAATGAGTTGCCTTTTCTAGGGTGTAATTTTATAAAGATTTATATAATTTCATATGCTATTCAAATACTGTGGAGAATGTGGGAAAAATATTATCTGTATAATTAATAACCTGTCCAGGTATCAGATTGCATGCTGATATTTCAATCCCAAATACTCTATATTAAAGATGGACTACTCAATATATCTTTCATGTAGGAAGCTTATGAGGTTTCCTTAATAACTTATCAGTTAGTATAAGATGTTACCGTGTAAAATATCTGGCAATGCTTCATTTCAGATGTTCAAGCATGGCCTTACAACAGTGTGGCTAGAGAACGAGGGACAGTAATTACATTCATACCCTCAGTAGCCCTCGTGCAAATGAAAATAATTAGTTCTGTTGTATCTTTGATCTTTTAGTATTTGACTGGTTACTATTTGACTCTCCAGTAAATGAAATGGTATACATCTTGTAACAAACTATAATAACTGTTATAACAATGCCTTTTTAATCTCAAGTTACACAACCTGTAGTGTTCTGCACATCATATTATTACATTTTTTTCTAAAGGATTCAACTCAATTAGATACATCATAATCCATTTCCCAAAGCAATTGATTCAAGACATTATTGTAATTATGCAACAACTATAATATCAAATTACTAAACAATTATAGTTTGTGTATCCAACCAAAACATTATGTAATAAGGGCTCCCTCATTTTATAAATTCACTATCCTCTGTTAAAAGAACAATGACATTGACCTTATAACAGTAGAGTTTATACTGTCTTCTTTTTTTTCTTAGAGCACGACCAATTTTCACTGCCTTTTTTTACTCTTTGGAATAACACAATTGGAATGCTCTCAAATATAAGTCCCAGGTCATATACAGTTCTTCTCCTCTTAACCCAAGGTACCCTATCAATCAGAGAGTGCTTTGTCCAACGTTGCTATATTCCATCTTGCCTTACTATCTATGTTCATATTTCTCTCTTCTGAATACTAGTCTAGCCTAAGTACTACGGATTTGTGATTTTTTTAAGTTAAAACAAACATTTTTGCAAATTCAACTTAAAAAGGTGATGAGAAATTAATGGCCTGCAAATAGAATTAGACTTGGGAGAACAGAAATAAACTCAATTTAAAATACATATTGTAAAGAAAGCTGCTACAAGTGTAAATCATCTTACAGAATGATATATTTTGTTTGTTAGATGAAAAAGCCAGTTAGCTTATAATAGAATGCCTTATAACTGAATATTTTTTTATATATCCTTACTATAACTCCAATTTTTATTAATTAGGCTAGTTGCATAAAAAGTAAGTGGTAAAAGAAAAATTATCAAGTGCTATTTAAACATGAAATAATCAGAAGAAGAGAAAAGAAAATTAGAGCATGATAGTTCAGAAAAAAGGAAAGCCCACTGAAAAAATCGTTTTTGCGGTCATTTGAGGAAAACAAGTTACTTGAAACCTGAACAGACTAGTGGCAGCACACCACACACCATGTGGAGACAGCAGAATTATTTGTATAGAGGACAAAACTGTGGGGAATGAAGCCAAAGCGAATTCCTGTATGTTGCATATTGTGTTGGATTAGAAGAAAGGACTCTTATTTACATTAACATACTCATGCCACATCAGTTTTCATATTATAACATCTTTTAGCACTCCATGAGAAATATTTCCAGTTTCTAGTCTTAAGAGAGTATAGAAGTTTCCCTCCACCACATCATCTGATTTTCTATATTTCTACCTTTCTTCTGCTCTGTAATCTTTCTTCATGAATGCCATTTTTTAAGATATGTCTTATGTTAAGGAAGTTGGTAATAAACTCATTCACTTTTTTGGGGGGGCTTAAAACACCTATATTTTACTTCCAGTTTTGAATGCTGTATTGCATATCTAATTCTAGATAGGCATTTATTTCCATTTAGTACTTTGAAGGTATTGTTACATTGTCTTTTGACTTCAGGCTAAAGAGAAATCAATTGAGATCTATTTTTCACTGTTTTGTATGTAATCTGTCTTGTTCTCTCACTCTTTTAAATTTATTTTTATGATTAATATTTTTTAATTACACCATGGTGTTCTGATTCTCCAAAAGTACTAAAAAAATGCAGTATTTCCTTTTAGTTTACTATTTGGTTACACAGTGACAGATTCAATAGTTTCTGCTTGGATCGTCCTAACAACATTAGCCTCATTATGTGTCTGAATCCAATTGACCAGCCCACAAGTTGCTTAAGAAGACTGTTTTTAACTATGAATTAAGAAACTAGGGGGGAAATGAAATGGTATATTCATACACCATCCGGATCCACTATGAAATTAATTCAGATCACAACTCTATCCATTATTTTACCTTAAATTTCCTGCCTGACATAGATCCCCATGGTGTTTAGTGTACCCAAGGAATATTATAAATGGATAGCCCATGAACAGGAATCTCTGTTTTGTCTGGGATATTTCACACATGGGGAGGCTAACCTCCACCAATGGAGAAGGAAAGCTTGCTTTTGTTAACAAGGGAATTCGGTGTCCTTTAAGAGTTCAACTTATTAAAATCATTATAATCTTCTATAATACTCTCATTCCAATGTTCAGGCTCCTACCTTCTGTAGAAAAGTTTTCTCGTATTTTAATGAGAGACCCAGAATGCTTTGAATTCAACATGTATTGTAATTCTGCAAACCGTAATATCAAACTTGTATCTTGCTTTCAGTTCACTGTTCCCGTGGTTACAATAGATCAGATATTTTACCTAGAAAATAAATTTTCTAGTCTTCTATTGTGTATTTCCAATCTTGAGTCTTTCATTTTCTTTCTATAGATTTCCCAATGCAAATAAGGCTAGGCCATCAAACCTGTGCTTGTATTAATATGTCCTCCATAGCATTCCAATGCAAAACCAGTTGGTCTCCTAAAGTGTTAAGTTAAAGTTAATTAGTTAAATACTTTGTTTCATAACTAAAGCTATATGCCATGAACAATCAGTGTTCCATTGTCTAATGGCAACATACTTATTATCCCTTCTAATCCACCCAATTAAGTAAATAATATCAGAATTATCTTTCATGAAGAGTATCTCTCTTCTCTTTCTTTTTCTTTCCCCTTTTCTTCTTCCCCTTTCCCCTCTGTTCCTTTCTCCCTTTGCCCCTCTCTCTTTCCCCATTTCTCCCTCTCATTCATCTATTCTTAAAAGATAAACTGAGGTATATTATTTTTTTAAAGATTTGAAAAACATGTCTTGTTATGTTTCAACCAGGACAAGCACTAAATATTCTTGACAGTACTGAACGGTCCTGTGGACATGAAAAGCATCACCAAAATGGGTGCAAAAGAGAACAGCCTCTCAAGATCCAGAGCCACTGCCAAATATACCCCAAAGAAAGACAAGACTTGGGCAATTTGCCCCGAGAGGTAGCAGCAGTCAGCAGGACCCTAACTGCAAGTGGAGCACAACCCACATTTCTGTGCAGCCACATTTCTGAAGTCTGCAGCCTGACTATTGAGCAGCTTCCACATACAGTAGTCTGTGTGCCCCAGCCAGGCAGAGGCCAAGTCAGTGTTCAGGTCACAGAACGAAACAAATACGAAGGCAATAGCTGCCCCTGGAAAGAAATCAGTTGGTTTCACAACTGAAAGATTTAATTCTTACAAATGTTTTTTTTGCCAGCTATACTGAAAGGAAGGGACGTGAAATTTTTTGTTCCCCTTTCAACCATGCACCACTGAAAGAAGCCTGGGATAGGTGACTTTGATAACATTTCTCACCCTTTGCTGACTTAGGCAGTTTTCCCAGGATCCAGTCTGTAGGCTCTGAAGCAGGTCAGTGTCCCAGTAGCTCTCAGAACCTGTAGAAGAGGAAAAATAATTTTCCCTGTACCTTTTATAGTGAGTGCTTTGCCGAAACCTATTTTCTGTAGGCACCTCATAAATGGAAAATCTTATCCAGGATAATAGTTTTCCACTGTAGCTATTATAATTCAAGATTATCTTTGGTAAGATTAACCTGCTAGTTGAGTCTTAAAACAAAATTCTATTCATCTGAAGCCTCACATTGGACTCAGTCCAGCTTACGGATCCAGCACGACACTGGGAGAACCCTGGTTTCTAAGTAGGACCCAGTCTGATCCTGAAACCAGTCTGCTTTTGCAGGCAGACCTGGTCCAAATGTGGATGTGGTCTGGTTTTTAAGTTGGGCCCAGTACATCTCTGCTTAGTTTCCAGACCCAGTCCAGGAAAAGAGAAGCTGAAATCCAGTCAGAAGACCCTAAAGCAAAAGCTGAGATGCTACGGTCCAAGAGGGACTTACATTACAACCTTCAGGGACAGTGGGGAAACAGTGAGCTTGAGAGGCTCAGCAGGTAACTGACATCTGGTTCCTTGATGCTGCTGGGGGTTGTCAAGGTCCCCTTCCATTCTCGCCTTGACACTAAGAATGGTTAAAAGACAAACTGAGTCATGTTAAACATTTTAAGACTTGAATTGATAAAAAAATTAATTTGAATTGGGCAGAAACCAATCTAGCAGATAGAAAGGAGCTTCTAGAAGCTGTATAAAATGAAAGACTTTTATCGGCAGAAAAAAATGGGAACAAGGAAGTTAAATGAGGCAAAAGAGTGGATTGATTATTGTAATGTTATTTTCCTTAAGAGAATGGCAAGGGCCTATCAGGCAGGCAACTTAACTAATGCTGGTCTTGCTGATTCCTGATTGACTGGTTTAAGATTCCATTTCTGAAAAAAACAAAACCATAAGTAAATTAAGTGTCGGTTTGATGACATGAAGCTTAGCATAAGCCACTCCATTTTGGTCCTGCTATCTTGAATATCAACACATAGTTGAGCATTTTTAAATAGTTATAGCTGTAGGTCTTCGGTATTATTTTGGTCTAGAATCTACAACAAAAATATCTCATTTATTTTTGGAGCAGTGAATTAAAATGCATAATAGTATCTCAATTTCAGGCAATGGTTATGCATAGAGTCCCAATCAATTTCATCTTCTCAGTAAATGTCTAATCTAGATCCATCATCTGGCTCCAAGATGCAGGCTCCTTTCATACATCAGCAATAAGATTTTCAACCATCTCCAGCTGTAAGTATATTCTAAGGGATTACACAATGGAAGTAAAAATTCACCACTGTTTTTATATTCTTCATTTCTTCTTTCAATAGTATACTTTGTGCTAGTTTGTCTGATTCTATGGAACACAAGATAGAGAAAATAACTTCTGACCTCAGTGTTTATATTAAGTTGTGTGAGACAAATAAGTAAACAGATTTTTAAAACAAAATAAAATAGTAGAAATAGGTCATATATGAGTGAGTAGAAGAAATGTTTCTCAGCTTGATGATGTAATTTGTGAAAGATGTTACAAATGAGCATTCAGAGAGTTATGGGAGCTGAATCTTAAAACTGGATTATGCCAAGTGAAGAGAGAGGGTTGTGCTAAGTGCACTACTTTAGGAAAAACTGCAATGTGGAGTATAGTAGTTGGCAGCTCCAGGTGACAACTACAGATCCCTCTGGCTCTACTCCTAAGTTCTTATCAAATCTCATTTTTCATTAGGCTGTACCCAGCCAATGATTGAGCTCAGCAGATTATCTAGTACTGACCCCTCCTACCAGATCAAGTTAACTGAAATGAGCAAAGTTTGGTTAAGGACTCCACATTGGTCTGGCTCAGACATTCTTGGAACTTTTAAAAAACTTTATCAAAACTATCATCTAAATTATTTCCTACTCAATCTTTCCTTTGCCTTTTTCCTTTTACATATATCACATTTATGTTGTGGTCTGAATGCTCTGCATGCTATTTATTTTCTCCTACTTTATTCTTTATAAGGATTTCCATCGAAAACATCTATCATATTCATTCCTGTTTTGGTGTCAGCTTGCAGACAATCCAAAATGACACAGCTGGTTCTGAGGATATTTTGAGAAAAGAGATGTTAAGAATTCCTGATTTATTACCCAGGTGGTCCTGTCCCAAGTGTATGGGGTATGCGGGCAATCACTGTCACAAAGTGGCAGCCCACAGAACTAAAATTTTCACCATTTGGGAATACACTTGGCTGGAGGACACCTTGTCAATGTGATTAATCCAGCATTTTAAATGTGGGGAACAATGTATCTCAGAAAAATGGATACCTAACAGCAATAATGGAAAAACTGAGGTAGATTAACAAATACTTAAAGACTATGTGTGAAAACCACATGGTCTTTTGGGTAGCTATCACATTAATATGTAGCTATCTCTTGGATGTCAGCTCTTCTTATTTGCCTGTGAGTGCAAAATACATAGAATTATGTTCAATCAATAAAAATTATCCCTCAGTATAAATATCAGAATATTTAATTGGTCAAAGAAAAACCATTTGTGAAATTTTGTTGCAATCTTTAAGAAATTATTTATTTTCCTTTTGGGTTATGAACTAATCTACATATATATGATGTATGTACATACATGCATTCATGAGTGATTTTTTTCTTCAATAACTTATAATTAAATTCTCAAAAATCTTATGTAGATGTTTGTTTATGAATTCAGCAATCTCTATTACACATAAGGAAAATCTGTTAGGTCTAGAAACAAAATTAACTTAACCCATCTATGTCATGTCTGGATCTTCTTAGAACACTTATCAGATGCATCTAGAATACACCAATGTTCCCATCACAAGTTTAAAACATCAGTTGTTTCTTTACTTCTCTCTCAGCATCAGAGAGCAACCAAATCCTGTTGATTTGTTTTTGCAAAGCCTTTTGGCTCTGCCTTAAATTTTGTGGTTGCTCAAGTGTCAAAATTACCCAAAATATAGTAGAGACTCTGTGATATGACCTGTTCTACTATAGTAATTTTGTACCAGTCAGAATTCATCTTGTCAAATTTCTCCACTTCTATGATAACAGTGTATTTTTAGTGTTAGCTACATTATCAGTTGTCTTCTATGTAACAAAGTGTTCAAAATTTAATGAATAACTAATTGCCATTGGGCAGTTTGGGCTCCTCTTAAGTCAAGGACTGGTTTGATGGATTGGGTAGTGTTGCTGTTACAACGTTGAAGACTATTGACTCTATACACATGGTCTATCATCCTCCAGGTGACAAGTCTGGGACTTTTCACCCAGATATCACAAAGTTCCAAGTGGATACTTGCAAGGCTTCTTGATATACAAGCTCAGAACTGACCCATAATCATTTTTTTTTCAATTTCTATCAAGTTATAAGACACTGGGATTCAAAGAATTCAACTGATAAGATTTCCTTGTTTCTTGTGACTAATAATATTACATTATAAGTATATACCACGTCTTCTTTTCATTCAACAATTCATATGTTGGTGGACACCTATACTGTTTCCAAATATTGGCTATTATGAATAATATCAATGAACTTGGAAATCTTGTTTTCTTTACCTTTGGATATGTACCCAAAAGTGGGATTGCTGGATTCTAATAATAGTTCCATTCCTAATTTTTAAAGAAATCTCCATATTGTTTCCATAGTGGTTGTACCAATTTACATTGCTACCGACATTGCACAAGAGTTTTCTTTTCTCCACATCCTGGTCAACAATTATCTTTTTATTCCAACCATTCTTTTTCTAATCATTTTTTTCTAGCCATTCTAACAGGTGTGAGGTAATATTCATTGTGATTTTGATTTGCATTTCCCTGGTAATTAGTGATGTTAAACATCTTTTCATGTACCTGTTGGTCATGTCTTCTTTGGAAAAAATTCAGTTCTTTTGCCCATTTCTTAATTGACTTTTTTCTATTTATTTCTATGAGTTCTTTATATAGTTTGTATATTAACCCTTTATCCAATATATGATTTACAAATATTTTTTACCATTTTATAAGTAGCCTTTTTACTTTATTTATTGCTTTAATTGTTGTAAGTACTATGAAGGAGAGATAAAAGTTGCAAAAATACGCCCAAATAAGTCAGGGACTTGAAGAAGGAGAAGATGCCACTGTAAATGACTTAGGGACCATCCAAATAACAAATATTAATAAATAACCTGAGAAGACATGTTATTCAAGTGAGGAACTATGCATTTTTTACATTTGTATTCTATTCAAGGTTTAGCCAATAATAGTCATGATATTTTTTCTATAACTTTATGGAAGCTAAATATGATGAAGTAATTCTGGTTTATTTTGAAAATACAACGAACATCTTGTATTCCTGAGGTATACAGAGATAAAAAAATTCAACTAACAGAGAATCTTTTATATAACAAATGCATAGTTACAGTAAAGCTTTGAGATGCTTTAGGGTAAAAAAACAAAATAGGACAGAAAGAGAGAGAAAATAAAGTTATATAAATATTTTCAACTTTATATGCATAATATTCTAGAAGTATTATCTACCTGAGGTGAGAAAATAGCGGTAAAAATGAGATTTTGTGTAAGATTAACGGTCTGTGAATATTTCATATTTGATGATCAATTTAGCACTCAACTAGACAACAAAATAGTTAATATACCAGACTAGAGAAATGACTGCCTAGGGAGTCAGAGAACCTATATGTCAATTTATATGGTACCACTCTACCTGTGAGGATTAAATAAAATATTTAATTTATAAAGTTTGCAGATTAGGCTGGAATAAAATATCATTAGGCAATAAAAATATACTTGAAAGTTTGATGGATTTAATGCATTGTTTCTCAAAGTATAATGCACCAAAATCCTCTATTGTGTTAATGAGACCATATCATATCTAGTGTCTTTTATGCACACATGTTGGATAATACCAGGTGTGGTGAATTCTGGGTTGATTTTAGTAGTATCTGGAAAAATATTTCTAAACAATGGGAATATGTATCATCACTAACAGACTATTCTCTTTAAAATTTACTTAGGAGAATCATTTTAGTTGTCAAAATGAAGATGTGATGACTGAAAATACTTTTTCAAAGTATTTGGATAAAGGTAAAATAGAATTTAATAATTTATTTGGCTACTCTGGCCTCAGTGAGGTGGAGCATAACTCCCACTCAAGTGTGGGCTTCACAGTGACTTTATCCTAAGGGTATTTTATGCAAGTGGGAACAAAAGAGTAATTTTTCAGTGGAGAAACCTAACAAACACTACCTCAGTCAACTGTGAACACAAACAGTGATAAGTTATGTTGATAATATGTGCCCTTATATGAAGATATTTATAAAAATGATAGTTTACCTCTGTTGTGTTTTTCTGTCCCCTCCAAAAAAAACAAAGGAACAAACACAAACCATGACCCCATTTAATGATCAAAAAGCATCAAAGAAATCCCAACTCAGGAACATCCTACTCACCAGAAGTTTCCAAAAGTTTTTAGATTATTAACATACATGAAATGTTGTCACAGCCTAAGGAGCATATAAAATCATACTAAATAAATATATCTTGTACGGGATCTGGCCACAGAAAGAACATTAGATAAAAAAAAATACTAAGAAAATCTAAACATAGTATGGACTGTAGTTAATCAGATGATCAGTATCAATATTAGTTAGTTGATTGTAAAAAATATACCATACTAATGTAAGATGTCACTAATAGGAGAAATGGTGTGGGTATATAGGTGATCTCTGTTCTATCTTTACAACATTTTTTACACTTGATCTTAGCCAAAAGGCTGAGAAGAGATCTTAACTTTTCTGCAAATGTAAAACTATTCTAAAAATGTTTATTTAAAAAACATTATTTACTGTTAATCAAATATTTATCTCTTTAGCTACAGCATAATTAGAACCATGAGCTAGCTACAATATAATAAAATAAAAGTGTTATAATTAATTTGTTAATTTTAAGTGAATAAACCTATAGGATGCAAATTCCTTTACATTTATCAAATTTTCCCAATGAGTCAGAAAATGTCTCATATCATAGGCAAAAATTAGGAAATACTGTCTTTATGAACTACACATTTATGACTTGTTCATACACATCCTAGACACCAGTATTTATATAATATAAATATGTTTATATAGAAAGGTAATATTTATTACATTTTAAACAAGATTAAAATTAGTGATAAAAACATATTTAGCCTTTGGTAAAACATGGAATCATATAAAGTACATTTCACTTCATTATATCTCTTTTTAAAATTAATAGCATCAGGAAACTAGCAATATTTAGGCTTCAACTTTTCTAAGCTATTATTGGAAGATTAATTACTTGAGATTTTAAGTGAAAAAAATAAATAAATTATAATAAAAAAATAAAGTATTGAAATATTCAACTTTTAGTTTTGGTGTGTGAACTATTTGTAAAGGCATAAATATTTATACACTAATTGGAAACCCCCAAGATGACAGCTTGTCCCTATATATTTTCTCTGAAATAAAGCATATTCTTGAGACATTTAAATATTTCTTTAAATGTACTGTTACTTAGACATGTTTATTACTCTTAATAAATAATAAGTTATCATATCTAGCTTGTTTTGTGCTGACACTTCTGCTCCTAAGCTCAGTTAATAAACCATTTCCTCTAGTATGTAGTCAACACATAATTCAATGTTAATTAAGTAGTGGGAAAAAAATATTTTCTTGCCATTTTAATCAAGTAATCATTTTACTAAGTGACTGACGTCTGCTTACCTCTAACTTTGGAAGCTTTCTCAAATGATGACTATTACATATATGATAAACTCTTATAAAACTTTATAAGATTATTTTCTTATAAATTATAGTATATTTTGATCTATGTAGGTTTTTTGCAATAACTATTCCAGGTTACAATATAATTTGTATCAAATATGACAAAACATGCATTAGAGTATAATCTGTTTAATAAAATAAACTATGGTCATTAAAATTTTAAGTATGAGTGGCAGGTAGTGCAATTTTCCATGCATGACAAGTGATTATTGTTATTAATCTATTGTATAAATACCCTTCATGCTGCATAACCTTATTTTCACCATAACAAAAATCTACTTAGTGTTTGTATTAGTTAAGATTGTCTCATTCTGCTTCAATAGCATAAAACTCTAAACTTTAAGTGGCTAAAGAAGTTCAAAAGTTTATTCCTTACAATGCTAATTTCATCTTGGGTCACTTGGGTGCTTGCTCCATGCCATCCTCATTCTCAGCCTCAGCCTTATAGCATCTCTAGGACATTGTTATTTACCATCTCAAAGGGAAAGAAGCAATGGAGGGTCTCACATGAACAGTTGAACCCTACAGCCCAGAATGACCTATATCACTTCCACCAACAACGTAATGGCCAGTGCTAGTCACATGGCCCCACCTATACATAAGAGAGAATGTATTGAGTTCCCAAGATTGCTCCCAGCCCAGGGGATTCCTTAGAAGGATGCACAGAGCACCACATATAGTTGTACTCATGGCTAAGATTTATTACAACGAAAGGGTACAAAGCAAAATCATCAAAGAGAAAAGATGCATGGGCTGGAATCCAGGGGAAATCTGGCACAAACTTCCAAGAGCCCTTTCCCAGTGGAATTACACAAGGCACACTGAATTCCTCTAACAAGTTGTGACAACATGCATGAAGTGTTGTCTGCCAGCAAAATTAATCAGAGATTCAGTGTCCAGAGATTTTGGGGGTGTTAGTCACATGAATATCCTCTGCCTATAAGGTATCAAAAAAGCTGGTGTTCAGCATAAATTATATTTACTTAGAAGTCTAGGCACCCACAAACCACTCTTATTACTTTCTGTTGATTAGGAGCACAGTGAGAGTCAAGTTTCCTGATGGCAGCCAAGGTCCAACCTTGCCAACAAGTTATTCTAACCATTGTAGTCTCAGGTCTGCTATGTTAATTCTTTTCTGTACAAGTAGCAAAAGAAGAAGAAGAGAGCTGAATTTAGATAAGCATTAAAATTAATCTTTTCTTTATTGTTATTCATTATAAGGCTAGGGAGAGTTCATGTCTAAGTATATGAACTTACAGAGTTTAGATCTCTTCCAGTAGTCTTTCAGCAAAATATAGTAAGATTTTCAGAAAAAAATTTAAAAATATTTGGCAGAAAAATATTTTAAAGAAGATTTAGCTACTAATGAAAGTATAAGTTAACAATCATGCTATATAAGTAAACAAAAAGGAAGAACATCAGAAAAAAAGTGTAATATTAAAAAATCTGTATCAATATTTGTATTTACTATGCACATACATTTGAATATAAAAAACTCTAGAAATGTGTTAGTATTTGCTGATATTACTTAAATATCAGATTAAATGGAATAAAGAAAACTGATCAGAAAATAGAAAAACATAAAATGTTAAATACATAACTCAGATGGGAAGATATACAATACATCCATTTAAACTGTTAGGTAAAATAATGTGGCAACACAATTTTTTGTTAGAAAAGTTAGAATATCTTTCTGTTTCAACTTGCCATTATTTTTGCTAGGGCCCTCAAAGAATCCTTCCTTTCCTCAAAGTGTCAAGTAATTTCTCTGAAACATCATCAATGTGTTCTGGCACTACTTAGAGAAAGGCATGTATTTTTCTTCTTATCTCATTTTTGGCAAGCTTTCTAATTCTTGAAGCAGAATGACCTGTGTGTGCATGTTGCCCTGCAGAGAGACTCTTAATGATATGTATGTCCAAGTATTTCATTGAATTTATATCAACATGTATTAATTTCAGGGATGACAATAACAGTTACAGCCTGTACTCCATATTAAAGTATCATACTTTCACTGCATAAAAGAAGCAGAAGCTTCTGAAAATGATACTTTTTACATGGGTAAGCTGCAGTGAAACAAGTAAACCCTAGAACATAATCAGGAGGCATAACATTAGTTAATATTTGTAAAGATTAGTTTGACAAGCTACATCCAGGGATGTTCATCTCAGGATTAATAATAAGAAAAAATAGATTTAATAACAATATTTATCTTCAAATACCTATGTGGGCATATTTTGTAAAAACTCTGAAGAAAAAAATGAGAGAATGAGTACATTAATTAAGGAAAAACCATATATATGATGTATATTATGTCAGAGGACAATAATAAAGTTCAACATTTATTTCAAAAAAGCAAATATAAATTTTTTTGTACATTCTGATCTCATTTAATTGCAAGATGTAAATATACTAAAATATGGGTATGTGTAATAGTAAGTATTGGAAAATAAGTCTCTGAACATTGATTTTCTCTAGGCTTTACAATTCTGAGTACTTTTTTCCCTCATATGTACGTTTTCATATTTTTAAAACTACAATGATGATTACTTTCAAAATTGCCAAAAAAATAAATGATATTTTAAGTATAAAAAAGTTAATAAAGTAATTAAAGATGAAAGAAAATAAGTGTAACATAAAATAATAGCTTTTAGAATTTTAAGAAATAAAGATAATAATAAAGTCAATGAGCATAATGCTTTTTAAAGAAAACATTTAAGAAACTTTGTCCTTTGACACTTATAATTTCTAACTACCACAGTGGATGTAAATGCAACTTTTGTGTACAGTCCTTTCTCTTTTTTCTCACATTAGCCTTCTTAGACCAATCTAGTGACTTTCAAAATATAAATAAAAAATGACAGTTTTAATTTACAATGTAACACTTGCTTTCAAATAATTAAGGACCTAACATTTTTTCAATATTTTTGCAGAAAGAATGCATGCTTGAATATTCTGCATATCAAACCCTAATCACATGAAAATTAAAGCTATTGAATTATACTAGCATACCTTCATTTTTACAAAGCCTGGGAATATTTAGAAACTCTATAATGGACTAATTATTTATTGGATTCTACTTTATAATCATAATAAGAGGATAGGATGTAAACATGAAACTTTTTTTACATCTATTAAACATTCCAACCTTTTCATTTGCTTTGAGGGTCAATTTTTTTCTTTATAAAGGCAAAGGCTAAGGCTAAGGTTACCCCTAAATCTCAGCATGCCTTAATCAGTGATGATAAAAAAGTGACTACACTAAGGGAGATCAAATTCAACATAACACACATACCTTATTCTAAAGTCTTAAAGTGTTTAAAAGTCCTCGTCTACTCCTTTTCCCTTCCTCCTACTCCAACTACCTAGATTTCTTTTGTGTATTTTCAAGCATATGTTAATGGGAGTGGAGAGAGAGAGAGAGAGGAGAGAAAGAGAGAGGGGGGAGAGAGAGAGAGAGAGAGAGAGAGAGAGAGAGAGGGAATGAGAATGAATCTCTGTCATTTCTCAATACTTAAGAGAGGGTAGCAAGCATCAGCTATAGCAATTCAGAGGAGTAAAATCATGTTTCATTGTGTTGGATAGCAGGATATTCAGTTTGAAGAAAGCTTAGCAACCACAGTATTAAGGCTCCTTCATTAAGAAGAGAAAATGGAAATGGGTGTTTTTTTTTTTTTGTTTTTTTTTTTGGATGGTATGGCTCAGTGGATTGCCTGCCGGCCTGGGAAACAAGAGTTCAACAGTTTGATTCCCTGTCAGGGCACATGTCTGGGTTGTGGGCCAGGCCCCCATTTGGAGGTGTGTGAGAGGCAACCAAATGATGTTTCTCTCCCTCTCTTTCTCCCTCCCTTTCTGTACCTCTGAAGATAAATAAGTAAAATCTTTAAAAAAAGAATAGTACTCCACTGTGTAAATGTAAAAAAAAAATAAATAAATAAAAAAGGAAGAAGAAGAAGAAGAGAAAATGATGACACTGAACTCTGAAACTGGACCTGCAATCTTCACAATTGATTTACAGTATCGTCTGTGGAGGGAAGGTCACCATGCTGAATAAAGAGGTAATGTGGCTCACAGAAAAGGTCATTTTTGTATACTGTAACTGTTAGTTAGAATAGATAGCAAACCAGGGCAGGGGGGAGGAAGGAGACATGTCTCACCCACTAACTCAGCAGTCTAGAGCCTGGTCCAATAAAATTGCCAGGTGTTCTGAACTTGTAAGTAATACCATGCTAGCACAGGAGGATGGGAGTCCTTGAAAATCATATGTGTTATTTCCAGTATCTTGGAAAGAGAGACTTTGAAACTGTGTATTCATCCCAAGGTCTAGAGTGTGGGAGAAGAGGGTTCCTCAGTGCCCCCAGAAGAAGCCCATGAAACAACTTTGGTTAATTGCCTACCTCTGGCCACTCTCGGTTTTATGAATGGATCCCTAGTACTTATAGAAAGAGCCCATAAATAACTTTAGGTAACTGCCTCAATGTTTTCACATTCTTTGTATATTTTATTGATTATGCTGATACAGTTGTCCCAATTTCTTTCCCCTTTGCTCCCCTCCATCCAGCACCCCCACTCCCTCCAGCAATCCCACTCCCCTTAATTCATGTCCATGGGTCATGCATGTAAGTTCTTTGACTTTCCTGTATTATTCTTAACATCACCCTAACCATTCTTCACCCTCCTACTATGCTTTTTAATCCATGTACCACTTCCCCCATCCCCCTTTCCCCACCCAGCTGACACCCCTCCACATGCTTTCCATATCTATGACTCTGTTCCCACTCTGGTTGTCTGCTTAGTTTTGTTTTTGTTTTTGTTTTTATTTTTATTTTTAGATTGTTGTTGATAGTTGTGATTTTGTAGTCATTTTAATGTTCATAGTTTTGATCTTCTTTTTCTTAAATAAGTTCTTTTAACATTTCATATAATAATGGCCTGGTGTGGTCCTCCTTGAGTTAATTGCTTCCTGTCATGTATCTGTTTTACAAGATGAACAAATGTGGTCTGGAGCAGGTTAAACTTTTGGGCTAACAACCCCCACACATACTTACGTTTGGGTAGTTATGTCCTCCCAGGGAGCTGGCACCACTTTTACCCACCAATCAATATGTAACTCCCTCACCCCATCCTGCCAACAATTTAAGTCCTCAGGACAAAGGGCCTGTTGCTCTTGCCATCCTTACATTGCCCTGCCCTGGACTTATGCCTTTCACACCCACATCAGCAAGGCCCATTCTCATCCATGAGAACGTGTCAATAATAAACCCTGCTTGCACACTAACAGGCTTGCTGGTCTGTAATTCCTTACTGGGTCAGCAAGAATAACAGAATTTCTCTCATAAATATAACTTCTCATCATTTCAGGATTATAGAGAATTTGGAAACAAGAATTTGACATTTTCAGAGAATTATTACAGTGCTAAAGAGTTCAAAGTATTTATTCTTAATATCTGGAAAATAAAGTGCCTCTTCCTCTGAAGTTTTCAAGCAGGATTGTTGTACTAAAGTTTAATCAGCATTCAGTCAAAACTATCTATGTGGAGACTGAAGCAAGATAACTGAATTTTAAAAGATTATCCTCTTAGGCCTTTTGTAACAAAGACAAGTGAAAATAGAACGTTAGAACTAGAAAGAACTGAAGTGTTTTCTTCCACAAATGTTTTCTTCAGTGTGGCAAAGGTAAAGAACATTCATTCTCTCTTCTAATGCCTTTATTACATTGGTGGTAGACTTCCAACTTCTCAGGCTACTTTTAGTCTAGGTTTCTATACACATGCATGTACACAGACACTACATCACATTAAAGTTCAAGTTAGCTTTTCTTTCCAGAACATAAATAGTCATTTGCAGCAGCTTTTCAGGCTAAGGATTTCAGCATAAAAATCAAAAGGTAATAAAAAGGTAAAAATAATAAAGCAAAGAAAAATACAGAAATGATAGAAAGAGCTTGCTTTTCCTCCTTTTTTTGTTTGTCTTAATATGCCTTTCAAAACCATGGCATTATTATTAACAATTCAGTATTTTTTCTGTTTTATTTTTAATATGTTTTTCCTGAACTAAGTTTTATGATTTCTATTTGGCTATAGCCCACAATATCCCCTTACTATTAGATACATTTTCTTCTCATATAACAATACATTTTCTGAGCTATAGTCTGGGCTGTACCATCTCAATACATATAGATTGAATAAAAATCATCATTTATTCAATTTGTCATTGGGCACACTTGCAAATTTATTTGCCAGAAAAATTCCTAGAAGTAACAAAGCTGATTAAATAGGTGTAGATATTTAAAATTCTTGTAGCTACTATGAAGTTGCATTCCAAGTTGTAGCAATTATATCGACTCTGATTGTGTATAGGACATACACATTACCATTTAACTATAAACTTTTAAAAAATATTTTATTTACTATTTTGACCTTTTAGTTATTTTAATCAGTTACTATTTTATCAGTTAACTCAAAATAAAATAAAATTCATATTTTTTCTTGTGTTTACTTTTTATTTCTTTTTTTAAAGTTGTAAGTGAATTTTTAAAGTACATTTTATTTAATATGATATTACAGTTGTCCCAATTTGTTTTCCATTTCCTCCCCTGCCCAGTACAACATTTCCTGCCAGAAATCTGCCCCCCCTCTTAGTTCATGTCTATGGGTGGTGCATATCAGGTCTTTGGCTTCACAATGTCCTTTGCCATTCTTAATATCCCCCTGCCTATTTGTACCTACAAATTATGCTATCTGACCCCTGTACCTTCCCCCCTTCTCCACCTTCCCCCTCCCCACTGATAACTCTTCATATGATCTCCATAGCTATTATTCTGTTTCTGTTCTAGTTGTTTGCTTAGTTTTTATATACAGTTGTTGATAGTTGTGAGTTTGTTGACATTTTATTGTTCATAGTTTTGATCTTCCTTTTCTTAAATGAGTCCCTTTAATGTACCATGTAATAATGGCTTGGTGATGATGAACTCCTTTAACTTTACCTTGTCTAGGAAGCACTTTATGTGCCCTTCCATTCTAAATGATAGCTTTTCTGCATAGATTAATCTTGGTTGTAGGCCATTGCTTTCCATCATTTTGAATACTTCTTGTTGTTCCCTTCATGCCTGCAAAGTTTCTTTTGAGAAATAGGCTGATACTCTTATGCAAACTTCTTTGTAGGTAACTCTCTTATTTTCTCTTGCTGCTTTTAATATTCTCTTTATCTTTAATCTTTGGCGCTTTAATTATGATGTGTCTTGGTGTGGTCCTCTTTGGGTCCATCCTGACTGGGACTCTCTGTGCTTCCTGGACTTCTATGTCTATTGCCTTCAACAAATTATTTTTCAACTAAGTTTTCAATTTATTGCTCATCCTTTTCTTCTGGCTTCCTTATGATTCAGATGTTGGTAATATTGGAGATGTCCCACAGCCTTTTTATTTTATGTTCACTTTTTTCAATTCTTATTTCTTCATTCTATTCTCATTGACTGTTTATTTCTTTCATATGTTCCACTTCATTGATTGAACCCTGGCTTTCTTCCTTTCTCTATTGGTTCCCTGTGGATTTTTCTTTATTACACTTAGTTTAGCCTTTATTTCTTCCTTTTATGCCTTTGCTGTACTCAATGAATTCTCTGAGTATCCTTATCAACAGTATTTTAAATTCTGCATCTGATAGGTTGCTGGTCTCCTTTTTGTTTAGTTATTTTTCTGGAATTTTGATCTGTTTTTTCATTTGGGCCATATTTCTTTGTCCACTCCATTTGGCAGCCTCCCTGTGTTCATTTCAGTGTTTTAGATAGAGCTGTTTTGATGCCGTGTATTGGCACACCTGCTACATTATAAGGGGTGGAGCCTTAGGTATTCTTCAGTGCAGGGCAACCCATTTCACCACTTTGTAGTACTGTATGTGGGGGAGGGGTCAGAGAGGGAACAATGTTGCTTTCTCACCACTCACCCGTTTTCCAGTCACTTCACCCACTCTCTGTATGTGACTGGTACCCCTCTAGCTGTTGCCCTTGTGTTGATTCCCATAGTGGTTGGGTTTGCATACATTCCAGGACTTTGTGAGCCCTATAAACAGACTTTAATTAAAGACAGACAGTTTTTTTCTACTGCCCCCACCAGCACTGGTTTTCACAGTCAGAAACTATGAATCTTTATTTTCCCAGTGCTGGAATCTTGGGCTTCACTGTCTGGCCTGGGGATAGAATTTTTCTCCAGGTGTTCCATCTGGCTTATTGTGCCACATGTGATTGTGGGATAGCCTGTTTCACTGGTTGCAGCTTCTGCCTTGCTGCTGCTACCTCACCACTGCCACATTGTGTCCTCTCTTCTCCAGCTCCTGGCTATACTCCTCCTATGTGTCAGGATGAATATTTCTTCTTTTAATGCTTGATTGCTGGACTTTTATAGAGTGTGGTTTTATGGCAGTTCTGTTTTTTTTTTTTTTTTTGTGGTTAGTTGTGCTCCTTCTTATGGTTGTGTGAGGAGACAAAGTGTGTCTACCTACACCTCCATCTTGACCATGAGTCCTCTATCTTTTACTTCTATATGTTAACTTATTTATTCATTTTACTTTTAATAATAGACCGTGTAGAATGTATTTTGGTATGAAATATGAGCTATCAATTCTTTTTACTAATATTTTGTCTGAGCATTTTGAGTAAATAATGTATCTGCTTCTCCAAAATTTGATATGTATTCCTTGTGATGTATTAAATTGTCACTGTATTTTGGTTAAGTTCTGAACTATCTGTCCTAGTTCTAAGATTTGTATACTCTTGTATTATTCTGTTAGCTTTATCATTTAGTTTTTAATGCCATGGAATAAAAATAAATTTTAAGGATTTTCCTATTTTGCATGTTTATAATTATGAATGTTAAGATCATCTTTAGTTAAAAAATGTGTATATGAGGTCTGTACAGAAAAAAATGTCTAACCATTGTTAATATAGTTAATATAATGAGGATGGTTTGTGTGACATTGATGCAACCTGGAAACCAAGAAGAATGGACTGGAATGTGCATGTGTGAATAATGACAACTTCATTGTATTAATCAGTAAAGATGGTAGACATTGTTGAATGAGCATGTGTACTATGTGGCCGTTGCATTCAAAATGATTGAGTAGAGAAACAAATCTGCATCAATTTTGTGTTAAGCTTGAACATTCCTCCACAGAAACTATTTGGATGATCCAGAAAACTGCTGCTATTGACACCTGAGGGTTGGCAGCTTCATCATAACAACATATCCACTCATGCATCATGTCTCATGTGGAGCTTTTTAATGAAACATCGAATCACCCAGGTGACTCAGCCCCCCTACAGCCCAGATTCAGTACCCTGTGACTTCTTGCTTATCCCAAAACTAAAATCACCTTTGAAAGGGAAGGAATTTCAGTCCATTAATAAGATTCGGGAAAATACAACAGGTCAGATGATGGCATTTTGGAGAACTCTGTGAGGCCCCAAGGTGCCTGCCTACTTTGAAGGGAACTGAGGCATTGTCCTATGTACAATGTTTCTTGTATCTTGTACTTTCTTCTGTATTTCTATTTTTCATATTATATGGCTGAATACTTTCTAGACAGACCTCATATATTATTTTGACAAGATAATATATTGTATAGACTGATGTATCACAATACTTTCTGCTTTAGATGCTATTGTTTGAATGTCTAATATAAAATATCATAAGCAAAAAGGGAAATTTATTATTTCACATACCAAGGCATCCAAAGACATGGTGATAATAGGATTATCTAAGTCAGTAGTTTAAACCTAGATTCTCCCTTGGTTCTATATTACTGTTGTTGCTGTCTTGACCTTTGACATCAGGCTTACCCCTTATGGTCACGTGGTAGCTATGCCATCTTCAAGCACACATAAAGCTTATGGTTAAAAAATGAGAATGTTTCTCCTTTGTATTTGGAGCAAAGAAAAATTTTCAGGAACTTTTCAGTAGATCTCATCTTATTTTAGAAAATTCTGCAAGTGGACTAATAAAAATTTACTTCTTAGAAAGGGGAAGTTCTCAGCTTTTACTAAATATATAACATTGGTACACACATGTATTTATGTGTCTGTGAATATATATGGATAATATATATTACATACATTTTAATGTACCAGCTAAAAAGTTAAGAAAACTTTAATTTTCTGTGACACACTTTTCCATTAATTAAACACGCTTCTAGTGTCAACTCTGGCTCTTCCTAACAAGACATTTTATAAAGAGAATCTGATTTTAGAGTTAAGCTTTTCTGGCTTTGAATTCTACATTTATAATTCACTAAGTGTATGGCATTGTGCAATTTAGTAACACTCTCTAACTCAGCTTCCTCATAAATAAGGTGGGGTGATAATCATACCTATCTTACGGGAAAGTTGTTAGATAATAGAATCCATGTTAGGATTAATCTTCACAAACTAGTGCACAATAATTGTCAAATAACTTTTATTTTTCTTATTAGTAATAACACTAATTAGTTGTTTCACTTTCCTAATATGTTTATCTTTTCTCAGTTTTGAGGGTTTTATAACAAGCATGAAATGCATAATTAGAATGACCGAGGCATGCTTAAAATAATATACTCCAGATTATTATAATTGAATTCAATGATCACTAAAATAGAATATTAGGCAAGTGCTGTAGGAAGACAAAAGAAGGATTAGTTCATCTTTTGGAGCGTTCAGGAAACACTTGACTTGTGATATTTGAGCTACTGCTTTAAAACGATATATTTAAACAAAATAGGTCAAGTTAGACATTTCCAATTTTTTAATTTTCTTTAGCTGGAAGCTGAGGTACAGTTTTCTTAAAACTCTGAAGAAGGTAATTAAGAAGAAACAATATAAATTCTCATTTAAAAAAAGATATAGAAAAACCAAAAAAAAAAAAAAAAAGATATAAAACTCTTACAATTGTTTATTGTATTTCTTTGCATTGAAATATACAATGGATATGCTTGAATGCTAGAATTTGAATTTTGAAATATTTTACATACAGTAGGTCAGAGTTTTCCATTCTGTTTCTAGAGAGGTTATAATGGGAGTTTTCACAGAGGAAAAAATTTCTTAATCTAGGTCTCTAGGTCAAGTGCTAGTACAAACTGAGAGGTATTCATTCTGAAATTGTATTGAAAAGACCTCATTTCATTCTACTAATGAATGAGTCAGAAACAAAATAAACTGACAGCATTCAAATTTCCTTCTGCTTGGAACAGTTCATATCTGTCCTTCAAAAACAGTCAGTCTGGCTAGATACACCGCAACTGATGTTGGGCTTGTGCAAGAAACTTAGGGTGAATGTTAAAGTGCTTTATTTGTTAGTTTAATAATCTATAGGCTATATTCCAAGGATACTAACCCCTTAGAGAAGTATGAGATGAGCTATGAGAAAACAGTCCACTATGTAAAAAATATTATTTCTAAAGGCCCTTGTAAAAAGAAAAGGAATAGAAACAAAGTAAAAAGGCAACATTGGAGGGGGAAAGAAAGGATACTGGAAAGTCTCTTGGTCTTTTATTTATTTATTTAATATTATATTGTTCTATTAAAGTTGTCCCAATTATTCCCTCGTTGTTTTCCTCTGCCTTTCCCACCCCCACCCCCAGTCCCACAGTCAAGGCCCATCCTGTTGTCTATGTCCATGGATCATTTATACAAGTTCCTTGACTAAACCCTTCCCCTTCTTTCCACCCATATCCTCTCTGGTCACTGTCAGTCTGTTTCCTGTTTCCTTGCCTCTGGTCTCTTTTGCTCCTTTGTCTGTTTTTTCATTAGGTTCCTTTTACAGATGAGATCATTTGGTATTTGTCTTTCACTGCCTGGCTTGTTTCACTAAGCGTAATACTCTCCAGTTCCATCCATGCTTTCTGGAAAGGCAGGAGTTCCTTCTCTCTTTCTGCTGTGTAGTATTCCACTGTGTAAATATAGCACTTTTTTTTTAAATCTGCTAATCTACTGATGGGCCCTCAGGCTGTTTCCAGCATTTGGCTATCGTAAATAATGTTGTTATGAACATAGGGGTGCATAGGTTCTTTTGAATTGGTGTTTCAGGATTCTTTGGGTATAATCCCAGCAGTGGAATTACTGGGTCAAAAGGCAGTTCCATTTTTAGTTTTCTAAGGAAATTCCATACTGTTTTTCACAGCGACAGCAATATTTCTGCTAATATAGCTCCTAGGGCAAGGGAAATAAAAGTAAAATAAGTAAACAAATGAGATTACATCAACTTTAAAATCTTCTGCATGGCTAAAGAAAACATTATCAAAATGAAAAGGGATCCAACCATATGGGAAAACATATTTGCCAACGATACCTTGGACAAAGATTTGATCTTCAAAGTAAATAAAGAACTCATACAATTCAACACCTGGAAGACACACAATCCAATTAAAAATGGGCAAAGAACCTAACAGCAACTTCTCCAAGGACATACAGATGGTCATTAGGCATATGAAAGAATGCTCAACATTGCTAGCCATCAGAGAGTTGCAAATTAACAACACAATGAGATACCACCTCACAGCAGTCAGAATGACCTTCATGAATAAATCAATGAATGAGTGCTGGTGAGGATGTGGAAAAAAGGGAATCCTAGTGCACTGTTGGTGGGAATGCAGACTGGTCTTCTTTTTAAAAATAGAAATGAAATAAAAATAAAGTACCACAACTGTGCTTCTCATATCTATAAAGCATTATTATTTTTCATGTCTGTAATATATGTCAATAAAATAAAGCAAAAAGCAAAATAAAAATCTTTTAACTTTTGGAATTTTAAAAAGTTAAAAGATCAAATAGAAACCTGTTGAGAGCCTGAGGGGAAAGTTTTATAAGAAGGTGATAAAGTGGGTATCATAGAACTTACAGAATTTCTCATTTTGCCAGAAAATATTTAATGTCAGCAAACATATTCACTAGCAAAATCCATTATTGGATGGGACACCATATAATACAAAAACTATGAAATATGGACATCATAAAAATAATAATAGATTTTCTAGCAAAAAGATGGTATGAGCAGGGTTAGTTTGGGAATTTTACCTCTGTCCGTCAAATGGCTTTAAGATGAGTCAACACAAGCCTGAGGGTTTTATTATTTCAGTAAACATGGTTATACATCTAGGTATTGTATAGATAAAAATCATATATTTCCTTCAGTTTGTTTTCTATTAAATTTAAATTATATAAATAATATGTATATTTAATGAAAACCAAGAATTTTACAAAACAAAACAAGGCAATTAAATGGAAGTAAATATGTCTAGATTTTAATAATGATAAATTCTAGGTCATGTAATTCATTATGGGTTTTGCTTCTAGGAAGTTGTCATTTTAGTCTTTGTATTTTATATATTAAATATAAAAAAGTTTAAATAGTATGTAAGATAAATTGATTTAGGTATTCTTAGAAACAAAACAATCTTCTTAATTATTGATCAGTATAGTAAAATTTTTTTCTAAAACTTTGTAGTGTGCTAACTATTATATTTCCCCATGCCTTCAGTCACATATATCAAATGCTCTCATGCATCTCTGGTTTTCTGGCATGTTGGATGTCAGGGCACAAACCTGATACTCTAAGCTCATCTTTATTGGAAATACCAAGAAACATAGTAATTATTATTTTCTGAGCATGTCATAATATACTATTTTATAATTATTATTAATATAGTAGACCATGTGCAAAGAAAGATAATATATTTGTGTTTCTTTTTTGTATTAACTCTCATACATGGCATGGTAGTGGAATGTTTTATTCTAATGCAGAAAGTTTAAACTGTTAAAATAATTCAAATCATATAATTAAGTATAATGATTTTAGCAACAGTTTTTTTTTTTATTCCCCCAATTACTTCAGAAAAAGTATAGGGGAAACAAAGGAATTTTATAACCTTGTGATGTTGGAGATAAGGAGGGACACTTTGGTGAAACCAATGGATTTTCTTTCTTGTGTTTTTGAATGCCAAATGCTGTTATTAATTATTTTGTTCTCTTTGTTTTTATGCTCCAATGAACTAATCCCTTCAAAGCAAATGCAAGGTTTTGGCTAACTATGGAGTATATTAGTACATGAAAATAAACGCATTTCAAATTTTGTTTATGGCATAAGCACGAGTCTGGGAAAGCTTAATTTGTAGAATAAAAGTAGGTGCTATAATAAATGAAAAATGGGCAGCATCATTTATACCTGGCAGAAATAGATGGTCATCTAAAAGAATATTATGCATTTCTATAGGGAAAATAGTCAATAATATTGTGACAACCATGTACAGTGCCAGGTGGGTATTTGAAATATTGGATGGGAGGCCAAGTAAAATATATAATTGTCTAACTACTATGTTGTACACCTGAAATAGAAAGTAATATTGAATGTGAACTGTGTGCTGAGGGGAGGTAAGGAGATGGAGGGATTGAGAAAAAAGGAAAAAGGACTCAAGGACATGGACAACAGTGTGGTGATTGCTGGGGGGAGGAGAGTATAAGGGGACTAAATGGTAGTACAGAAAATACAATGAAGCTTAAAACAATAAGAATAAAAATATAATACAACAGTAAAAAATGCCACACATTTATTTTTAAAGTTTAAAGTTATAAACCATTATTATAAATATTGTAAAATGTATAATAATATAAAGATTTTAGAAAGAAACTTATTTTATTAAACATTTATTTGTTAGATACTGTTCCAATATCTTTGCTATTTGTTGGGGTTTATCAACATAGCATTATCTACTTGAAATTATAATATATGGAGGAGGCAACAATAAAGAAATAATCACATCAATAAGTTTACATCTATCAATTCAGATGACAGTGTAGATGCCAAGGTAGTATATAAAAGCAGGGGGACTAATAATGGCCTGCAAGCTCAGGGATCTGTAGATGAGCTGTGCAGTGTCTGTTATGAAGAGAAGCAATACAATATGCAGATACACCATATAACAGTGTACATGTTCTATATATAGAAGCAAATTTTTTCTCTTTTAACCACTTTATTTTTGTACCAAAGTCTTAGTAGTAAGTGTTTGAAACTATCATAAAGCAAGATGGGCTAGGTCATGCTGTGGCAACAAAGAATTCAAAAATCTTACTGTTATATAAGATGAAATTTAATTATTCCTTCACATTAAATGTCCATCAGTGAGTAGGTGGGGGATCTGCTTATCCTTGGCACTCAAGAATCCAGGTTCATACAGTCTCTTTCTCAATATGTGTCCATGACAGATGGAAGAGAATGTATCAAATAATGTATTAGATATCAGAGGCCTTTGCCTAGAAAAGATATGTTACTCTTTCACTCTTAATTCATTGATTAAAGAAAGTTACATGTTCAGGGGACTTGCGGCCAAGATGGAGGCGTAGACAGATATGCTGCATCTCCCTCCACAACTAAAAAGGAATACAACTACCTCAAAACTAGAAACAACTAGAAGTTCCAGAAAATCAAAGGGCATGGAAGTCCAGCAAACAAGGATATAAAGGAGAAATACTCATCTAGACAGGTAGGAGGGGTGGAGCTGGCATGGAAAGGATGCGGTGTGGTGGCAGTGGCAGCGGCAGCGGCAGCAGCAGCAGGCCAGCAAAAAGCACAGTTCCACATTTTAAAAAGTCAGGAGGGACACGTGGGGAGCGTTCCCAGCTCCTCACCAGACTGCGAAGCTCACTGTCCCAGCACGGGGGAAAATCAAGCCTCATTGCTTTTGACTGTACAAACCAGTGGGGGTTGGGATGGAGGCAGAAACTGCTGCTCTCTTAGCAGAGTTCACTTGCTTAAAGGGCCCCCATGGACCTAGAACATTTGCAGACCCACCCACTCTGGGAATGACGGCCAGGACGGCAGCTAGTGGGGCATCAGTTAGGTGCAAAAATGGGAGAGGTACCTGGAAAAGGGGCGAGTGTTGGGCAAGTGGCATTGTTTCCTCTCAGACCCCTCCCCCACAGACAGTGCCACAATATGGTAAAACAGGTCGCCCGTTACTGATGAATACCTAAGGCTCCACCCCTTACAATGTAGTAAGAGCGACTTCCAGCCAAGACTGACACGCTCCATCTCCCTCCACAACTAAGAACAAATACAGCTGCTGCAAAACCAGAGATAACCAGAAGTAACAGAAAATAAATAAAATTCCAACGTATGAAGTTATAAAGAAGTGGTGCTCATCCACACAGGTAGGAGGGGCAAAGCTGGGGAGGAGAGTTCAAGGTGTGCTGTCCATGGTAACAGCAGCGACAGAGGCAAGACAGCGGTAAACACAGACACCCATATTTAAGGGGAGGTGAGAAGCACCTGGGAAGCACCCCCAGCTGCAGACCAGACTGATCAGCTTGCGATTCTGAAGCCGGGGAAGGCAGACCTCCATTGCCTTGGACTAAGAGGCCAGAGGGTATGAGGATGGAGGAGGAGGCTCTTGGTCTCTCAGCAAAGAGTGAAGGCAGCAATCCACCTTAGACCCCCACCCCCTGCAGAAAATGCTACAGTGTGGTGAGACAGGTTGCCTGGTTGAGAGGCGTGCACGGGGCTCCACCCCCTATAGTGTAGGAAGTGTGATAGCCCCGCCCAGGAAGCAAAGGTAAACACAAAACTGTCAGGATGGCACAGATCATGATAGAGATCCTGGTGACACAGCTGACCAGACAACAAATATCTAATCTAATGAAGCAGCAGACAGAAAATCTTTCTGAGGCTCAGTTCAGACCTTTGGTTATAAAAATGTTTACAGACCTAACAGTGGACCTTAAACAAGACAGGGAAGGAATGAAGGCTAGTCCTGCTGAAATGAACAAAGACACATATGAAACTAGTGGTGAGGGAAGGAAAACCAGGGATCAAATCAACAAATGGGAACATAGGGAAGGAACAGTCAACCAGTGCAGAAAGAGGAAACAAAAAGTGAGGAAAATGAGGAGAGGCCTAGAAACTTATCAGACAACTATAAGCAGGCCAACATCCAAATAATAGGGCTGTCAGAAGGTGAAGAAGAAGAACTAGAAATTGAAAATTTATGTGAAAAAATAATGAAGCAGAACTTCAGTAACTTGGGGAAGGAAATAGACTTACAGGCCCAGGAAGCACAGAGAGCTCCAAAAAAAACTGGACCCAGGGAGAACCACACCAAGACACATTATAATCAAAATGTCAAAAGTTAAAGATAAAGAGAGAACCTTAAAAGCAGCAAGAGAGAAGAAGAGAATTACACACAAAGTGGTCCCAATAAGACTATCAGCTGATTTCTCAAAACAAAACAAAACAAAACAAAACAAACAAACAAACAAAAAAACTCTGCAAGCAAGAAGGGGCTGGCAAGAAATATTCAAAGTAATGAAAAGCAAAAACCTACAACCATGATTACTCTATCCAGTGAAGTTGTCATTCAGAATAAAAGGGCAGAGAAAGTGCTTCCAGGACAAAGTAAAACTGAAGGAGTTCATCGGATCCAATTCACTGTTATATGAAATGTTAAAGCGACTTGTTTAGGAGAAGGAGGATCAAAACTATGAACATTAAAATGAAAACTGTATTACAACAAACCAACAACAGAAGCTACGGAATTGAAACAAAGGCAAACTAAGTAGACAACAAGAGTGGGAAAAAAATTATAGGTATGGGGATCATTTTGGGGGGAAGTTAGGGGGAAGGGGGGAAAGGGAGGGAGATGGTACAGGTATTAAGAAGCATAGTAGGAGGGAATGGAGTAGACAGGAAGATGCTGAGAAGAACTATATGCACAACCAATGAGCATGGACTAGGGGGGGACAACTGGAGGGAGGGATGTCACTGGGTGGAGGGGAACAAAGGGAAAAGAAATTGGGACAACTGTAACAGCATAAACAATAAAACATATTAAAAAAAAGAAAGTTACATATTCAAAACTACCATCAATTGATGCAAGAAAGTCTAATCCTACCAACTATCCAGAAGAAAAACCGAATGTCTATGAATTTCTTGAAAACTACCATAAAACACAGCCCATGTTGGAAGCTTTGAAAAGAGGCAAAATAAACTTGAATGATGTTTGAAAAGCCTACTAGTGACGTTAGCATGGGTTCTGTTAAGAAGTGTAGTAGAACTATGTTTATAGAAAAATAGTAACTCTAGTTTTTGAACATTTAACTTCCATTTACTTAATAGGCATTTTTGTCCACATGATGAATATTTTATTCAATTTTCAGTTCCACATCACATATCACTTTCTTTGCAAAATCTCCTCTGACTTCCCCAAGTAGCAGTAATCCTTCATTCTTCACGCCATCTCTGTATGTTTTTCCTGCTTTGTAATTATCATACTGTCATTTGTTTATTGATCTAGCTACATGTGATTGCCTGATTGGCTGACATTTCTCTGAATGCTGAAACTATGCCCCATTTCTCTCTGAGTTCACAGCATGTGTCACAGTAAATACAACATAGAAAATGTCCAATTCGTGTTGAACTACTTATTGTATCTGCAAAGCATGTATTTAATAACAAAATATATGGTTGGTTGATGAGAAAAGGAACTAATGACTAAAAGAATATTATGAGTCAGAACAGGATCAAAACTAATTCAGAAACTTGCTGCAGATGAACTTCAATGGCTACTACTGCATCAGAAGTATTAATTTTATAATCAAAACCATGGTACCTTTTTTGGGGGAAGTTATATTGTTTTAGAGGGAGAACAGCTATATAGATTAATATATAGAAAGTTAACTTTATTTTGCTCTGTTCATATTTGCTGATTGGAAATGTTCACTTATTAAAGTAACTTCAAAATACACTGTTTGATAGCATAAAATAGCATGACTATTCTTGCTATTTCCTGATAATTCAACTACTTCTAAGAAGAAACTTTATATATACACTTTATCCACATATAAGTACATTAAAATGTGAGGTTTTTCTAAGCTCATCACTTAGATGAATTTTGCATGTTTATTAGAGTATTGTTTAGAAATTTGTGATTAGAAAAATGCAGCCTGGGTAAAATTTGAGTTAAAATTATTTATTCTAGTGTCTTGGTTGAAAGAGCTAAAATTTACATTATAACATTTCATGTATTTAAAAAATGAACTAAAGGCTTTATAAAAGTTCTCTCTCACTTGATGAAAAACTCTTGAGTATTAATTCTGTTAAAATAGTCATATCATTCCTATGACAATCATGAGTGAAACTGTTAGTGTAGGGGAAAAAAAACAGTTTTTTTACACTTTAGTTTTTATTAAAAAAAAAAAAAAAACTTTGGAGTAGAAATGAAATTACAGTTTAACATAGATAAAATTATTTTGTTCATCCATGTGTGGAGGAAACAGAATAATGATAGAGTGTGAATTAAATTCATCTGCTTCCCATAGGTACTCTGTTATGTTCCTGTGGAAGACAGATGAACCAACACAACACTAAACAAAGGCATTAACTTTATCACAAGCTAAACTTTGTCCTCATTGTAGCTGCTGGAAATGGTGAATCACAGAGACTAACATGAGTCTCTAATCCAAGAGTGAAACTGGAATCAAGGTGAGTGGCTTTCTTGTCCCATTTATTGTAGATCTTTAACCTAATTTGGTCATCAAGATCACACAATTTTATAGACAAAACTTGTGAATAAAGAAGATTTCCCAAGGGAAAAGGAATAATTTTATCCCTAATGTTTAGGACAGGAGATTTTGTAGCTCTAAAAAGTGTACAGAAATAAGTTTCTTTATTAAGGTTTAGCCAGTATATATATATATATATATATATATATATGAGGAGGGGCAAAAAAAACCCTGATATTATCTTCTATAGGGTGGGTTCCTTTTGGTACAGGCTTCCCCCACTGGGTGAGTGTTCTAGTAACCCATCTGAATCAGTATACCAGCTGGTGGTATTGTGAGAGGCTGAGTTTGGCCTTAGTAAACATGTTTGCCTATTTCATGATAGGTTATTTAAGAGCATACTTGCCTACACCATGGTGAGTGTTCAGCAGTTTAACCACCCTGACTCCCTTGCCCCACGCTCCCTATTGGACTTATCTCACCTCAAAAGACTGTTATTTTATTTTTATTTTTTGATTTGTTTGTTTCCCTGGATAAGAAATGTCCCCAAAAGGAGATGTTTTGACAGCATGGAAGAAGTGAAACAAAAAATAGCACGAGCACTATAAGGCATCAAAATTGATAAGTTCAAAAACTATTTTAAGCAGTGGGAAAAATATTTCAATAGAGGTATTACATCAAATGAGTACTTTGAAAGTGACTATTTTTAATAAATACATTTAAATAAAATCTTTTTTGGGGGGTTCATATATATATATATATATTTCTGCATGATATAAAATTGCCCTCGTGCTAACATAGGCTGCTATAGAATCATGTAATGTACTGGGTCAATTATTTTTATCTAATTATTACCAAATTCCTTTTGCTTTTTGATATAAATACATTATACTCTATTGGGAGATATAATAACAACTATGTTTATTCTAAAAAAATGGTTAAAAACATGTCTCAGAGTATATTCCTTATGGGGGCAAAGGCAAATACTTGTCTCTTTGCATAGGTTATCTTAGCTTTTCTAAAACACGACACATTACATTTATGTTTAGAATTCATTCTGATCAATGTTTGTATATGGTGAGAGAAAAGAATCTATGTTCTTGTGTGTTTTAGGTAAGGACAAGAGCACCCTTTAATCTAGGGCTGATTTTGGCCTACTGTGGAGGACCTTCTGACTATAATATCCCATGCCCTGTGAATTAAGACACTTTTTTTTTTTCTTGATGGATTTTCACTATGGAAAAATCTTTCATGGCTCTTTGGAAAACCCCTATACTATTATTATGCTTTCATTCCCCCAAGCCTTGTGTAGTAGTATCTTCATATATGTTGTTTTTTTCAGTCTGCTATAGGTGAAAAGTTGACCTTGCAAAGATTTCCAGAACTATCTCTCTCCTTGCAATTCTCTCATCTCTGGTATTGTGTCCTGCACACTCAAGGCTCCTAGAGTGTGCAGGACACAACACCTCTCAGGTAAAATAAGCCTTTCTGTCTGTTCTACTCAGGGAAACCACTAATTCTACACTGGTTTCACCTTCTTCTCCTGTGTCAGAGGATTGTCTATGGCTATTATGCTTGGGGATATTACTGGAATCAGATAATTTGTTTTTCCTCTCTCAGTAATCGCTGTACTGTACTGACTTTTGTACAATGTTTGAAAGCTATTGTTTTATATATTTTATTTGGTTTTCAATTGTTTAAGTAAGTAGTGTAAATTTGGTACATGTTACTTAATCTTCGTTAAAAGTGCAAGTCCTGTCTTGTTTTTATCTCCCTTTTTCCTATTTACATTTTAATTTGGATAATTTCAATCAATTTATTTTCAAGTTTTCTGCAATGTCTAACATTGTAATAAATCCTTCAAAGTGAATTCTCATTTCTAATTTGTCTTCTTATTTGTAGCCTTTCCTTCATACACTTTTTTAGATTTAAATGTCTGCTAAATTTACAATATTTTCAGGCATGTTCTTTACCTAAAATATCGCTAGATATTTTAAGATGTTATTTATAGTATTTTTATTTAATGTTATGCTAAGTGAGATAAGTCAGTCAGAAAAAGCTACAGATCATATGATTTCACTCATGTGTGGGATGGAAAATTGAAACTCATAGACAAGAAAACAGTATAGTGGTTATCAGAGGGAAGGAGGTGGGTGAATAGCAAAGGTCAAATATATGGTGTTGGAAGATTGTTTGACTTTGGGTGGTGGGCACACAGTGCGATATATAGATCATGTATCATAGAAATGTACACTTGAAACCTATATGATCCTACTGACCAATGTCACCCCAACAAATATAATAAAAAGTAATTATATACAGTCATATTTTAGAGGAAAACAAACACAAGATTAGAGATATATTATTTATGGAATTTTCTAATTGTAATAAACTCTACCTCTTATAGAATAGGATTATTTTAATTTTGTTAGTTTTTATTATATATTGCTTTTTCTTAAGTAGTGAACATACCAATTTTACAAAAATAAAAAATTTCATTTTCTTAAGAATTGATACTGAAAAAATAATAATATAAAGAAATACCTGAGTAGATCAATGACAGAAAGTCATTCTTAAAAAATAACGAGTGTGAAAAATTTAGGCAGGTGGTATTTGGGGTGCATATGTCAGGAAGAAAATACTAGGAAATATTGAAAACAAAAATTTATAACTTTGCCTCACTATGAAAGAGTATATTTTACATAAATAAGAAATTGATTACATGCCTAATTACTCCCTGTATACCAGCTACATTAAAAGTCCTAAAAATACAAAAGTGATGAGATTTAAAATTAGTCCATAGCAATCTTAGTTTAACAGAGCAGACTTCTCTTTCTAGGCAAGAGTATTCAATTTATGGAAGACCAATGTTCCTTATGAAGTGCAACTAGAAGAGCCAGATTAACAACATTAAGAAAAATTTAGAGGATCCAAGATGGCGGAGGAGTAAGTGGAAGCAACACTAACATCCTCCCAGAACAAGTCTGGACTTATAACTTAATTATGGAGAAATCATCTGGAATAACCAACTGAACACTAGCTGGAGAGAAGTCTTATAACCATGGAGAGACAGAAAAGGCCACTTCATCACAATGTGACCTGTAGGAAGTGCAGAAACGCTAAAGGGCTGGCTGGGCTCCCACGGGTGGCAGCTTAAGGGACTGAGAAATAGCTCAGCAGCCAGGAGTTCCCCCCGAGAAGGGCAGGGCCTAAATCCCCAGCTGGGCTACCCAGCCTATAGCAACAGAGCAGAAAGTAAAATAGTATTCAGCTGTGAAAAGCAAAAAGCCACAGGGTTTCTTGCTGGCCTGAGAGAAACAGCTGGGGGAAAATAGCACTTAAGCGAATCACGTACAAAAATATTTTGTCCCCCACTTACCCTGGGCTCAAGCAGAGGGAGGGAAAAGAGGACTAGAGACGCTTGGGGAGAATTTTGGGCGGTGGCTTTGAGGGGACAATGAAGGGAGCAGCTGAATGGGTCCCAGTACTGACTCATTCGCCATACTGCAGACAGACCACTCCTCTCCAAGTGGCATCAGCCTGAGGGGAAGCAAAAGCCCCACCTACAGGAAGAAATGTGTCCCACCATTGGTCCTTAAGCCAGATGGCTGACCACAGACTTAATAGATTAACAGCTAAATGAAACAGTCAGTAAATCTCTGGCAGTCTCCAACAGGTTGCCTAATCCCAGACTGGTACATGATCTGACACCACCAGGGGTAGATCCAGGAAATGCAGATCAATCTAAGAAGCAGCAACAAACAAGAAGAGTCACAAAAATGGGAAAACAGAAAATCAAACCCACATCAAAAGGAAAGGAAGAATCCCCAGAAAGAGTGCTAAATGAAATAGAGGGAAGCAAACTATCAGACATGGAATTGAAAACACGGATTATAGGGAAGCTCAATGAGTTCATTGAGCTCAAAGAAAACTACAAAGAACTCCAGGGAAACTACAAGGGACTTACTGAGAATTACACCAGCATGAAAAAGGACATAGAAGCTATCAATAAGAGCCAGGAGGAAATGAAGAATACGATCTCTGAATTGAGATCACAGTAGAAGGAATTAAAAGCAGGCTAGAAGAATCAAAAGATCAGATCAGCGAGCTGGAGAACAGCATAGAAAAAAATTCCTAGACAGTGCAACAAAATGAAAAAAAGACTGAACAAGAATAAAGAGGTTTTATGACAGCTGCAGGACAACATAAAACGTAATAATATCCGTATCATAGGAATTCCAGAAGGAGAAGATGAGGAGCAAGGGATAGAAAACCTGTTTGAAAAACTACTAAAGAAAACTTCCCTAACTTGATGAGAGAAAGAGTCACGCAAGTCCAGGAAACACAAAGGGTCCCATTGAAGATGAACCCCAACAGGCCCATTTCAAGACACATCATCATTAAAATGGCAACATTCAAAGACAAAGAGAGAATCCTAGAAGCAGCAAGAGAGAAACAGCTAAAAACCTACAAAGGAGCTCCAATAAGGCTATCATCAGATTTCTCAGCAGAAAAACTACAAGCCAGAGGGAATGGCAAAAAATATTCCAAGCAATGGAAAGCAAAGGCCTACAACCAAGAATACTCTACCCAGGCTCTCATTCAAAATAGAAGGTAAAGCAAGGAGTTTCCCAGACAAAAGAAAGCTAAAAGAATACATCTCCACCAAACTAGCATTGCAAGAGATGCTAAAGGGTCTCCTTTAAGAATATGAAGAAACAGAGAGACAGAGAAGAATGCAAGTACAAAGGGGGAAAATGACAATAAATAAGTACCTATCGATAATAACCTTAAATGTAAATGGATTATCACCAATGAAAAGACATAGGATAGCTGAATGGATTAGAAAGCATGACCCACATATATGCTGTGTACAAGAGACCCACCTTAGAACAAAAGATCTACACAGACTGAAAGTGAAGGGATGGAAAAAATATTTCAAGCAAATGGACATAAAAAAAAAAAGCTAAGGTAGCAATACTTATATCAGACAGAACAGATTTCATAGTAAAGGTCATAAAAAGAGACAAAGTAGGACATCTCATAATACTTAAGGGAAAAATCCATTAAAAAAATATAACCCTTGTAAACATATATGCACCCAACATAGGAGCACCCAAATATGTAAAAAAAATTTTGAAAGACTTCAGGAAGGATATAGACAGCAACACACTCACAGCAGGGGACTTTAACATCCCATTGTCAACAATGTACAGATCTTTGAACAAAGAAACACCACAGATATTGAGGCATTAAACAACACTCTAGATCAAATGGACTTAACTAATATATATAGAACTTCTCACCACAAAGAAGCAAAATATACATTCTTTTCAAGTGTACATGGAAGATTTTCAAAGATAGACCACATGGTAGGACACAAAACAAGCCTCAACAAATTCAAGAAATTGAAACTGTATCAAGCATCTTCTCAAATCACAATGGCATAAAATTGGAAATCAACCGCAAGGAAAAAACTCAACAACATTCAAACTCATGGAGAATAGATAACATGCTATTAAATAATGAATGGGCTAACAATGGCACCAAGGAAAAAATCAAAAAGTTCCTGTAAGCAAATGATAATGAAAAGGCAACAACCCAAAACCTATGGGATACAGTGAAAGCAATCCTGAGAGAAATTTTCATAGCAATACAGGACTACATAAAAAGGATAGAAGAATCTCTAACAAAAAATTCTAACCATACAGCTACGAAAACTAGAGGAACAACAACAAAAAAAGCCGAGAGTGAGTAGAAGAAACAAATCATCAAGATCAGAGAAGAATTAAATGACATAGAGACTAAATAAACAATTCAAAAGATCCACAAAAGTAGAAGCTGTTTCTTTGAAAAAATAAACATAATCGACAAGCCTTTAACATGGCTCATCAAGAAAAGGAGAGAAAAGATCCAAATAAATAAAATCAGAAATGAAAAAGGAGAAATCACAACCAATACCACAGAAATGAAAAGGATTGTAAGAAATTATTACAAACAACTGTGTCACAAGAAATTTGACAACCTAGACAAAATGGACAAATTTCTGGAAACATATAATCTTCCAAAACTGAATCAAGAAGAATCAGAGAGCCTGAACAGACCAATAAAAACTAGTGAAATTGTTAGGGGAAAAGGGGACAACTGTAATTGAAAAACCAAAAAAAAAAAGAAAAAAAAAAAAAAAAAACTAGTGAAATTGCATCAGTAATCAAAAACCTCCCAGCACACAAAAGCACTGGACTGGATGGCTTCACAGGTGAATTTTACAAAACATATAGAAAAGAACTAACTCCTATCCTTCCCAGACTATTCCAAAAAGTCCAAGAAAAGGGAAAACTCCCAAACTCATTATATGAATCCAGTATTACCCTAATTCCAAAACCAGGTCAAGACATAACAAAGAAAGAACACTACAGGCCAATATCACTAATGAACATAGATGCTAAGATCCTCAACAAAATATTGGCAAACCAGATCCAGCAACATATCAGAAAGATCATACACCACAATTAAGTGGGTTTAATCCCAGTGATGCAAAGATGGTTTAATATTTGCAAATCAATCAACATAATACCCCACATAAACAAAATGAAAGACAAAAACCAGATGATCATACCAATAGATGCAGAAAAAGCATTTGATAAAGTATAACACCCATTTATGATGAAAGCACTCAGCAAAATGGGGATAGAGGGAGCATACCTCAACATAATAAAGGCCATATATGAGAAACCTGAAGCCAACATTATACTCAATAGGCAAAAACTGAAATTATTCCCCCTGAAGTCAGGAACAAGACAAAGATGTCCAGTCTCTCCACTCCTATTCAACAGTCTTGGAAGTCCTAGCCACAGCAATCAGACAAGAAAGAGAAATAAATGGCATTCAAATTATAAAAGAGGCAGTAAAACTGTCATTATTTGCAGATGACATAATAATGTATATAGAAAACCCTATAGACTGCACAAAAAAACTACTCGACCTAATAAGTCAGTTTGACATTTCTGTACACCAACAATAAGGTATCAGAGATAAAAACTAGAAAAAAAAAATCCCTTTACTATAGCAACAAGAAAAATAAGGTAATAGGAATAAACATAACCAAGGAGGTAAAAGACCTGTACTCAGAAAACTGCATAATACTGAAGAACGAAATTAAGGAAGATACAAATAAATGGAAGCATATACAATGTTCATAGATAAGAAAATAAACAACATTAAAATGTCCATACTACCCAAAGCAATTTATAGATTCAATGCAATCCCTATTAAAATACCAATGACATATTTCACAGACCTAGAACAAATACTTCAAAAATTTATATGGAACAAAAAAAAAAAAAAAAAAAAAAAAAAAAGGACCCAGAATAGCCACAGCAATCTTGAGGAAGAAGAACACAGTAGGAAGAATCACAATACCTGATACCAAACTATACTACAAGGCCGTGGTAATCAAAACAGTCTGGTACTGGCATAAGAACAGAAATATAGATCAATGGAACAGAATAGAGAGCCCAGAAATAAACCCAGGTCTATATGGTCAACTAATATTTGACAAAGGGGGAAGGAACATAAAATGGAGTGAAAAGAGCCTCTTCAAAAATTGTGTTGGGAGAACTGGACAGCGACATGCAAAAAAATGAAACTAGACCAACTTACACCATACATGAGAATAAACTTAAGATGGATCAAAGACTTAAACGTAAGCCATGGCACCATAACAGTCCTAGAGGAAAACATAGGCAGGAGAATTTCAGAAATCCCATGTAGCAACATTTTCACTGATATATCTTCTAAGGCAATGGAAATAAAGGAAAGAATAAACAAACAGGACTACATCAAACTAAAGAGTTTCTGCTCAGCAAACGAAAACATCAGCAAGATGAAAATGGAACCAACCGTATGGGAAAAGATATTTGCCAATGATACCTCAGACAAGGGATTGATCTCCAAAATATATAAAAAATGTATACAACTCAATACCAGGAAGACAGACAACCCAATTAAAAAATGGGCAAAGGACCTAAACAAACACTTCTCCAAGAGGACATACAGAGGGAACATAGACATATTAGAGAATGCTCAACATCACTAGTCATCAGAGAGATGCAAATAAAAACCACAATGAGATACCACTTTACACCAATCAGAATGGCCATCATCAACAAATCAAAAAACGTGCTGGCGAGGATGCAGAGAAAAGGAAACTTTGGTGCATTTATGGTGGGAATGCAGTCTGGTGCAACCACCATGGACAAAAGTATGAAATTACCTCAAAAAACTAAAAACGGAACTGCCTTTTGAACCAGCAATTCCATTGCAAGGATTGTATCTGAAGAATCCTGAAACATCAATTTAAAAGAACCTAAGCACCCCTATGTTCATAGCAGCACTATTTACTATAGCCAAGTGCTGGAAACTATTCAAGTGCCTGTCTGTAGGTGAGTGGATTAAAAATCTGTAGTACATTTACACAATGGAGTATTATGTAGCAGAAAGAAAGAAGAAATTTCTACCATTTGCAACAACATGGATGGAACTAAAGATAATTATGCTTAGTGAAATAAGCCTGGCAATGAAAGAAAAATACCTTATGCTATCACCTATTACAGGAGACTAATGAACAACACAAACAAATGAGCAAAATTGAACCAGAGGTATATAAACAAGGAGTAAACTAACAGTGTCAAAAGGAAAGGGGGGAGGGAGATAAGAGGGTAAGAAGGGGAAGGGTCTAGTCAATGAACATGTATAAATGACCCATGGACATGGACAAATTGGTGGAAACTGACTGTGGGAGAAGGGGTGGGCAAGGTGAAGGGAACTAATAGGGGGAAAAGTGGGACAAGTGTAATAGAAAAAGAAACAACAAAACTTTTAGTTGCGGAAAAAAATGAAAGTAAATTAAATTAATAAATGAGCCAGCAACCACCCCCCCCCCAAAAAAAAACTCACGTTTAGGACAGTGAACAAAAGAAAATATAAAGTACGGTAATGCAATTTTAGTGAATATTAGAAGGACAAGACTTTTTTTTCTCATTGTATATTCTTCTTCCTACCTGATCCCTCCAGAGTTTGGCATTCTGAAGAAGTAAGCAATGACATAAGGTTCTTTGCATAAAACTAATAATACCAGTTGTTAATAGAGGCTATGTTGACTATGACTTTGACTGGAATGTCATGCCTAAAGGATACATGCTTGGGCTCTCATTGTTACCAAAAAGCCGTGAGGAACTGGGATTGACTTTCGAAAGTAATAAAAGCCCATGAGAAAAGTCCTGGCACCTTGGTTGGTTGTGTGGTCCAAGACAATCTTTCCAGGGAAGGAACGAAGGTTGCTTTCCTGAAAGATGGCTAGAATGGACCTTAAAGCACAACTGAAAACCTGAAGGACTTGGAAAAGACAGATGTTCACAGGCAAGACTGAATGGCTGGAATGTGGCTCAGCTTCTGTGCCCTGAAGGGCAGACTGAAAGTCACCCTAAAAGGTTTCTTGTGTAAGTTCCAGCAAAACAGACATAAAGATCATATGTGATCATTTTCTGCTCTTGTTGTGTTTATGCAAATGTACAGAATAAATTAAAACTGGACTTAATGCACTCCTTTTAATGACAAGGAGGGTAATCTTAAGGAGAAAAATCGTGATTCAAGGAAAACCACAATGCCCAGGGGTAGTCTATAAAGTAGTGCTGCTATCTTTAAAGTTTATTTTCATTTAAAGTTTGTTTTCATTTGAAAGTTAAACTAGGTCTGTGACATCATCAAAGATGCTTAATTTACAGACAAGAAGAATGTCAAATGCCTTGCAAATGGATGTCTTTCCGATAAGAGAGTCTTGCAGATAGAGAGACTGGTTTGTGAGTTATGTTGTGTAAATTAACATGTGTTCTGTTTTCATAGGGCATAATCCTGTGATCTCATTACCTAAGTGATTGTCTGTACCTATAGGCCTCACTTAATCATGTCTGCATTGTTGCCTCCCAAAACTCAAGGATTTGGCTGAACTAAATTGCTGGGTTGGTGAAGCATGGGGTGTTGTGTGGGCTTCACTTTAAAACTGGTTTCTCTTTTCTATCTTAAAGGTTTTGACAGAAAGGGCTCAGAGGTCTGAGAAGGGGGAAACCTAAAATATTCTCCTCAGCTCAAACTAAGTATAATGGGCAAAGGGGTTTTAGACAGGTATGACATGCCTGGTACACCTTCCTCCAAAGAATCTTTTTTTTCTTTTCCCTAATATGGGACATTGAAAAACTAATCCGTGCCTTTTTTCATCTAGTGGTTATGGATTAAATGATGCCTTTTAACCCTGTTGCCAAAACTGTTGCCCCAAGAATACAACAATGATGCCAGCATGTTAAACCAGGTATGCCATGGTTTGGGAACAGCCAACTGACTTATAGTCTGCAAAATCCTTCCCCATGTGGGAAGGCCACCCTCCTCTCCACACTCCCACTCTTATCAGGGATTTCTGGACTCAAGGGTAGGTAGGACAATGACCATGTCCAGCTTGAAGCAGCTAGAGGAGCACGAGACCTTCGACCATTGTCCTTTATAAGTTTATAAAGGGTCTTAAGTCTGAGAGGAGGGAATTATTATCTTTTATTTTTATAAAAAATCATTAATTTAAAATAAAAGAAGAATATAGGAAAGTGTGAAGCCAAAGAATTTGTATGCACAACCCATGGTTATAAACTAAAAGGGTTGGATTGCTGGGGGAAGAGGGGTATTGGGAGAGTGGAGCAAAGGGTAAAAAAAAAAGTTGGAACTATTGTAACAACATAATCAATAAAATATATAAAAAAGAAAAAAAATTTTAAAGTCTCTTTGAAGTTATCAGAGGGCTGCTGAGCTAAAGAAAAAGAAAGCACCCAGGTTCCACAGAGGATAAAGCTATAGACAAATAGCTTTTTTTCTTACAATATTTGTAACCTAGAGGTATAGGGCAAAATGTTTTTAAAAAATTTATGTATTATCTAGGCAAAGAAATTCTGCAGAATGACAGAGAAACCATGGGAGCCATCACAATTCTTGTGGGAGTGTAGAAACAAAATTGAAAAATTTAGAGGGGAGGGGCACAGATTTTTTTTCTTTTTTTCTTTTTCTTTCTTGACAAGTAATAATCAATTTGCAACATAGAACCAGTTTGCCTCTCAGTACATGTGAATTGTGAGGTTGCCAAGGGTACAAGTCTAAAAAGATGAGTTTAAACCACCCTTGAAAAGCAGATACAATTTTTGAACACTTAAAGTTTTGCTGAGGCAAAAGGTTGTGAGTTAAAGGGCGGCTCTTTCAGATGATAGTTTTGGAAGGCTATACCAGAGGACAGAAGCTAACTAAAATTTCTGTCCACTATCTACTCAGCTAGAAGTCTGGTGGGATTACAGTTACCAGCCAGGCATCATTCCATCTGCCAAGCAGAGCAAAAAGATAAGCCTTCTTAAATGAAAATAACTTCAAGTCAAGTCTCTATAACAGTGATTTTCAACTGGTGTGCCACAAGAATCTTGAAAACATGCAATACCTGACTATTTAGTCAGGGGCACTGACCTCTTTTTCCTTAGATTGTCGAATTAAAAATGATAACAGTCAAAACAAAAATAGCTGTCAGTGTGAATGAATCAAAACTATACCCATTGTTCAGTCATATTGGCAAATAATGTATTTGTTGGTGTGTCATGAAATTTTAATAGTTTATTTGTGCCATGAGATGAAAAAGGTTGAAAACTGCTGCTCTGTAACATTTTATAGACAATGTTTGTCATTCAGTTAAAAAAAAAAATAGTTACCCAGAATGCTAAAATATAATACCAATTGCATTGACCTTGGGAGAACAGAAGATTATTGATTTGTGGCTTTTACTCATTTCTGTATATAAATATCCTCACCATGAGTGATTTTGTAAGTGGAAAATTGTAACAGTAGAGAATTATAATCCACCTCACCATTTTTTTTTGACATTGTTCTGTAAGGGCTGACTCTAATATGTAGCTTGTACATAAACAGCATGCTTGTATAAGTATCCTAGGAACTAACTTCAAATGGTATAGACTCTGACCTTCAGGCGTCTCAGCTCCAGGAGATTTGCTCACCTTCAACCATGGAGTCAGGATGACATGAATCCAGGATGATGTGAAGCCAGGCTGATGCACACCGGACTATCACTTGCCTTGTTGGAATGGACTGTGCTCATCTGCACGTAGAGAGCTTTTCAACCCCCACCCTTGATCTCTTTGTTATGCTCCCCTCTCCCTCCTTTTAAAACCTCTGCCTCCACAGAGACGTGGAGATGCACTTTGAGACATGAGTACACCATTTTCCAGGTTGCCAGCACCTGAAAATAAACTAATTTTCTTTATATAAGCACCTACCTCTTGAGTATTGGCTTTTGTAGTGCCAGACAGCCAGACTTACATTTGGTTACAATTTCACACTATTCATGCAAAGTTATTGAATGCAGAGTTATGAAGAGATGCTTATTTCCTGCTCTGCCAAGTGGTGTGAGCCTGTTCTGGAATATCACTAAATATGAGACAGGAATAGATGTTCAGACCACAGAGTATCCAGATATTGGATCCTGTCGATAAAATATTTAAAACAAATTGGTTAACCATTCAAGAAAATAGGACAATGGGTAAAATGAATAAGATCAAAATTTACTAAACCCTTCTTTAAAAAAATATTCATTCTTCAAATGAATATTCTATATCTGAAAAACACAATGAGCCATGACTGGTGTGCCTCGGTTGGTTGAAGTGTTATTCTGTAACCAAAAGGTTACAAGTTCATTCCTAATCAGAGCACATACCTAGGTTGTGGGTTCCATCCCTGGTCTGGGTGCATACAGGTGCTAACAGATCCATACTTCTCTCTCACATCAATGTTTCTCTCTCTTCCTTCCTCTCTTCCTTCCCCTCTTCCTTCCTCACTTCCTTCCTCTCTAGGAGCAATAAGAAAATGTCTTCAGATGGGGATTAAAAGTATCACACACAAACACACACACAAAATGAGTGAAATTAAAAATATACTATTTATATTTAACACAAAAACAGATTCAGAATAAGATAAAAACATTTAAATCATGTTAATAGAAAATATCCAAATCAAAGCACACAGAGAAAAAAAGACAGAAGCACACAGGAAAAATATAAGGAAAATCCACACAAAGCCAATGGTGAAGGGAAGGAAACTGGGGTTCTAATCAATGTTTTGGAACATAAGGAGGAAAAAAACAGTCAACCAGTACAGAACGAGGAAACAATAATGGAAAAAATGAGGAGAGGCTTAGGAACCTCTGGGACAACTTTAAACATGCCAACATCCAAACCATAGGGGTGCCAGAAGGAGAAGAAGAAGAGCAAGAAATTGAAAACTTGTGTGAGAAAATACTGAAGGAAAACTCCCCGTATTTGGTGAAGGAAATAGACATACAAGTCCAGGAAGCATAGAGCGTTCCAAACAAGCTAGACCCTAAAAGGACCACACCAAGACACATCATAATTTAAATACCAAAGGTTAAAGAGAAAGAAAGAATCTTAAAAGTAGCAAGAAAAAAGCAGAGAGTTACCTACAAAGGGGTGCCTATAAGACTGTCAGCTGATTTCTCAAAAGAAACTTTGCAGGCAAGAAAGAACAAGAAAGAAGTATTCAATGTGATGAAAAGCAAGTATCCACAACCAAGATTACTCTATCCAGCAAAGCTATCATTTAGAATGGAAGGGCAGATCAAGTGCTTCCCAGACAAGGTAAAGCTAAAGGACTTCATCATTACCAAGCTATTATTATATGAAATGTCAAAGGGACTTAAGAAAAAGAAGATCAAAACTATAAACATTAAAATGACAACAAACTCATAACTATCAACAACTGAATCTAAAAAATAAAAAGAAAATCCAACAGAATCATAGGTATTGAGATCATTCGGAAGGTTAACAGCTGGGAGGGGGGAGGAGGAGAATGGGGAAATGGTGCAGGGACTAAGAAGCATAATTGTTTGGTACAAAATAGACAGAGGGAAGTTAAGAATAATATAGGAAAGTGTAAAGCCAAAGAACTTATATGCATGGCCCATGGACATGAACTAAGGAAGATAGGAATGCTGGAGGGAAGTGGGGTACTGGGCAGAAGGGAGCAAAGGGGAAAAATTGAAACTACTATAACAACATAATCAATAAAATATACTTTAAGAAAGTAATAATAAACTATAGACTCAAGGAGTATTTTGGCCTCTACCAAGATAAATAAATATAAAGAATAGCACACAATAGCACATTACAATAAAAATGTAAAGAAAAACAGAAACAAGTCTAAAAGTAGCAGGAGGAAAGAAAACAGAAATATTAATCTTCAAAAAATAACAAAAATAATGACAAATGATTTTTCAACAAAAACAATGAAAGCCAGACATGGAATATTATTTGCTAATATGTTTTAGTTTTTGCTTCTATCTTCATCCATGCCCATGTTCTTATCTGCCATCTAAATCTTGTGAAAAATCTTATTTCTGCTAAGATCTCACTCTGGAGTATCATTTTAATTGCCTCTACAAACAATTCAAACTTGTTACTTCTCGGCGTAAACTAGGTTACCCATTCTCCCAATTTCCTCATATTCTCGAAATTCGCCTCAGCAATAGGCTGGTAGGGCTGCTGTTGAATTCTGAATAAATTTACACTGTCTATGAAGTTTGGCTGTTTAACTGGTAGATGAGTTTTTTATATCTCAGTTTTCCTCATTGCATGTGCTAATCATACTCTATCCTTTTCTGTCACAATCTTGTTAACCATGAGTGGGGACACAAGATATATAACTCTCTCTACCACTAGAATATAAGCCTTTAAGCTTGAGGTTTATTGCTGTTGTGACTAACATTATATACCTAGAACTTAGCACAGTGCCTGTTACATTATTGGTTCTCAGTAAACATTTAAAGAATAATTTAATAATACTTCGTTGCTTCTACATGTATTCCTTGCAATGGAAAAACCTAACCATGTATCAGTTACCTGCAGTTCCCTTCAAATATCATTCTTTCTTTCACCCCAAGCTTTTTTCCCTACCATTTCCTCTCCTTAAAATGCCTCCCATATCTGTTTTCATTTGGCTTAGACTTGTTCATTCTCTAAACGTAATTCAGTTTGTACCCTTTCCTTGAGGCCTGCTTCAGCTCTGCAAGTCTGGGGTAAGTGGCTCTCTTTCCAATTTTAGAAATAGTTTCACGATGACAAGTATCAGCCCATCTTTTCTCTATCATAAATCATTGCCTATGTGATTGTAAGTATATTATAGTAGAAACCACTTTTATTATGTGTAGGGTAAATAATTCATAGCCAATTGTTGAATAATGAAGATAAATGGCAAATCCTGGCTTGGATTCAGAGGATCTAATTTGAAAATTCTTTCCACTGAACAACAAAGGCTAAGTGTTTCAAAGATCAAATGTCTCCATAAATATTATCTCTTAAAATTTATGTTACTACTTTGATTAGTAATTTAATAGATTTATTAATTCATTTATTCATATCACAATATAGAGCTATTGAAGCTCTAGAGCCTAAAAGACATTGCATAGGTTCTGAGGGGGAAAAAAGTTGAAGAAAGATATGCTTACTTATCATAAGAGGTGCTGACCTGTAAACAAATATAATAAAGTATAGCAACAGAAGTATGTGTCAGCTAGAATGCTAACACTGATGAGGAAATATTCAGTTTCACCAGGAAGGAGAATTAAATAGGGACTTTGGGGGAGAAGCAAAGATAAATTTGAGTGTCAGGAATTTGTTGTTTTCCAAAGAAGAAAGACAAGAACTTATATGCATAGAAATTATATGCCTAAAGTAGTAGAAAACTACCAAATTAGAAAATTATGTTGATCTCAATATTGTCAGAATATTGCATGTAACAAACATGTGAATATGTAGCAAAGCTCAGAAGAGACTAGTCTTGGGGCCATTTGTTATGCCATGTTAAGAGTTTTTACTTTTCTGTGCAGGTAGGTAATAAGAAGCTTTTGCTAGGTTTTAAGTAAGTTAAGGATATCACTGGTGCAAAAAGAACCTTTGAACAATTTATACACTTTGGAGGGCAAAGACTAAATGGAAAGACCAATTTAGAAGCACTTATAAGGATAATGGAGGAAAGAACTGAAGCAAGAGCAGTGAGTATGGAAAGGATGGTTTGGATTTGAGGGGGAAAAATAGATAACAGAATTAAGCAAGGTAGAGTTGCCTATTACATACCAGTAGTAGGGATACGTAAGTGTGGATAACAACCAATTTCTAATTTAGATAGCTCGCATCATAGTGGTACCATTAACAGCAATAAGTATATCATGAGGTGAAATAGGCAAATCTTATTTTTATGTAAGGATATCAGATAGGATTAATGAGTGGATAACTATCATAATTCCATAATATTTTTGTAGCTAAGAAGTTAGGCTCTTGTGGTTTTTTCCTGTGATTTTTTTTTTTTTTTGAGCTTTAAAGAGAAAATAAAAATAAAAGTGATTTGTTGTTAGATTCGATCAATATCACCATTGTTCTTCTTGGGATGCAAGTAGAAATGTATAGCTTGGCAAAGGTATCCTGGCAAAATGAGTAAGTGTGGTAAAAGAGCCAATATTCACAAACTTGTGGTTGTAGATATCTGTTCTTGTCTCTCCATTTTGAATTTTCCTATATGAAACTCACTGATAAATATTTCACAAGAATATAGTTGTATTTGCCATAAAATAGTCCCAGACAAAAAGGAGAAATAGAAATAGTAACTTCACAGAAATATTAGTTTGTTTTCCCTAAGGGGTAATAAGATGGCTGTTCGCATCTGAAGATGAGATCCTTCATCTTCCTTCCACTCTCCCTCCCTCTCTTTCTCCCTTCCACTCACCCTCACCCTCTCTTTTTCCTTCTTTCTTTCTCAAAGGTTTTATATATTTTTTTCTTATTGTGCTTTTATGTAAAAGTTAATAAGTAAACTGATAACTACAAATGAAATTAGAAAGCCAACCAAGTTAATATTATTGATGAACTTTGAGGAGTAATAATACCAAACACTGTTAAAGAATTTAATATCATAAGCTCTTATTCTTTAAGCATGAATGCAAATTTTTCTTTGCATGTAGGTTGCTAAGCAACAGCCTGAAAATGTTTTTGTTGACCATAAATATAATTCTGTGTGGTCCCAAAAGTATAGATATTTTTTCTAATCATTCTTGTCTATCATATTATATTAACAAGCTATGCATTTAAAATGACAATGATCTGTATAAATGAAAATGCTGTGTATAATATGCAAATACTTCATATACAGTTCCATTTTTTCTAGTCAAAAACTATGATGACAGAACAATTGTAATTAAAAGTAAAATATAGAATATATAATTCATTTGAAATAGGACTAGTAAAAATGCATTAATGTATGTAGAAAACAATCATAAATAAATATTAAAAGAACTCTCACACCACAGGGTAATGTAGGAATTACACTAGTCCTTAATTTGTTCACAAATTAGAAAATACTGCATACTATTTGTACTCACCAAAATATTTTATTTCATCATTTATTGTGATTAATACTTTAATATCTATGTCATAATACCAATACGTGAATTACATGAGGTGGGGACCAGAGCCATAATAGAAAAATATATACATCCTTCCCAGAGAAATAGAAAAAGAGAATTAAAGCCATTTATTACATGATAAGATATAAGATCACCAGATCAAAAGTTCAGGGTTACTCATTACAGCAGTGGGATCTAGGGAGATTATATGAAAGATAAATTTCACAGCTTTATAGGTGAACTATATTTGATGCTCTTGTGTTATCTCAGGATTAAGAAAAGTGATGCACATGTTTTTTTCCCCGCTATAATTTGTTATCTTGATAAATAGAACTCTCCCCTATGGAAACATAAGAAATAAAGTCATTCTTATTTCACTCACCATTTCTGAAGTTCAAGTCATGAAATCTGGCTTAGGAATTTAGTCTTACATGTTTCTTGACCAAGGTAGACATTTCTTCTCATTCCAAATTTTGAATATAATATATTATTATTATGACATGTTTCTTAAAAGAATGGCTCCAGAAATTATGTCATCACAGGTACAAGTTCATTTAAGTATCACAGTAAGTAACATTTCTAAGATTTCTCTAATTCCTAGTAATATGTTTTATAAGTAGGATAAAAAATATAGGTGGTTTATCATTTGTTTAGACAAATAATACTGGGTAAAACATAATAGTTACATAGACAGATACACACAAAACCCAGACACATTAAGTAAATTTTTAAAAAGTCCATGTTTACACTACTTAACTGAAGTGGAATATCTAGTACATATATTGCAAGAGATAATAGTAATAGAGAACTTGTAACAAAGTATAACCTTCCAGCTTTATTTTGTATTAATTTTTATTTAAAATATATTTGTTTTATTTGTTGTTTTTTATTTTTATACAAATTGTCTATTATATGATGTAATTCTAAGCTTTTCTCTTTCTACCTACGTATTCCATAATGGTACCCCATCAATAAAGCAGGGAGTTGGAGCTCTAGGGTGAGGCTACCTGGGTGAGAATTTGCTATTTCCAGCCTGGATACACTTTCTCTATCTCTCTGTGCTTCTTTTACCTTAACTGGATAGTGGGTATAATTACATATTATAAGACTATTGTAATTACAGGATGTAATAGCCTATGCAAAAGGACAGAGGACTGTAACAGTTGTATAATAAATGTGATCTATTATTTAAATTATCATCCACAATAGTAGACATTATTAATTATAGGTACTTAATTGGGATCAAAACTTTGAAAAAGTAAAGAAGCTGTGTCAGTCAGGATGAGTGCACAGTCTGGAAAAACCTTAAACAGAGATGTTTCAGTATTTCACCTAACAAAGAACCTAGCTTATAAGTGTTTTCAGCTTTGATGCAATAACTCGGTTAATAATAAGGCTCTTACTGTCATTCTAATAAATTATGTTAGTTTTTTGTTTTTAGGTTTGTCACCTCATGGCCTAAAGATAGCTGCCCAACCTCTGTCACATTTTCCAAAATAACACATTTAAAACAACAACAACAAAGTATTTTCTTTCTCTCTCTTTTAATTTGCTAATGAGATTTCTTAAAATTCTACTCATTAGACTTTTTATAACTCATGGATCAGAATTAGGTCATACTCACACTCCTAACCAGTAAACTAGTAGAGAATATAGAATTATCATGTTTTATTTAGACCAATGATAACTAATACGTAGGATGAGAGAAGAGACTTCTCTTAACTCAGCATATTGTGGCTCAAACAAAATTTGGGTTTAGTGAACTAAGGAAGACAAATTGTTAGCCAATAAATAGTGTCTGACACCAGCAATGCATAATTCACTACTGTGATTTAACTGGCACTTGTTGAATAGGAAGTGGGCAGAGGAACAGTTAGCATTTTGCAATGAGCAGATTCTACAGGAGAGTTGAATGCAAATTATTTGGTCAATGTAATATCAACTAAATTTCTGTGTTACTTTCATTTGTAGATTATCAAGATTTAATGCTTTTACATCTAATTTTAATTTCACATTCATTGTAATCAATGTGTAAATATAGTTTGTAATAGCTGTCTTTTAAGTAAATAAAGAGCTACAGATTTTACAATAAAATAATGAGTTAAAAATCCATAAAATTTAAAAAAATGTTTAAGGTGCTCTATATGTTTAACATGTAGAAAAAGATTAATCATTTAGAACTGAATATATGAATTTCCAAGAAGACAATTTTAATAATGCTAAGTCTATGCATGTTACTAAATAAAAGCTTTAAGAACTTTTGCTGATAGGTCAAATTCATTACTGTGATCATGTTTAAAACATCCAAAGATGTTGAATAGATTAAATTAACATGCAATACAGTAGAGAAGCACAGAGGTGCATGCCTAAATGCAAGCTATTCCTTTTGCTTAAATAAAATTTCTAATGCTGTAGAACCACAGATGATCACAAGAGTAAATTTTACATTTCTGCTTAATATTAAAAAGTTTGCATGAAATGAAGCTGCTTTCCTGATTCATATCAATTTGTAAAGGTAGTCAATTCAGTTTGCTACACAAAATATATACTTATGAAGCATAACAAAATTTAATTCACTGATAAAATCAATTTGAATTAAAATCAAAGATAATCTTCATATCAGCCTTTACGTGTAGCATGATGATGAAAAATAAACCAACACATATAGTGAACACCTATTCTGACTAGCTGCATTTTTATTTGATAGAAATTATCTTCTACGAGGAAGATAAAGTATATAGAAATGTCACATTACTTACTTCTTGTACTTATTAAAGCTATACCAGAGGGGGAAAAAACTATTCAGATTTTTTTGAGTCATAGAGAATGGAAGTGCATGATGATAGTTTAAAAATGCATCTGAAATATATAAAAACATTCCAATTCCAACAGAATTCTTCTAAACAACTGTTGAAAGTTACTAAAAGTACCTCCTTTCTGTTGATTATATTAAATTTGATATATAATGAGAATTGTTTTATAAGGTATATAATTTGATGATTTTGAGCAAGGAAATGATCTGAACTAATGTATAATTGTAAATCAATCAATCAATCAATCAATCACTCTGGCTTCTAGTTAAGAACAAAATGTATGAGGGCTGGGACATAGTCTAGGATACCAGATAAGAGGTTCTAGAATAATCCAATAACAAGATGGTGCTTCTTGCCTTGCAATATCAGTGGAATTGCTTTTGAAAATGGTAATATTCTGATTGTGTTTTGAAGTTAAGAAGGTGAGAAATAAAGGTGTCTCCAAGTGCTTTAGCCTAAGCAACAGGAAACATGGGAGAAAGAGAATTTGGGGCTGAGGATACAATTCAGGGTTGTCTAGTAGTAGAGATAGTGATGGTTCAAGGAGAATTCTAGTTAGGATATATAAATTGTGAAGTCATCACTTTATAAATGGTAACTACAATCATAATTATGTCCTTTTAAATATATGATTCATTCTGAATTTTTATTCTCTATAGGTATCTGAGAGTATGGATTCACACTTATTCATTTCATAATTCAATACTACTTTATGTATTTATTTTGTTCAAATTCTGTCAGCTGTGGCCACTGGCAATTCTTTCATTTGGCTCCTGTGCCCTTCTGAAATAGCCCCTTCTTGTTCCTTTAAACATTTTATTTTATTTTCTATCCCTTTCTGTTCTGTTCTCTCTTTTTCTTTGTGTGCACTTCCTAACTTTTTGACACTGATATACTCTAGACTCATCTTGCATATTTCCTTCCTTAGTACTAGAATCAGCTATTTTTTCAAAGATCGGAAAATTCAATTCGGAGCTAAGATCTGGGTGCTAGGCATGGTCATTGCTATTGGTGTACATTAGTGCTAGATCATCTCAGCTGAAAGGAGATGGAAATATATGAATGTATACTAACCTGTATAAGTGGGCATGCACACACATTACCATGTATATTGACTTTATACTAAAAATAAATTCATGCTAATGTTGCCAATACTAATTTATTAACATGTGAATAATTCTAGCCTCCCACTCTTCTTATCTATAAATTTTACCTCCAATTTTGAGAAACTTGACTCCTAGCATCACCATTTATGTACCCAATTAATTCTAATATGTGTATCAGTTCAGAATTATTACCCCAGACCACTGTGTGAAACAAGTTTCTCAACCACAGGATGCTTGTATACTTACTTGTTTGGTCTTCTTTTGTTTGCAAAATAATTAAATAAAATCTACTTACTTGAAAATTATTTAAGTCAGTGAAGTTGTTTCATATATTTGTAACATAGTTTTATTGATTTATCACAGTCTTCATTCCATCCTGAGAATATATATGTATATAATATTATAATTTGTATACATGGAGATATGCTATGCTATTTCTGCTATAAAGTCATGTAGCTTTTGAAAAATGCATAGTGCCATGTATCTATCACTGCGTATTCTGTTATACAAAATAGTTTCATTAATGGTGTTATTCAGATTATATTTTGAAGCTACAAGCAATAAAATTTGCAGCTATAGTGAATATGCAATATAATAGAGATGAGAAATATGAAATGGCTCTAAATATTTTAGCCTAAGCAACAGGAAGCATGGGAGGAAGAGCATCTGGGTTGGGGAATCATAGTAGAGGTGTCTAGTAGTGAAGAAAGTGTGCATATCATCTGTACATAACCCAATCACCATCCTTCCCTCCTTTAGCCACAAACTTGGTGACTCCTGATTTTTTTACCATGTCTATAGTTTTACCTCTCCAAAATGTCACATTATTAAAATCATACAGTATTTAGTCTTTTCTCATGCACTTTTTACTTCACAATATTCATTTAATATTTATGCCTGTCATTTGGTGGATTGATAGATATTTCTTTTTATTGCTGAATAATATTCTATTTTATAGTGATGTCACAGTTTATTTATCCATTCACCTGTTGAAAGGCATGCTGATCAGTTCCTGTTTTTGGCAATTATGAATAAAATTGCTATAAAATTCCTGTGCAGTTCATTTTGTTAAAGTTAAATTTTCAAAAATAATTACGTAAATACCTAAAAATGCAATTGCTAGATCATATGGCAGGACTATGTATGAGGGAGACCCCTAAAAAAGTGGATTTATCTTCGGCAGGGCAGGTTCCTTGTAGTACAGGCTCCCTCCTGCTTACTCCCTTCACATTTTTCATTCAGTGTACCAGCTGGCATTGTTGTGAGAGGCTGTGTGGGCTTCAGTTAATTTTTTTTAAAGACTCTTTCAATGCAGTCATGATGGGTGATTTATGAACTCACCTGCCCACATCAAACTGAGTGTTCTGCAATTTTTGACCAAAAACAGCATGATCCCCATGCTCCACCTTCCCTATTCACCTGATATCACCCCAAATTACTTCTTTTTCTTTGTTTCTCTGGATGAAAAAATGTCCTCAAAGGGAAATTTTTTGCCATTGTGGAAGAAATGAAACAAAAAATGGCAGGAGCACTAAAAGGCATCAAAACTGATGAGTTCAAAAACTGTTTTGAACCCTGGCTGGTGTGGCTCAGTGGATTGAGTACTGGCTTGCAAGTTGGAAAGTTTCTGGTTCAATTCCTGGTCAGTATACACACCTGGGTCGCTGGCCAGATCCCCAGGTGTGGTCATGCAAGAGGCAATAGATTGATATATCTCTGGCACATCGATGTTTTTCTCCCTCTCTTTCTTCCTCCCTCCCCTCTCTCTAAAAATAAATAAAAATAAAATATTAAAAAAAAACTAGTTTGAGCAGTGAGAAAAACATCTCTCTATAACTGTATTGCATCAAATGGAGAGTACTTTGAAGGTGACTTAACTTTCGTTCGTTCGGCAGCCGTCCGTCTCGAGAGACGATGGTGTAGCTTCTTAAGAGTCTATCTGCACCGCCGAGAATGGCTGTGCAGTCCGACTCGGGAGTGACACGGTATCTGTCTCCTCCCGTGTTGAATTGACATCTTGCGATGACGCTGGAGTGTCCTCTCCAGTGGAGCTGAAGCTACAGAGCCTGGGCAGGGTGATATGGAGGGTCTGCTGTTGCCCATGCAGCGGACCCCCCCTCTCTTCGCAGCTGAAGGGTCCAAGGGAAAGACGGAGTCAATACAGCTTGGCTTCAGGTGCGCCGCAGGAGTTGCCGGTGTTGACTACAACGTCAGACCGCCTTAGGGACTCCAGCTCCGGATTTTCTGTCGGGGTTTACTCCCTTAGCCTTTCCCCTGAAGAGGTATGCCGCAAGGCAGCGGAGGTTTTTTGGAGTCAGAGTTTTCCTTCTCTGCGACTTAATTTTAAACATGTAATAATAAGTACACAATTTTTTATAAATTAATTCTGTTTTGTTTTTTTAGGTCCCTCCATCATGTACCTTTTCAAGAAGCTACCAAATTGTTTTTCCAAGTGTCTGTATCTTCTGGCACTTCAACCAGTAATAAATGGCATTTCCTGTTATGAATCTTTGCTAGCAGTTGTTATTATCATTTTTTTCCCCTCTGGACTTTAGCTTTGTAGTAAGTATGTAGTGGTATTTCTGTGTGGTTTTAATTTGAAAATTGTAATGAAAATTATATTGACTGGTGTTTTTTGTGTTTATTTGACATCTGTATATTTCCTTTGATGAGGTATCTGTTCTAATATTTTTCTCACTTTTAAAATGGGTTTTTTTTTTGTCAACTTTGTATATATCTGTTGGCTCTTTGTATGCCTTCCTGAGAGAAGTATCTGTTCTGATCCCCTACCCAATTTTTTAATTGAATTATTTGTTTGTTTGGTGTTGAGTTGCATGAGTTCTTTACATATTTTGGATATTTATCCCTTGTTGAAGCTGCTGTTAACAAATATCATCTCTCATTTCATTGCTTGCTTTTTGCTTTTGTGATGGTTACTTTTACTGTACAGAAACTTTTTAGCTTAAAATAGTCTTATTCATTTATTTTGGCCTTTACTTCCATAGGCTTTGGTGTCAAATTCATAAAATTTTCTCCAAGATCAGTGTCCATAAATTTAGTATCTATGTTTTCTTCTTAAAATTTTTTTAGGTCTATACAGATAATATGTAATATAATTGTATACTTTAAACCTACATAATTTTTTTAGCCAATGTCACCCCAATAAATTTAATTAAAAAAAAAAAAAACAGGAGGTAAGAAAATATTTACAGGTATAAGAATGTATTTGTTTTTCCAGGAATAAAATTTTCTTTCCAAATAAATAAATAAATAAATACAAATTATTTCTTTTCAAATAAATAAATAACTACAAAGAGGTGTTAGAACTTTTACATAGTTTTTTTAAAAAACATGTTATATGTGTTCTATTTCTAATGTGTTATATGGCCTCTAATGTTCTGAATTAAATGTCACAAACTTGGACAATTTGAGTCAGTTTTGCTAAAAGAATATCTGTGTTATACATTGCCAAATATGTATCTGTATATAAACTTATTTTTAATTGCATTTATTAAAGCTTTATATTTATAAACAATTCTATGATTTTAAAATTTTTATTAAAATGTATTCGATGGAACACTTCCGGCCAAGATGGAGGCTTAGACGGACACGCTAGGTCTCCCTCTACAACTAGAGAGGAATACAACTACTTCAAAACAAAGGATAACTAGAAATTCCAGAAAATAAAACTACACGGAAGCCCAACATATGAAGTTATAAACCAGCGGTGCCATTTGGGCAGGTAAGAGTTAAAGAGGGCGGCGCTGTTTGCGGTCGCACCTGGGACAGCGGCGGGGAGAACAACCCCGGCTGCAGTCGAACCCCTGGCAACGCGAGACCCCAACGCTGGGGAAAGCAGCCACCACATAGCCTTGAACAGTGAGGCCCAGGGGGGCGGGAGGACGGATCCTGGTCTCCTAGCGGAATAACTGTGTGAATCCATCTTGGACCCCCGCCCCCAAAGAAAGCGCCACAGGGCTGCGAAATAGGTCGCGGACAGGCACCGGTCGGTCGCAGGATTGTGACCTCAAAGGGCCACGCAAAAAGTTGCGGATTGCCGCCGGTCGCTGGGTCGTGGCGAGTACACAGGCACTGCCCCCTACAGCCGGCCCAAGAAAACAAAACGCATCTGTCAAAATGAGGCAGACAACTATAGAAATCCCGGTTGCGCAGCTCACCAGGCAACAGATGAGGAATCTGACAGATGAACAAATAAGAAACCTGTCAGAGGCTCAGTTCAGGGCCATTGTTATCAGGTGGCTTACAGAATTAACAAAAGATCTGGAAAAAGATGAGAAAGAAGCGAAAAACACTCATAACGAAAGGAACAAAACCACATACGAGACAGATTGTGAGGAAAAAAAATCCAGAGTTCATCTCAACAAACCAGAATATAGAGAAGGAACGGGAAGCAATGATGAGAGGATCAGAAACCTCTGGGACAGCTATAAAAGGCCCAACGTAAGAATCATTGGCTTGCCAGAGAACGAAGAAGACGAACTAGAACTTGAAAAATTGAGTGAAAATATAATAAAGGAGAACTTCCCAGACTTGGGGAAGGGAATAGACTTGCAGGTCCAGGAAGCAAGGAGAGTTCCCAAGAGACTGGACCCAGGGAGAACCACTCCAAGACACATTATAATCAAAATGTCAAAAATTAAAGATAAAGAGAGAATCTTAAAAGCAGCAAGAGAGAAGAAAAGAATTATGTACAAAGGGGTCCCAATTAGACTATCAGCTGACTTCTCAAGGGAGACCCTACAGGCAAGAAGGGACTGGCAAGAAATATTCAAAGTAATGAAAATCCAAAACCTACAACCACGAATACTCTATCCAGCGAAATTGTCATTCAGAATAGAAGGGCAGAGAAAGTGTTTCCAGGACAAAATAAAACTGAAAGAGTTCATTAGATCCAAACCACTGTTATATGAGATGTTAAAGGGACTGGTTTAAAAAACAGAAGCTAGGGAGATGAAACAAAGGCAAACGAAACAGGCAACGAGAGTGGAAAAGGAACTGTGGGTACGGGAAGCATATTGGGGGGAGGTCAACAGGGAGGGGGAGTGGGGAGAGGGAGGGAGATGATATAGGAATTGGGGATCATGGTAGGAGGGAATGGAATAGACGGAGAGAGGTTGGGAGGAACTGTATGCACAACTAATGGACATAATCTAAAAGGGGGGGACAACTGGAGGGAGGGGGGCCACCGGGTGGAGGCGAGCAGAGGGAAGGGAAATTGGCACAAATGTAATATTTTAATCAATAAAACACATTTAAAAAATGTATTCGATGTATAAAAATGGGTTGTCTTCTTATTTTTGTGTTTTAAGGGTTCTTTGTATATTTTGGAGAAAAATTCTTTATCAGATATATGTAGAAAATATTTTATCCTAGTTTGTGGCCTGTAAATTTTTTCTTTTTTTAAATTTTAATCTTTATTGTTTTTTTTAATTACAATTGTCCTACTTTTTGCCTCATTGCTACCCCCAACCCAGTCCACCCCTTCTCCCACAGTCCATCCTGATACATTTTTTCTTAACGTTGTCTTTTACAGTGAAGAAGTTGAAATGTGGGAATCCAAGAACCTTTCATTTTATCCAGTCTCTGCCCCTTTCTGGCAGTGTTTCTTCTGGTTTAGCATTCCCAGAAACCTTGTAGGTCTCCCATGCCTCTCAGTAGGGTCTGCACCATTAGAAAAGAGTCCTCTACATGTGTTTCCTGGATAAACCTGTTTCCAATCCTGGCTTCTGCTAAGAGGGTGAATTTTAACCCCGCATTACATACCTAATATTTTCAGTAAAATGTTTTCCGTCCACATTCTTGGTCCATTCTCCATAGCATGCTTGTCAAAGTTGGATTTCCTAATTTTAGTTTCCTTTGAAATTGGGATAGGCTGCCAGTTTCCCAAATCATCAAATATTTTTTTTCATTTTTGCTTAGCAATTTCTTCTTCAAATTATCTCCATCCTCTCACATTTTACTGTGAGCAAAGGGAGAAACTAGGCTGCAGCTTTGATGTTTTGCCTGAAAATCTCCTCAGCTAATTTCATTCATTTACAAATTCTGCTTTTCAATCAACAATACTATAAATTCAACCTAGGTCATTGGTGCTTTATAACTAGAACTGCAATTCCTCCAGTCTCCAATAATATGTTCCCCATTTCCACCTAAACTTTCACGAATCACCTTCGTATCCATATTTCTACCAATCATTTCTTCAAGGCAATCCAAGGTTTTTCTATTGTGTGCATCTGAATTGTTCCAGCCTCTACTTATTGTTCAAGTCCAAAGCTACTTCCAGATTTGCAGGTATTTGTTACAGCAGCACTTCACTTTCCAATAGCAGAATTTGTGTTAGTTTTCTAGGGCGGTCATTACAAATTACCACAGACTTGGTGGCTTAGTACAATAAACATCCATTTTCTCGCAGTTTTGGAGGTTTGAAGTCCAAAATCAAGGTTTCAGCAGAGCCGATTATTTCTGGAGGCTCTGTGAGACAATCTGTCTCCCTCCTAGATTCTGGTGGCTATCAGCAAGTCCTGTTTTCCCTTGGCTTGTACATAATACCACTTCAGTCTCTGCCTCCTTTTACTTATAAGAACACAAATAATTGACTATAGGCCCCACACTTAATCCTGGGATCCTATTTCAACATCCGTTTTAAAAAATATTTTCACTGAATTTAGTGGATAATACTAGCTAGCAAAATTACACAGGTTTCTGGTGAGCCGCTCCACAACACATCATCTGTATTTTGTACTGTTTGCTCACCGCCCAAAGTCAATCTCCTTCTGTCATTGTTTATCCCCCCTTTACCCTCTTCTACTTCATCCTAACCCCTTCTCCCTCTGATAATCAACATGCTGCTGTCTGTGTCTATGACTTCTACTTTTTTTTTGCTTAATACCTTTACATTTTTCACTCACCATCCCTGAACCCTGTCCCATCTAACAGTTCTCAGTCTGTTTTCCATAATTTTTTTTATTGTTTACTTATTTTGTTCATTAGATTTCACATATAAATGAAATTATATGGTACTTGCCATTCTCTGACTGGCTTATTTCACTTAGTATAAGAACATCCAGGTCCACTCATGCTGTCACAAAGGTAAGATTTTCTTCTTATACAGCCAAGTAGTTTTCCATTGTGTAAATGTACCACAGCTTTTTTTATCCACTAATATACTGATGGATACTTGGGCTACTTCTAAATTTTGTCTATTATAAATATGCTACCATGAACATAAGGGTGCATATATACTTTTAAATTAGTGTTTCTGGTTTCTTTGGATATATTCCCAGAAGTGGCATTGCTGAGTCATAAGGCAATAATTCAGTTTTTAATTTTTTTGAGGAAACTAAATTCTCCTTTCCACAGTGGCTGCATGAGTCTGTGTTCCCACCAACAGAATACGATAGTTCCCTTATCTTCACACTCTAGCCAACACTTTTTTTGTTGATTTATTGATGGTAGCCATTCTCACAGGTATGAGATGATATTTCATTGTGGTTTTAATTTGCATTTCTCTGATGATTAGTGATGTTGAGCATCTTTTCATAAATCTACTGGCCATCTGTATGTCCTCTTTGCAGAAGTGTCTATTCAGGTCCTTCACCTATTTTTTTTTTTAATTAAAACTTTCTTTTTGGTGTTGAATTGTATAAGTTCTTTATGACTTTTGGATATTAACCTCTTATTAGACTTATCATTGGCAAATATGTTCTCACATTCAGTAGGTTGTCTTTTCATTTTTTTTGATGGTTTTCTTTGCTGTGCAAAACATTTTTAGCTTGAGGTAGTCCCATTTGTTGATTTTTTCTTTTGTTTCCCTTACCTGAGGACATATATCAGAAAACATATTGCTATGACAAATGTCCAAGATTTTACTACCTATGTTTTTTCTAGGATTTTTATGGTTTCTAGAATTATAATTAAGTCTTTAATCCATTTTGTGTTTGTTCTTGTATACGGTACAAGAGGTTGGTCTTCATTTTTTGCTCATATCTGTCCAATTTCCCCAGCAACATTTTTTGAATATATTATCTTTACACTTTTGCAAGTTCTTTCCTTCTGTGTTAAATATTAATTTACCATAATGGTGTGGGTTTATTTCTGGGCTGTCTATTCTGTTCCATTGATCTATATTCCTCTTTTTATGCCAGTATCATGCTGTTTTGATTCTATGGCCTTGAAGTATAGTTTGATGTCAGGTAGTTTTTTCTCCAACTTTGTTCTTCTTTCTCAAGATTGCTGTAGCTATTTGGGGTATTTTGTGGTCCCATTTAAATTTTTAGAATATATGTTCTAGTTTTGTGAAGTAGCCCTTTGGTATCATTATAGAAACTGTGTTGAATCTATAGATTGCTTTGGATGGAGTGGGGTTTCAAGGAGTTGCCAGATGAAGCCAGCAGAATTTATCAGACCCAAACAAACCAATATTTGGCTTTACGAAGTGAGGGTTCTGCACCTATGGGGCATATGAAGGATAAATGGCCACCATCCTAGAGCCACACAACTTAGTCTGTCCAAGATTCTGCCAGGATGAGCTCAATAGTGCGGGACCACCAGGAATCAGGAGTGGGGCTGGCTAGTGAACCTTCTTGAGGGGGAGGTGCAGTTAAGGCTTGGGGGAAGGTGGGAGGAGTGATCCTTGTCCCGGAGCCACACAACTCTGTCTGAGATTCTGCCCAGACCTTGGCAGAGCAAGGCCACTAAGAGTCAAGAGATTGGGGCCACAAGAAGCTTAGATGATGGGGCTATAGGATCTCCCATGAAGGGAGGTGCCACTTAGATTCACAGAGAGTGGGAGGAATGGCCTCTGCCTCAAAGCCACAGCACTCAGTCATTGACACCTCTTGAGTCTGCCCAGACCTCTACACCCAGCAGACTCCTTAGCAGGGTGCAAGCTCACAGGGTGGAGCAAGAATGCGTCTAAAGTAGGGGACTCTTCCTCGTCACAGGCTGATGCTGTGTGGAGGGGAGGGCTTTACCCATGGAAGATGGTGTCTACAATAAGGGAGAAGGACTCAGTTCTCTCCCTGGAGGTGCACACCCCAGATTCTCCTTAATTGACTCCAGTCTACTCTCTCCTCCCTCCTCTGGAGGCCAGGGTGAGTGGCTGTGAATGAGATATTGTGTGTTTGTCATTTAGAAGGGTGTGTGTTTTTCTAGAAGACTCCTATCTCCCCTTGGTTGACAGATTCCCCAACGGCTTTTCACAGGCAGATGTTATGTGGCCACCTCTTCCTGGCTCAGGTGCTCTGGACTAGGGGAGCCTGATTTGGGATTGAGACCCCACACTTGTCATTGGGAATGTTTGTAATATCGACCTTGTCCATCACCCTTTTGGATCCTTTAACATCTTTAATGACATCAAAAAATATCCTATTTTCAAATAAAGATTTGGACATACCATTTGGGGCCATACTATTATTTTTTACTGTTTTATTTATTTTATTTTATTTCATTTTTTACTAAAATTTTTATTTTTCAGTTACAGTTGATATAACATATTATGTTAGTTTGAACTATAAAGCCCAGTGACTGGAAATTGTATAACTTGCTAAGTTATCACCCCAATAAATCTAGTAACTATCTGCCACCATGTATCATTATTACAATATTATTGATATGCTGTACTTTATATCCCCATGACTATTCTGTAACTACCAATTTATACTTCTGAATTCATTCACCTTTTTATGCATTTTCCCAATTCCCTCATCTTAAGGAAGACCCTTTAACACAGGGGTTCCCAATCCCCAGGCTGTGGATCGATATTGGTCCATGTCTGTTGGCTATTGAGAGAAGCTCTTCACAGGGAAATGTCAGAAATGTTAGGGTCCCATCCCATCTACTCAGACACACTTAAACTGCTTCTTGTGTCACATCTGAAAACAATTCATACAGTAGAGTGTGGACACATGAAGATATGAATAATTGGGAACCATATTATAATCTACCACAGAAATATCATTAAAGTTATGGTAATTGTTTATTTGCCATAAATTTATTTTAATTTAGTTCACTAAGCAATTAGTACTGCCTTGGGAATAACAAAACATAATTTTAAAGAATATAAATGAGGACTCAAACACATAAATCTATTATGATATAAAACATTATATATAAATTACCAATTTATCAGTGGAAATATTATGTTCTCATTTATGTAAACTTCTTTAATCTTTAGACACTAATTTACCTCAATTTCTTTCTAATACATACGCACAAATAGAAGAATCTCAATGCCACTTGCAAAGAGATAAAACACAGATTTTAAAACTAATTTACTCACAGTTATAGATCTTACCTTGAAACCAATTTCCACCATGGGCACTCTTTTAAGGAAAGTCAGTGAAGACAGAGATTGTCTTATTTTTGCTAAATCTCTTTCACATTCACATTTTTTATAAAGTATGCTCTTACTCTTGTTTAATTGCTCTTTATCTTCTACCACTTACCCACAAAGTATCCTTCTACTTTTTCTCTTTTTTTTTTTACAGCTCTTATTATGTGTTAGACAAATATATATATATTTTTCAGGCATGTAACATAGTGATAAGACACATGTAACTTAGGAAATGATCCTTCTGATAATTTAGTAACTATCTGACATCATACATAGTTACTACAATATTTTTTACTATATTCTCCATGCTATAGTTTACATCCCTTTAACTATTTTATAACTTTTTACTCCCTTCACCTTTTCAATCCAACTCCTACACCTGTCTAATGCCCACCAATAGATGATTGGATAAAAAAGATGTAGTACATAAATACAATTGAATATTGCTAGGCTATAAAAAAGAATAAAACACTTTCTCTGAAAAGAGTCATGGCTAACTTTTACTATCTTTATCTATTCCTCTTTTCTAGCATTTCAATGATGGACTGGTGCCTACCACTGGAAAACAGAGTACAGATGACATGAAGGACATGTGACCCCAAGCTTCTACATTATTACTGTCTATATCTCTTATTTTCCCAGGAGCAGATGACAGAGCTATTCTGGGAGTAGTCATGAAAGTTTACTATCTGTTTCTATTTTACAATTTCCACGGAATATAATGTTTAGTCATCTTCTCACAAGTTAGAGAAAAACAGATTCTTCTCTCTCCATATATTCATGTGTTCCACACCTCCACCATCTACAGCTTGGCATAGCACTCACTGTTTAATGACCACTGCTCTTGCTCCTTCTCTTCCACTGCCATTAACATGCTGACAGCCCTTGCAGTAACATTCTATTAAATCTAGTGATCTCACTGGTGTGAACAGCACAGGTCTTAGTTATAACTGTCGTCGTCGGTGGCGGCAGCCGTCCGTCTCAAGAGATGATGGTGTAGCTTCTTAAGAGTCTATCTGCACCGCCGAGAATGGCTGTGCAGTCCGACTCGGGAGTGACACGGTATCTGTCTCCTCCCGTGTTGAATCGACATCTTGCGATGTCGCTGGAGTGTCCTCTCCAGTGAAGTTGAAGCTACAGAGCCTGGGCAGGGTGATATGGAGGGTCTGCTGTTGCCCATGCAGCAGATCCCCCCTCTCTTCACAGCTGAAGGATCCAAGGGAAAGACGGAGTCAATACAGCTTGGCTTCAGGTGCGCCGCAGGAATTGCCGGTGTTGACTACAATGTCAAACCGCCTTAGGGACTCCGGCTCCGGATTTTCTGTTGGGGTTTACTCCCTTAGCCTTTCCCTTGAAGAGGTATGCCGCAAGGCAGCGGAGTTTTTTTTGGAATCAGAGTTTTCCTTCTCTGATGTGCCCTGACTGGAAGATCGAACCAGCGACACTTAGCTCGCAGGCCGACGCTCAATCCACTGAGCCAAACCAGCCAGGGTAGTTATAACTGTAATTAGTTGATTATCAGGTTTCTAGGAACAAATAGAGGGACCATAAACTAAGGCCTTGCTTAAACTATATAAATGAAACAGCATCATTATCATCAACCATCACAACATAGTAACAACAACAATGTATCTAATGTAACCAACGAATGTTGAACTGAGCCACCCGTAGTTACCATCTCTTACTAACTCCTAGATTTGGGTCAGTTCATAAAGCTAGAGCCTCTTAATTGAGGGTACGGCTGATACATTAGGAAGACCAATTATAAAATGAAGTAGATATTTTTCTCTTCATCTTTCCTAGGAGAGCTCATAGACCTCCTATAGAAGAATATTGCATTAGGGGAAGCAAAACGCCTGGTCATTTCTCAGATTATGGAACACTGGTCCCGAGCTGTGACTAATTCCTGTTGAATCAAAATGCGAAAGGAAAAAACAGTGCTTTATAGGATTAAATTGATAAAGGAAGTTTTGCTTCAAGTCTACTTGTAAGAGAGTGGCTATTTGCTGATTCTGGGCACAGGTTGGAGATCAGGCTGAGCCCAAGCAGAGAGCCTCTGCAGGGCTGGAAGGAGGGTGGGGGGAGACGGGGGAAGGAGAAACCAGGAAGATTTTAGTTGACCCACAGTGCTGCAATAACAACGCAGGAAACTGAGGAGAATCAAATGCTTGACCAATTCTCTCCACAGGACATTTTTAAAGTTCTGGGACTATGTGGGAGTCTGGGGAGTTAAGAGAAAATCTCTGAAAGATAAACCAAAATGTCCTGGAATATGTGATGCTTAAGAAACAAAATTCTGCTGGGTGAAACAGCTGGACTCAAGCACATGGCTGGAATCCCTTCAAGTTATTTGCCAGATTTTGAGAGGAAGAATATGAAGTGTGGCTGGGAAATTCTGAAGGCAGAGCTTGAAGTGTTATTTTTAAAAACCTTAGATTTTTTTTCCCATTGGCAAACATGTTAACATTTCTAATGATAATAATAATAAACTTTGGACATTTTTCAAATATTTCCAGATAATTCTGAAGTTCTGTTTTGCTCAGAGTACATGGTTGCTAAAGTACTCACTTTGCACCTGGGTTGAAGGCCACCAGAAAGGCACATGAGCCACAAACAGACACAGATCTCTGCTTTATGTAGAGCTAAGGCTATTTTCTCCATGGGTTCTTAACACCTGCTGCTGACTTGGCCTGGGGTGCTCTTCCCTCTGCTTTGATGTGCCTTACTCATTCCTGTTCTTGAGATTTTAGAAGTTTGTGACTGACCAGATTATTTAAGGTAAATGACTCCTCCTTTTCTGCTGATAAATTGTTTATTTGCTTCTAATTGCCTAGGACAAATGAATGATGACACATATTTTCATGATTCTAGATCCTAGATTAGTATTTTTTCCCCTCTCTAGAAAATTAGCTCTTTGAAGAGACCACTTTTGTGCCTTTATCTTTTGTATGTGTCCACAGCCCTTAGCACATATTACCTACACAATAGTCACTGAATAAATATTGGTTGAATTAAATTAAATAAAACAATGAAATATATTGTAAAATATATGTTGTGACAGCTATTATACTAATTTTCATTTTAATTTTGCCATATGCATCATAGATGATTCTTGTACCTGTCTAGATTGCAAGTTTTATTACTCTGTCCATGATAGAACATACATATTTACAAGCGCAAGTGGTTATTGAGCATAATGCTATATTTTGTGGTCTTATTAAATAAGCAAATGGATTTGTTATATGTCATTTAAAATTATTTTTTTAAGATTAAAAACCTATATAAATATTTACTTTATTTCTAATTTCTCATTCTAAATGAGAGAATATAGTCCATGGAATTTTAATAGTGTTATTTATAACTAAATATCTGTTTATAGCTATTCCTTTGATAAAACAGGTCAATGTTAAGCTTGAGTAGGCTGAAAATTTAACATGATTAGTTTTCATTAATGTCAGAGTTAAGCTTTTTCCTTGTAATAAGAGTAGATCCATTCAAACATGGTTTTTACAGGTCCCAAATATGTGACATAGTGATCGTTCTTTCTTACATCGTTAATTTCAGATCAACTAACAGAATATTAAAGAAAAAGATAAGATGAATTAAAGTTCAGAAGCTTAAAACTAAATATATAAAATTAACAAGCTCTACGAAATAGATGTGTTTACAAATATGATAGTTCATCTACTATATATATTTACTGGTGCATTTTAAATAGCATTATTTTATTTCTGTTGGTAGTAGAATAATAATCATCTAAATAATAATCACCAACAAACCTAAAACTCAGAGAGAGTAATCATTTTCATGCTGGTATTTTTTTTTTCACCCTTACTATTAGCAAGCCTGAGGATATCATGCCTAAATTGCAACCTGAAGAATTTCATGAGTATTTGTTGAAGGAAAGCCTCCAGAAAAAAACAGGGAGTTCTGTTAAAAGGCAGGTTGGAGGCCTGATATTATGTTATTACATAAAAAATATTTTGAGTCACATGTTAGTGAAGGCTTCAATAGGCCATGTAGAACTCACTTTATATCTTGCATTGTTTACCTAAAAATTGCTAAAAATACAATTTTACATAATATAGTTATATCAGAATTTGATTATTTTATGTCTACATTTTCAGTATTATAAATAAAATTGAGAAGTGAATATTTGATCTAAAATTTGATGGGAATTTCTGATTGTTTCCAAAGGGAAAAAAGAAAAAAAGAAAACAGCAAAAGAAGTATGTAAAAGAATATGAAAGTGAAAATTTGACATATTGATAAATGACCACCATGAAAAGTCTTAATTTCACACTTTATAATTATGGTGGGAAAGTATTCTTTTTTAATGGGAAAGTTTTAAAACAATTCAAATCAGATTCAAGTGCTATTTTTCTACTCTAACTTAATACATATGTAGAGACAAATGACATTAAATTTGGTAATGCTGATTTTAATTTGTATTAAATATTTCTCAGATAAACAATTATTTGTTTATATTTGGTCACTTTATAATTTATATTGCAATTTTCTTTTTTTATGTAATTACAGTTTATATTCAATATAATATTGTATTAGTTTCCAGTGTACAGCATAGTTTGACAATAGTGTACTTTACAAAGTTGTCTCCCCAACATTTCAAGTACCCACTTGACCCCATATGTAGTAATTACCATATCATTGACTATATTCCCTATGCATTTACATCCTCATGACTATTCTGTAACTAGAATTTGTACTTCTAATTCTTTCACTTTTTTCACTCATCCCTCAAACCCACTGCCCTCTGTCAACTGTCAGTCTGTTCTCTGTATCTATGAGTCTGTTACTATTTTGTTTATTTTGTTCTTTAGATTCTGCTTATAAGTGAAATCATATGGTATTTGTTTTTCTCTGTTTGAATTATTTCACTTAGCATAATACCTTCTAGGTCCATCCATGCTGTCATGAAAAGTAAGATTTCATTCTTTTTATGGCCAAGTATTATACCATTGCACATATATACTACATCTTTTTAATCCATTCAACTGTTGATGGGCACTTGGGTTGCTTCTATATCTTGGCTATGTAAATAATGCTGCAATGCACATGGTAATGCATATATTCTTTTGAATTAGTGTTTTGGGTTTCTTCAGATATATACTCAGAGGTTGGATGGCTGGGTCATAAGCCACTTTAAAAATTTTGAGGAATTTTCACACTGTTTCCATAGCACTTGCACCAATCTTGTTGCAACGTCCTATTGGGGTGCAAAAACTCTGGCTCCAAAGTGACTAAGGCTGTGACTTGACAGGATTAAGTAACTGCTTTCAAATAAAGACTCTTCCTGTACCACCAAAAAAAAAAAAAAAAAAAACAAACAAACAAAACAAACAAAAAACAAAAAACTCTGGCTCCAAAGATTGGACCTTTTGCCACCAAATTGAACTATATTGACTTTTTGTTTATAACAGATCATAAAATAACATGACAGAGATATTCTATAAGTCAAGTAATAGGCATCTTTCTATGAAGTATACACACAATGAAGTAAGGAATAGGAATGCTGTTGCAATTAACATTAAATCAGAAAAAGAATATAACTTCATATTTACTAAAAACATAATTTACTATATTTAGCAATATATCTTTAATAAATAGCCTATTACTATCTATATTAGATTTCTTTTATATCAGATGAAAAGACAGAACATAATCGACTTAAATATTTTTCACCACTCTTCACCAAAGAATCCCAAAATATATGTATATATAATGAACAAAGATTTGCTATCATGTAAGAGAAAGTATATTATCACTAGAACAGCCTCATGGCTTTCATGCTGGGTGCTAGTCACTGGTAGAAGTCAGACACCAATTAATTTTATGAATTTAAACATGTTTTCATTTTGGGAATGTTGAATGATCTATATCTCTAAAACAACCAAATGAAGAAGTTGAACACATAGTTGAATATACAGGACTAGAGTTCACAAGAGAAGTCTGAATATAAGTAAATACTTCAGAATGGAAAATAAATTAAAATATATAGAGAGCAATGATCTCAAACTGGTGGGTCTACAGACATGATTTATTTGGCGAGTGTATCAACTCATATGTATATAACTCATTTTTTTTTATTTATTGTATTGTACCATGAGTGACTTAACTCAATTATATTATCTATATATTTCTTGAAGGCACTGTAGTGCCCAAGCCTTATATAAGATGAAAAAATAAATAAATAAGCTTAGGGTTTAGCTTTGAATAATTTATTTTATTTATTTATTTTTTTAATTTTTATTTTTTGGTTATTCAATTACAGTTGTCCCATTTTTCCCCCATTGCTCCCCTCTCCCAGCCCATCCCTTCTCCCACAATTATATCCCTCCCCGTTGTCCATGTCCATGAGTCATTCATATACGTTCCTTGACCTGACCCTTCCCTTACTTATCCCCCTTCTCTCCCTCCCCCCTGCCCCCTACTGACAACTATTCTAGTCTTTGCCTATTTAGTTCGTTTGTTTGTGTTGCTCTTTTGTTTCCTGTATTGGGTGACATCATATGATATTTTGCTTTCTTTGCCTGGCTTAATTCACTAAGCATAATTCTCTCTAGTTCCATCCATGTTGTCGCAAATGGCAGGAGTTCCTTCTTTCTTTCTGCTACATAGTATTCCATTGTGTAGATGTACCACAGTTTTTTGATCCACTCATCTACAGATGGGCACTTAGGCTGTTTCCAACACTTAGCTATTGTAAACAGGGCTGCTATGAACATAGGGGTGCATAAGTTTTTTTGAATTAGGGTTTTAGGATTTTTCGGGTATAATCCTAGCGGTGGAATCACTGGTTCAAATGGCAGTTCCATTTTTAGTTTTTTGAGGTGATTCCATACTGTTTTCCATAGTGGCTGCACCAGTCTGCATTCCCACCAACAGTGCAGTAGGGTTCCCGTTTCTCCACATCCTCGCCAGCATTTGTTGTTTGTTGATTTGTTGATGATGGCCATTCTGACAGGTGTAAGGTGGTATCTCATTGTGGTTTTTAGTTGCATCTCTCTGATGACCAATGATGTTGAGCATTTTTTCATGTGCCTATGAACCTTCTGTATGTCCTCTTTGGAGAAGTGTTTGTTCAGGTCCTTTGCCCATTTTTTAATTGGGTTGTTTGTTTTCTTGATGTTGAGTCATATAAGCTCTTTATATATTTTGGAGATCAGTCCCCTGTCTGTGATATCATTGGCAAATATGTTTTCCCATATGGTTGGTTTCCTTTTCATCTTGCTGATGTTTTCTTTTGATGAGCAGAAACTTTTTAGTTTGATGTAGTCCCATTTGTTTATTTTTTCCTTTATTTGTCTTGCCTTAGAAGATGTATCCGTGAAGAGATTGTTACGTGAGATATCTGAAATTTTCTTGCCTATGTTTTCCTCTAGGACTTTTATGGTATCACAGCTTACATTTAAGTCTTTGATCCATCTTGAGTTTATTCTCGTGTGTGGTGTAAGTTGGTGGTCTAGTTTCATTTTTGTGCACATCCCTGTCCAGTTCTCCCAGCACCATTTGTTAAAAAGGCTCTTCTCACTCCATTTTATGTTCCTTCCGCCTTTATCAAATATTAGTTGACCATAGAGGCCTGGGTTTTTTTCTGGACTCTCTATTCTGTTCCACTGATCTATATGTCTGTTCTTATGCCAGTACCAGACTGTTTTGATCACAGTGGCTTTGTAGTATTGTTTGATGTCTGGTATCGTGATTCCCCCTGCTGTGTTCTTGTTTCAAGATTGCTTTTGCTATTTGGGGTCTTTTTTGGTTCCATATGAATTTTTGGAGGATTTGTTCTAGGTCAGTGAAATATGTCATTGGTATTTGAATAGGGATTGCATTGAATTTGTAAATTGCTTTGGGTAGTATGGCCATTTTGATGATGTTGATTCTTCCCATCCAAGAACATGGTATTTGCCTCCATTTATTTGTATCTTCCTTAATTTCTTTCTTCAATGTTGCATAATTTTCAATGTACAGGTCTTTTATCTCTTTGGTTAAGTTTATTCCTAGGTACTTTATTTTTCTTGTTGCTATAGTAAATGGTATTTTCTTTTTTGCTTCTGTCTCTGATATTTTATTGTTGGTGTACAGAAATGCCTTAGATTTCTGTATATTCATTTTGTACCCTGCTATTTTGCCAAATTCACTTATTATATCAAGTAGTCTTTTAGTGGAGTTTATAGGGTTTTCTAGGTATACTATCATGTCATCTGCAAATAGTGATAATTTTACTTCTTCTTTCCCAATTTGGATGCCTTTTATTTCTTTGTCTTGTCTGATTGCTGTGGCTAGGACTTCCAACACTATGTTGAATAGAAGTGGGGAGAGTGGACAGCCTTGTCTAGTTCCTGATTTCAGGGGGAATGCTTTCAGTTTTGGTCCATTGAGTATGATGTTAGCTTCAGGCTTCTCATATATAGCCTTAATGATGTTAAGGTATGCTCCCTCTATTCCCATTTTGCTGAGTGTTTTCAACATAAATGGGTGTTGTACTTTATCAAATGCTTTTTCTGCATCTATAGATATGATCATGTGATTTTTGTCTTTCATTTTGTTTAGGTGACATATTATATTTATTGATTTGTGAATATTAAACCATCCTTGCATCTCTGGGATGAATCCCACTTGATCATGTTGTATGATCTTTTTGATGTATTGTTGGATCCTGTTTGCCAAAATTTTATTGAGGATTTTAGCATCTATGTTCATCAGTGATATTGGCCTGTAGTTTTCTTTCTTTGCTGTGTCTTGACCTGGTTTGGGGAAGAGGGTAATATTGGCTTCATAGAAAGAGTTTGGGATTTTTTCCTCTTCTTGGATTTTTTGGAATAGTTTGAGGAGGGTAGGAGTTAGTTCTTCCCTAAATGTTTTGTAAAATTCGGCTGTGAAGCCATCCGGTCCAGCGCTTTTGTGTGCAGGGAGATTTTGGATTACTGTTTCAATTTCCTTCTTTGTTATTGGTCTGTTGAGACTTTCTACTTCTTCTTGATTCAGTTTGGGAAGGTTATATGTTTCTAGAAATCTGTCCATTTCTACTAGGTTGTCAAATTTCTTGCCATATAGTTGTTTGTAATAATTTCTTATAATTGTTTGTATTTCTGTGGTATCAGTTGTGATTTCTCCTCTTTCATTTCTGATTTTGTTTATTTGGGTCTTCTCTCTTTTTTTCTTAATGAGCCTGGCTAGAGGCTTGTCAATTTTGCTTCTTTTTTCAAAGAACCAGCTCCTAGTTTTGTTGATTTTTTGGATTGTTCGTTTGGTTTCTATGTTGTTTAATTCTGCTTTGATCTTGATGATTTTGTTCCTTCTTCTTGCCCTAGGCTTTGTTTGTTGTTGTTGTTCTAGTTCTTGTAGCTTTATGGTTAGGTTTTTTATTTGAGATTCTTCTATCCTTTTCAGATATGCCTGTATTGCTATGAACTTCCCTCTTAGGACTGCTTTTGCTGTGTCCCATAAGTTTTGGGCTGTTGTGTGTTCATTGTCATTAGTTTCTAGAAATTTCTTGATTTCCTCTTTGATGTCATTGTTAACCCATTCGTTATTTAAGAGCGTGTTATTCATTCTCCATGAGTTTGTGTGTCTTTGATTTTTTTCCTTGAGGTTGATTTTTAGTTTCAAGGCATTGTGGTCTGAAAAGATGCTTGATATGATTTCAATTTTCTTGAATTTGTTGAGGCTTGTTTTGTGTCCTATTATGTGGTCTATCTTTGAAAATGTCCCATGTGCCTTTGAAAAGAATGTATATTTTGCTTCTTTGGGGTGAAAAGTTCTATATATATCTGTTAAGTCCATGTGGTTTAGTGTGTTGTTTAGCTTTGAATAATTTAAATGGTACATGTTTGGTTTATATA